>NW_012267299.1:2020439-2080032 GCF_000151885.1 Dipodomys ordii
ACTTACTAATCCCTCTGAATATCACTTTGACAATAAAGAAAAGAATATCCTCCTTTGGTCTCACTGTGTGAATTTGCCATGTCCATGTTTAATTTTTTGTCTTTTACCATCCATTGTGTTTACTTGTAGGTTTATAGGCACATTCTAATTGTTATAAATGAGGGAAAATATGCAACTTACGTTACTTTGCTTACTATAATCTTTTCCTAAGTTTTTCCATTTCCTTATGAATGGTACGATATCATTTTTTTCTGATTTTTTTCTGATGGATGAGTAGGATTTTGTTGGTTGTGGGGCTTGAACTCAGGGCTTGGGCACTGTCACTGAGCTCTTTTTTGCTTAAGGCTAATGCTCTACCACTTTGAACCATAGTTCCACTTCCAGTTTTCTAGTAGTTAACTGGAGGTAAGAGTCTCACAAACTTTTCTGTCCAGGATTGCTTTGAACTATGATCCTCTGATCTCAAACTCCTGAGTAGCTAGGATTACAGAAGTGAGCCACCAATGTCTAGTCTGTCAACACTTCTTATTTCCATTTTCCTTTTATAATAGCAGTGGTTGTGAAATGAGGTATCTATGTGGTTTACTTTGCACTTTCCTAATGATAAGTGATGTTGAGCATTTTTTCATGTGTTTCTTGATTGTTTATATGCAGTAAACTTCCTTATTTGTGGACGTATCACACTGTTTTGTTGAACAAGCACAATCAAAAATAAATAAACTCCAAAGAATTTTAAAAATAAAAAATTTTATTTCCTACACATGCATCACAAAGCTCAGGGCAGAGAGGTATTAGGTTAACATGAGTTATGTTTAAATCATTGTGTGACTTGATGCATTTCTCTTCCCTAAAAATAATATACCTCAAATCAAATGGTGCCCATGATTAACTTAAATGATAAAGTAAAATTTTTATATTTGTTGAAAGAACACCGTGTCTTTATCAAATGCTAGGCAGCATTACAGAAAAAAAAATGTACCAAGTATCCCCAGCACAATTTTAAACTGTATCTTGAGCACTCAGTTTTTTCTCAATGGCATTCTCCTTAGAAACATATACCTATAGATATCAACTGTCTACTCTATCTTCTCTAGTGGAATAGCTATTCAAATACTTTGCTCATCTTTATTGGGTTATTGTCATTGCATTGTAAGGAATCTTTATATAGTCTAGATATTCATCACTTATCCAGGCACAATTTGCAAATATCTTCTCCTATTCCACAGGCTGACTTTGTACTCCTGTTGAGAGTGTACTCTGATCCACAATGTTTTTTATTTTTATCATGTCTAACTTATGTATGTTTCTTTTGGTTACCTATAAACCTTAGGTGGAAAAGAAAATTCTTTCATTCCATAGTGATATTGAGGGGCCATTCTGATCAGTTTCTAAGATCTAATATTTCCCCCAAGGACTAGAAATTATACTTTGTTACAACATTAAATGTAAAATGTTTCCAGTCTCAGATTTCATAACATATTGGCCTTCATCATTTTTAAAGAAATACATGCCTTAAATACATTATCAATATTAAAAATCTCTAGGAAAAAATCTTTCTTTTGGGGTCCTCTGTATTTGTTTCTATGATCAATAATAAAAACTACCTAAAAATAAGTTGAGTACTAGCAGCTCATGCCTGTAATCCTAGCTACTCAGGAGGCTGAGACCTGAAGACCACAATTCAGAGCCAGTCTGGTAGGAAAGTCTATGAGACTCTTAGCTCCAATTAACTACCAAAAACGCTGGAAGTAGAGCTGTGCCTCAAGTGGTAGAGTACTAGCCTTGAGCAAAAAAGCCCAGGGATAGCACCCAAGCCCTGAGTTCAAATTCCAGGGCCAACACACACACACATACACACACACACACATTAAAAATAAAACCACCAGCCTGAATTTGCAAGCATTTTAAGCATCATACTAACAGTCATATAACAACACCCCCCAAGAGAAATAAAGCTCTGTGAGAAACTCAATCATCTTCAATTAGTTATTTCAATGTATCCCCATATACCTAACGTATCTCTATATACCTAAAGTCATCATATATTTTCCATATGTTTATATTTTCCAAGAAGGCATTACAAAACTCAAAAAAACAGAGAAATGAGAATTATAAGAGGCAAACCTATAAACCCAAGAATTAATATTATAGGTAGCGTGAACTTATGTACCACAATGCAATTCAAATATCAATTCAATAGGAATTTACATGTTTCACTAAAAATAATCAGTGACTATTACTGTTGAAAGGTAATTGTGAACTTGACCATACCTACAGAAATGTAAATATAAAAGATAAAGTTAACTGACTTTCCTCCTGCATAGGCAAAAATAACACCCAAGAGCTAATGCCTCTGCATATAAATGGTGGTTGTTGTTATTCCCTTATTAATTAGCAAAATGGCAGAATGCACTTCATCCAGCTCTTTCATAGGGGACAAAATTAATATCCATGTTTTTGATATTTTTCTCCTGCCTCTCAGTATTTTAAACAGGTCATTTTTGAGGTTACGATGTAAGAGGTTAGTTACATTAAATTGAGGTACCCAGAAAAGAAGCAAACCCTTAAATACCTTCAACTGAAATATAACAACCGTCTACAATCTGAGGTCAGTTTCTTTAGCTGAGTTGTGGATTATTGGTACAACTAAAAGCCAGATGAGAGCTGGGAAGGTGGCTCAGTGGTAGAGCGCTTGCCTTGCATGCCTGAGGCCCTGGGTTTGATTCCTCAGCATCACATAAGCCAAAAGAAAAAAGCCAGAAGTGGCGCTGTGGCTCAAGTGGTAGAGTGCTAGCCTTGAGCTGAAGAGCTGAGGGACAGTGCCCAAGCCCAGAGTTCAGACGCCATGACTGGACCCAAAAAAAAAAAAAAAAGCCAGATGAGTTCCAATAGCGCTACTTCTCCATAAAATATTCTGTGTTTCATATGAACCATAGTGAAATATTAATCACTAGTATTCAGTAGCTCATTTGATATATTGTTGATAATATTTGCTTAGCATATCTTTTTTTCCAACCAAAGTACTCAAATTTATTTACATAGAATTTAAAATATTTCTAAATATCCAGATGGTTGCCTTTTAGATTATTTCATATAGACAAATGATACTATCTGTACAATGTTTCAACATTATTAAATGCTGAATAGCTTATCTGACATTCCACTCCCTAGTATCTCAAAATAATTTTAACATAGTATTTAACATTTGAATTAGAACTGTCTTTACTTAAGTGCCAAAACTCTCTTTTCATTCCATTCCTCTCCAAAAATATTCCTAAGCCACTGCACCTTCTGGGCAGAAAGAACAATTTAAGACTGTAAGGATTAAATCAGATCAGAATCAATTAATGAGTTGGAAAAAAGATATCAATAGTATTAATGATAAGCTCAATAGTCAAGGTGTTCTTATGCTTTGAAAAATCAACCTGCACTTGGCAGACAAGTGGCATGTGCTCAGAGAGGCAAGACAGAATGTTACCCATTTAATAAAGATACACAAACACATGAGTTCTAGCTTTGCTAACCTTGTTCCCTCTCTATTACATGCTTATCAAGCAAGCCTGGGTATCTTCATTACTCTTTCCAGATTGTCTCTGATGTTCATTTCAATTGATTCCACCTCCATGTATGCATAAAAATGAAAGAAAGAAAAAAAAGGAAAAAGGATTCAACCTGGAATCACACCTAAGAGTCCTGTATCTCAGAGAGTAGAAAATCAAAGAAGTAGTCTGCCCACAATAACTACAGTATTGAATAATCAACCTTGTCAAACAATTGTCTCACAGATAAAAAATGATTATGAGATCAGTGATATCCACTTAGTGTTGGTCAGAGTTCTTCAAAGAAACAGAACTAAAGCTAGGGGGAGAAAATAATCTTTTTCCTTAACTTAGAAATTGCTAAAACATAAACTTTTAGAAGCCAAATATACACATCTCAGTTTTAAGGAAAAATATCTGGTGCTTAATATTTTTCTTTTTATTAGATGTAATAAACTCTTCTATGTATGATATTAAAAAGACCCTCAGAGCAGCTCTTTGGAATTGCTGTCAGCCATTATATTCCTTAAGGACTTGTAGATAAATACCTCTGGCTAGCTAACTTAGTCATGCCAAAGTGCTAACTTAATTACCCTTTACTTTTCCCCAGAGCGTTTGCATTTAAAATAAACAAAAGCTGAGCACCAGTGACTCATATCTATAATCCTGGGTACTCAGGAGGCTGAGATCTGAAGTTCAAAGCCAGCCCTAGCAGGAAAGTACATGAGACTCTCATCGCCAATTAACCACCAAAAAGCAAGAATTGGAGCTATGACTCAAGTGGTAGAGCTCTAGCCAATTCTGAGTGGAAAAGATAAGGGAGAGTGCCCAACCCCAGTTCCACAAAATTAACAAACAAGTCCTGGGTTGTGCTATGAGTTTATATAAATGCACATGTATTTTTACATACATAAGACTGAACAGAAGGGTCTTTAGTGTTCCATATTTCAAATTATATCACAAATATTCTAATTATTCATAATACACAAGAGGAGGGAAGAGAAAGTATTTTAAATAACCTCTCTAAAATAAATGTTGGGGTGAAGAACTAGACTGATAAAGAGGTAAAGGAGCAAGGCACTAAAGTAGCTCATGCTTTTAATTCTAAGTACACAGAAAGCTGAGCCCTAAGGGTCACAGTTCAAAGCCATCCCAGACAGGAAAGTCCCTGAGACTCTTAGCTACAAATAACCATCCAAAAGCTGGAAGAGGAACTGTAGCTCAAGTAGCAGAATACTAGCCTTGAACAAAAAAGATAAGGCACAGTGCCCTGGCCCTCAGTTCAAGCCTCAGCTCTGGCACAAAAGAGAGAGAGGGGTGGGGGAGAGGGAGAGAAAGAGAGAGCTTTTCTGGTGCTGCTGCAGGCTTCCTGTCATCATGGTTAATATTCCTAAAACTCACTGTACTGTTTGTATAAAGTGTGGCAAGCACCAACCTCACCAAGTAACACAGTACAAGAAGGGCAAGGATTCTCTGTAAGACCAGGGAAAGTGTCGTTATGACAGGAAGCAGAGTGGCTATGGTGGTCATACTAAGCCAATTTTCCAGAAAAAAAGCTAAAACTACAAAGAAGATTGTGCTGAGACTTTAATGTGTTTGAGCCCAGCTGTAGATCTAAGAGAAGGCTAGCTATTAAGAGATGCAAACATTGTGAACTGGGTAGAGATAAAAAGAGAAAGGGGCAAAGTTCTAAGCTCCAACTTTTGTTATGAGGACAATAAAATAATGGTTTCTGAATTGCAACTTTTGTTATGAAGACAATAAAATCATGAGGTCAAATTCACTGCATAAAAAAGAGAGAGAAAATAGAGAAGGTTAAAAAAAGAACCATACTATAGTATTATCATTAGTAATATACTTTGAGAGATAGATTTACAATTTTAATACATATGCATTTAATAAACATGTAACATACCTGTAATACTGTATCTGAACTAAGAATGGGCATCATCTTATTTTTATTCATTTGCTCTTGTAAGTCTTTTCTGAATTTCATCCCAAGTTTAATCTCAGGAGAAAGCATGCCTAAAAGGAAATATAATCATGAATCATTTGTAATAGTTTTATTGCTCTGCTTTGACAATGACTCAAGGATTTCATAAACACTTCAAAATGTCACTTAAAGTAATTAGGTAGATGGAAGGTACATGCTGAATATGTGAAGACCTAGCTTTAGCCCTCCAGCACACCAAAATTGTATTATTATAATTTCTTAATCATCACTTTCATATGCCATTGCTTTAAAATATTACCTGGAAGAAGACACATACATTACACTAAATATAAACTAGTATTTGCTATTTCTTTGTTTCGTGTGTGTGTGTGTGTGTGTGTGTGTGTGTGTGTGTGTATGTGTATATATATTTACATATATATATTTACCTATATATAATTAAATAGACTTAAATACTAATGGAAATAATAACTTGTTTTTGGGAGGGGGGTCCAGTCGTGGGGCCTGAACTCTGGTCCTGGCACTGTCCCTCAACTCTTCAGCTCAAGGCTAGCACTCTACCACTTGAGCCACAGCACCATTTCCGGCTTTTTTTTCTACTTATGTGGTGCTGAGGAATCAAACCCAGGGCCTCATGCATGCAAGGCAAGCACTCTACCACTGAGCCACCTTCCTATCCCAATAAATAAATTTTAAACTGTCTTTTAGGTCTTTCTTAAAACTTATATGCCAATATATAAATAAAAAAGCAAGTTTTGTTTTCAAAATGGCAACTAACTTTTCTTCGTTTCCAAGTTCTAAGAAAAATAGCTTAAAAATTAGCTGACTTTTCTAAAATCTGGAATAAGAGAATAAAAGGAATAAAAATAAGGAATAAAAAAAAAATAAAATTCTGAAGCACCAACCATGATTGGCCTGCCCACCTACCTTACCTCCTTCCTTCCTTTTCTCCCTTTTTCTTTCTTTTTCTCTTTTTTTTAAATTTAATTTAATTTTATTTGTGAACATACTGTACAGAGGGGTTACAATTACATGGGCAGGATAATGCATACATTTGTTACCAAGCATTGCAGCCTCCTCCTTTGTTTACCCTTCACATCCCTTCCCAGCCTCCCCCCCTCCCCCCCACATCCCAATCCTTCTTTTCTTTTTCTCTTTAAACTCAAGACCTGGGTACTGTACCTGAGCTTTTGTGCTCAAGGCTGGTACTCTACTACTTGAGCAACAGCTCTGCTTCTGGCTATTAAGTAGTTAACTAGAAACAAAGAGCTTCAGGGACTTTATTTATCTAAGCTGGCTTTAAACTACAATCCTCAGATCTCAGCCTCCTGAGTAGCTAGGTTAACAGATGTGAGCCATGGGTCCCTGGCCAGGATTGACTCTTAAAATGAACATAATGGAATCAAGAGTGGTATATTTTGTAGGCTATTAAATTTAGATAAGTTCACATCTTTATGAAAAGAAGAAAAAAGAGACAGTACTATCTTCTTGACAAAAAAAAAGAGCACCAAGAAGAGGTCATATGGCTCAATGAGCACAAAGAAGAGGTTGTAAGAGCATACGGAAACATTGTAGCTATCTACAATTCAGAAAGAAGGTCCTTATCAAGAGCCAAACATTCTAGCACCTTAAAAGATTTCTCAGAAGTAAAAACGGCCTATAAACTCATGAAAAATACTCAACATCACTGGTCATAAAGGAAATGCAAACCAAAGCAGTGAGATTCTAGCTCACCCCAGTAAGAATAGCTATTAACAAGAATACAAAGAGCATCAAATGCTGATAGGAATATGGGAAAGAAGGAACCTTATTATATATCAATGAGAATGTAAACTAGTGCAACCACTCTAGCAGGTAGTTTGGCAATACCTCAAAACACTAAACATAGAACTATCCTACAACCATCAATACCACCCCTGGGTATTTATTCAAAAGCTAAAGTAAAGATACAATAAAAATATTTATTCATTGTTGAGCTTGTTAATAACAATAACTCTGTTATTATAACCATGCTCACTGCTGCACTATTTACCACAGCATAGTTATGGAAACAGCCCAGATACCTGACAGGGATGAATGGGCACAAACACAAACATACACACACATTTATATAATTTTATATTAGTTTTACACAATGACCAGAAAGAATGATATTATGTCATTTGCAAGGAAGCGGATGAATCTAGAAAAAATTGTTAAATGAAAGGCTCAGAAAGACAAAGAGAAAAGTGTTCTCTCATTTGTGGTAGTTAAATTATAAACATAAATGAAAACATACTCTATGTAGAATACCTTCTCAACTAGTGTAAAATGTACTGATGCATGTCTCAACAGTAAAATACCAACTAGCAAACTCCAGTACTGAAAAACAAAAAGAAACATACAAAAATAAAAACAAAACAAAAAAGTACCAAAAGCTTGAAATAATAAAAATATAGTGACTGAACTACTTATATATGAATGTAATATAGCATAACCATACTATTTGAAACAGTAAATTGGATCATCAATAAATAAGAAACAGTTGTTTGAGTATTTGAAAAAATAAAGTTAGAGCCCTTCCTTTCCCATATGGCAAAATATATCAAACATCTTGAAGATATAAATTTAATAAACCAAAACAAATATAAGAATTATTTTCTGTTCAGTTTTCAGGTAGATGAAACATTCCTACATTTGAGCTGGGCACCAGTGGCCCTTGCCTTATGGTCTTTGATACTCAGGAGACTGAGATCTGAGAATCGAGGCTTGAAGCCAGCCCAGGCAGGAAAGTCCATGAGATTCTCATCTCTAATTAACCACCAGAAAAAATAGAAGTGGTACTGTGGCTCAGAGTGGGAGATTGCTAGCCTTGAGCAAAAGAGCTCAGGGACTGTGAGGCCCTGAGTTCAAGCCTCACAATAAAAAAAAAAATCCTACATTTGACCAAAATGAAATGAAGAGGACGTAGAGGAGGACAATGAAGAGAAGGGAGAAGGGGAGGGAGATAAACTAACAGAAAAGATAGATTATACTATATAACAATTCAAAATTTTCCATATCTGGACACTGGTGGCTCACATCTGTAATCCTAGCTACTTAGGAGTCTGAGGTCTGAAGGATCATGGTTTGAGACCAATTAGGACAGAAAAGTTCACTAGATTTCATCTCCATAATAACCAGCATAAAGCAGAACTGGAAGCATGACTTAAGTAATAGAGTACCTGCCTAAAAAGAATAAAACCCTGAGTTCAAAAGCCAGTACCAAAATTTAAAAACTTAAAATTTTTACCACAAAATATATCATGAATAACATGAAAAGGTAACTTTAATTCTCAGTAAAACTATAATATAAATAACCCTGGTTTGCTACCATTAATTTATAATACATTGTTATAAATCCATTATAAAATGAAAATAACATATTCAGGCAATTCATATACAAAATAAAAACTATGAAAACCAATATTAAAATACATATAACCTTGATATTTTCTGAAAATATAAATTAGAATTAGAATAATCAGAAACTTTTGGCAATGACTGAATATGTTTTGTGTGGGATCTAAGGGTAAAAATTGTATTAACCCATATTTCAGGAATAATATCTATCAAGAGCTAACACATGTACATCCCTTAACAGCAAATCTATTTTAGATAGCTATTCTAAGAAAAACTGGTCAGTAATACTATCTGAATATTTATTTTTAATAGTATTGAGATAAATCATAAATATCATAAATGCACTAAATAAGGAATATAATGTATATAGCAGGTAGCGATAGAAAAGGCTGGGAAAAGTGCCTTTGATGTAGCACTTGTATGTCAGTAACTGAGAAGAGTCCGGCACCTTCATGACTGATGGAAGCCCAAGGAAGGAGTCAAGACTGAGAACAATAATTATCTTAGTTTGTAAGTGGTGGAGCAGATGGTTTGTTGTGTAGCTTAAAGTTAAAAGGTACATTCCACTTAGTCAATCCAAGAAAGCCTACTGGATTTGCTAATTAAACAAATTAGATTTGACAAGCAGCCAACCAATGAAATAGACATCTACACTAGTACAAATGAAGGATGAAGACACTACTGCTATTCCTCTAGTGTCTACTTATAAAAAAAAACTTGCTGCTGGGCACAAGTTTTAGCAAGTTTTTAGCTATTCAGGAGGCTGGGATCTGAGGATTGTGGTTCAAAACCAGTCTAAGCAGGAAAGTCCCCAAGACTATTATCTCTAATTAACCACCAGAAAACTGGAAGTAAAGCAGTGGCCCAAGGTATAGAGTACAAGCCTTGAGCAAAAAGAGCTCAAGGATAGGGCCCAGGCCCTGAGTTCAAGCCTCAAAAAATTCCCTTAGAATTGAGTATCTTGTTATTTCATTAAACTTATTTAAAATAAAAAAATTAAAAACTAAAAAAAATTGCATTGTGTCATATGCCTGTAATAACATACAGGAAGCAGGGATCTTGAGTTTAAGGCCATCTTGAGCAACATAGCGAGACAGTGTCTCAAAAGAACAAAACAAAAACATGACAGATTGTGGCTGATAAATATAAACAAGGACAGAATATGATACCAATTATGAAGGTATTAGAGGCCTAAAAAAGTCTGGAAGAATATGCAAACACTAAACTCCCACTGCTAAATGAGAGTGAAATTAATGAGTAGAAAATAAAACTTTTTAGTTTCTACATTATTTTTATATTCTAAAGAATCTTGCATATTAATAACTGGTAAAAAGAAAAGAGAAATGAGAAAAAATGAGAAAAAAACTTTGTTGGACAGTGAAAGACATTTAACTCCATTCTACTGGTACTTTATAAGTAATTAGAAGGCATTCTGGAGACAAAACAAGTAGTAAAGACTACTCCAAAATGAAATTTTAACTTTCCACTGGGTTATAAAACAACATACAGGAAAAGACTGTAATCTACAAAATAATACATAAAAATTAGAAAACTCTCATGTGTTCTTAAAATTTATTTATTCTTTAACATCAGTTTGTAAAAATCCTACAAAATAAAAGACACATAAGAAGAAACCATAAAAGGAAATAATCTTATCATTTAATCCAATACTCTAGAATTGGCCTTTTTTAAGGTAAAATTTTCCAAGAAATGTAAATGTCAACTTAAAAGTGAGCGCAGGAAGTATAGTGAAAGGCAATAAAAATAAATATATATACATACACATGATATACAGAGAGCAAGGGTGTGTGGCAAATTTTTATTTCAAGAATAAAATATATTAAAAACAATAAAAATCAGCCAGATGCTGGGAGCTCATACTTGTAATTCTAGCTACTCAGGAGGCTGAGATCTGAGGGTCACAGTTCAAAGCCAGCCAGGCAGAAGTGGAGTTGTGGCTCAAGTGTTACAGTACTAGCTTTGAGCAAAAAAGCCCAGGGACAGTGTCCAGGTCCTAAGTTCAAGCCCCAGGGCTAGCATACACGGGCACATGCACACATATATACACACACAATTTATAAACAAATTATTTTCCACTTTTATACACGGACAAGTTTTAGAATTAAGCTAGAGATGTGGGAGGAATGGAAAAACAACTATCTAGATATCACTTCAAAACCAGGCCCTTTCTAGGAATCTTAGCTATCTTCTGGAAGCTATAATTCCCATTGTTGTCTCTATTGCAATAGATCTTAATAGTCCTTAGAACCTACTACAAATGTTTACAAGAAACTTTGTGCAAACTAGACACTGAGGTGCCTACTTTGAAATCTAAGCTACTACCAAGGTGGAGGCAGGAAGATCACAAATTCAAAGACATCCCATGAAAAGTTGGGATGTCTCTAGCTCAAAACCAAAAGGCATGAGTAGAGAATGCTTGCTTAGCAAGTATAAAATTCTGGGTTCAATTCCCCATGCCACAGAAAGAAACTAACTTGGTGGGGGGGCGGAACAGGGGTCAGGGGAGGGGAGGGGAGTGTAGTTGTAGAGATGGGAGGGCAGGGATAGTAGGGGAAAAACAAAGGAGGAGACAACAATGCTTGATAAGAAATGTACTTATTACCTTGCTCATGTAATTGTAACTCCTCTGTACAGTATTTTCACAACAAAAAAAAATTTAAAAAAAAGAAAAAAAGAAAGAAACTAACTTTATAACGTTGAAGTATAAGACTAAATATAAAAAGCAAGGCTGATGGTACGGCTCAAATAGTAAAGCACCTAAGCCTAAAAGCATGAGACTCTGAGTTCAATCCTTACCACTGCCAAAAAACAAAGATGTGACAATCATCCATTGTGTAGGTTCTAGTGGGAGAGGGACAGATGAACAGAGAGAAGAAAGGAGGGTAAATATAGTCAAAATACTTTATGAACGGGCTGGGAAGGTGGCTCAGTGGTAGAGCGCTTGCCTTGCATGGGTTCGATTCCTCAGCACCACATAAGAAAAAAGAAAAAAGCCAGAAGTGGCGCTGTGGCTCAAGTGGTAGAGCTCTAGCCTTGAGCTGAAAAGCTGAGGGACAGCGCCCAGGCCCAGAGTTCAGGCCCCATGACTGGACCCCAAAAAAAAAAAACTAAAAAAAACTTTATGAACATGTGTGAAACCTGAGTAAGATAACTCGATAAAACTAGTTTGGGAAAGAGGAGGAAAAATGATGGAGGGGATAATTATTATCATGATGCATTATATACATAAATGGACATGTTAAAATGAAACTCCCTTGTATAACTAATTGATGTTACGGTTTTTAAAAGCAGCAGTTGTTGGTATAGATAGTTATGAAACTGATATAATAATAAAGAGAATTTTTCTCACCTTGGCACCTTCCATTCATACCAGGATGAAGACTGAACACAGATCTAGAAGATATGTCTTGATCAAAGAGTAACCTTTCAAATGCCAAAAAATAAAAAAGGCACAGATTATTATGCATCTGAAACAAATATTAATATTTAGCTGTCATTTTTATTCTATCTGAACTTGCTAAAATTCTCAATTTTACACCATTTTTAACATTTATATTTCAGGTATTATTTCAGAAATGTATATTTAAGTTGAAACTTTATTCAAAAAGAAAAAATAGTCATGTTCATTTTTACAAATATTATGCTATTATTTTTGGTATTTGACAGTAAGGAACAACTGGTAATAGTTTTAACACTGGTGAAATTAGATCATTGAGAGATCCTTATTTTAAATTTTTTCCTCCATATTTTTCTATATCATGAAGAAGCTGAAATTAAAATCTCAGGTTACCGGAGAATATATGCTTTCAATAATATACAGGCAGAGAATTCCTTGAATTTTTGTAATTTATTTCTTACTGTTATTACTATACTTGAGGTAGCACTGAAGAGACAAAGAAGTCATATGATGCAGGCACGCCTGTAATCCTAGCTACTCAGGAGGCTGAGATCTGAGGATCATGGTTCAAGCCAGCCCAGGCAGTAAAGGCCATGAAACTCTTTTCTCCTCCAACTAACCACTAATAACCACAAGTGGAGCTGTGACTCAAAGTGATAGAGCATGAACATTGAGCAGGAAAGCTCAAGACCTGAGTTCAAATCCCATGACCATCAAAAATAATAAATAAAAAGAAGATACATGACCCATGGACCTCAATAATCTCCAAACCTAGTGAGGGATACAGACTAAGAAATAGCTGTGATTCAAAGCATTGAGTATAGTACTTGGAAAACTTAAGTATTTATCTTTTGGTTTAAAAAATGGGCAAAAGGCTACATGCAGTAGTTCAAGACTGTAGTTTAGGTTCTTATGGGAAAAAGGTCAGAGGACTATGGTTTGAAGCCAAAGGCATGCACAAAGAGAAGAACTGCAGCAGAGGCATAAAGCAAGACTCCATCAAAAAAAAATGCCGAAAGAGGTTGGCAAAGTAGCTCAAGTGGTAGAGCATGTGCTTACCAAGTGCAAGTCCTGAGTGCAAACCCCAGTACAGTATCACATAAAAAAAAAAAAAGCAAAGGGCCTGAATGGTCATTTCTGCAAAGAAGAAGAGGAAATGTCCAATAAGTATATGAAAGAGGCTCAACATCACTAATCCTTAGGGAAATACAATCAAAACCACAGTGGAATACCATACCACACTTGTTAGTGTAGTTGTTAAAAAGTATACTTAGAAAAAAACAACAGAAATAACCAAAATGTTGAAAAGGATGTGAAAAAAATTGGAATTCATATGCAATGCTGGCATGGTTTATAGTAATGTAAAATAGTATATAACTACCTTAAAAAAAGCACACTGGTTCCTTAACAAAGTAAACAGAATGCATTTAAAACAGCACTTCCACTTCTGTGTACATACACAAAAGAATGGAAGGCAGAGACTAGCACAGACCTTTGTTTATAGAAGTACTACCTGCAATAGCCAAAAAGAGACCAATTGTCCATTACTGGAAACAAGGATATATGGCTTTTATACGTACAGTGGAATATTATTTTTCTGGAAAAGAAATACAGATACCATCTACAACTTAGATGAACCTTGAAGACAGTATGCTAATTGAAATAAACCAGACAATAAGGGACACATACTACGTGACTTCATCCATATGAGATATCCTCCTATAAGATATGAGTAGTCAAGTTAAGCGACAGAAAGTAAAATGGTAGCTTCCATGGGTGAAGGGAAAATGAAATAAGGACTTATTTAATAGACATACAGTATCACCTTGGGAAGATTAAAAGATTCTAGAGACAGTGGTAATGGTTGTAGAACAATGTGGAAATATTCAATGCCACTAAAACTAAAATGGTTAAAATGATAAGTTCATCTAACATATAATTTATCATAATAAAAACTGAAATTAAAAGTTTCCAGAATCTATTCGTGTAACAGCAAATCATCTGTACTTAGGCATGAAAATGTAGTTTGGTACTAAGCTTTTGGTTTATTTACTTGTTCAAATTCATTTTTACTTTATCAGCACAACTCTGCCCCCTGTTGGTCACTCAATGGATTAAAGTCAATTCTAGACATACTAATTCATTTCATATAGAAACCTTTCAGTATGTAACTTTAAAATACACCTTACACATAATCTTTCAAAAGAACAATAATTATTACATTAAATCAGTAATTCCTTAATATTAATTAGTTTTCAGTTTATGATAATCAGCCTCTAAAACAGTGCCTGGTATGTATGCCCTATTGGATAGGTGGTTTTTATCTTTTAAGTTTCTTAAAAATATGTAAATTTAACTGGGCACTTGTAATTATAGCTACTCAGGAAACTTAGATCTGAGGACAGAGGCTTGAAGCCAGCCAAAACAGAAAAGTGTGCGTGACTCTTAGCTCCAATTAATCAACAAAAAGTTGGAATTGGAGGTGTGGCTTAAGCAACAGAACACCACCCTTGAGTGCTGAAAATTTACACAAGGTTTTAGAAACTCCAATTTTCACTTAAACATTTGAAGTATCATTAAAATTCTTCCCTAAGCCATTAAGTATTCATCATAAGGACATCTTGTAACTTATTTAAGCATTATAATAAGTCAGTTCATTTTATTTATGGATTTTTTTTATAGTACTGGGGTTTGAATGCAGGGCTTTGTGATTGCTAGATAGGGGTCCTACTCTTTGAGCTACATTTCCAGCCTTTTTTGTCATTATTTTTGAAAGAGCATCTTGCTTTTGCTCTGGGCCAGCATGAAATATGATCCTCCAATTTACACTTGCTACTGCAGCTGGAATGACAGGTAGGTTGTACCATGACCAGATGGTTCTGTTGAGGTGAAGTCTTGTGACCTATTTTGCCACAGCTGACCTGGAACTATGATCCTCCTGATTTCAACTACAAAATTGAGATGACAGGGCTGTACCACCATGCCTAGCTACTGGCTGAGATGGCTCATAAATGTTTTGCCTCGGCTGCTCTTAAACTGTGATCTTCCCAATCTGTACCTCCTGAGTAGCTATTATTATAAAGTGCACCACTACCATCCAGATCACACGTTAATTACATGTGATTTTAACCAAGCATGATGAAAAATGAAAATAAATGAGAAAAAATTTTTTAAAAAATCTTCTTTGTGCATTACTCAGCTCACTTGCCAGAGCTTGTCAAAGCGTGTCTTAGTACTAACAAAACCCCAAGGAGGATCATCTGCACCTTAGTATAAATTTTTGAGGCAACAGTAGGACCAAATCTAGGCTTTCAAGTGCTTTTTCATACAATATTAATACATGGCATCCTGAGTCTTTCAAAGTCTTAGCCCCAAAGATCACCAAATTCAGTTCTTAGCAAAAAGATCTAAGTTTTTACAATATTTCTTAAGGAGTATTTAACCATAGTCAACTGTGTAATATTATGTCTACTAGAGATATCTGCCATACCAGGGCCTCAGTTTCCTATGGGAGCTTGTACATGAAAGACAGTCAGGATGAACTACATACAACTAAGCAAGAGGATGAAGAAGAAAGAAAATCAAAACCACCACCATTCTGTCCCGTCTCTATCTAAACTTTGATTTTATTTCCATGCCAATGAAAGAATATTAATTTTTAACCTTGGACTATGAGGGCTGAAAGAACAGTGTTTCCTTGACACTGCAGGTAAGTGTTTAAAAATAAATCAGACGGAAATAATGATTGGCCTGCCAAAACAGGCTAATCATTACAACTAAAAACTGTGGGAACATGTTTTTTAAAAAGCTACATCAAAAGTACATATGAAAAGTACATTGAAAAGTAAATTAATAACTAGACTGAAGACCAAAGTTGCAATGAAAATAACTACCTGTAATAGGAGAACCCAATTTTATTTTTGTTTTGATTTTTGGTCTGTTTTGTTTCCTGGCTTGGTTCAAGGCCTACCTCTAGACCTATATAGTGAAGGAAAGAAGGAAGAGGGGAAAGAACATTAATTTATACAGCTTTAAGAAGATGAGTGAACCCCGAACACAAATACAAAGAAAATCATACCCAGACACATCACAAGCTGTTGAGAATCAAAGCCAAGCAAGAAACAAAACCAAAACAAGTACTATTTTAAAAAATCAGAGTGGGGAAAAAGTTACCTCCATATGAGAGAACAGTAATTCAAATGCGGTTGGCTATAAAGGAGTACGACTTTTTTTAGGGCTATTGAACTGCTTTGAATCTTAATTGGGGTGGTTTCTCTGAGATTTATGCATTTGTTAAAATATGCCCCATATGTCAGTAAGAGCAAATATTACTGCACACACACATAAAAGAACCAAAAACCTTTATACTTTCCCTTGCCCCCAATCTAATTAACCATGTCCTACCAAATTTATTTTCTAAAGAATGCTTTTTTTTTTTGGTTTGGTCGTGGGGCCTGAACTCTGGGCCTGGGCGCTGTCCCTCAGCTCTTCAGCTCAAGGCTAGCACTCTACCACTTGAGCCACAGCGCCACTTCCGGCTTTTTTCTTTTTGCTTATGTGGTGCTGAGGAATTGAACCCAGGGCCTCAGGCATGCAAGACAAGTGCTCTACCACTGAGCCACCTTCCCAGCCCTTCTAAAGAATTCTCTAATTTTCCTTTTCCCTCCATACCTACCACTTCTTACTAGGAGAGCACTATTCACATCCTTCTATAACTACTGATGATCCCTAACCTAACCTCTACAGCATTGATTTATAAAAGGGAATTCCTGTTTAAATTATACCAACTTTATATTAAAAGTTTGTTAGAAATTTAGCATCATTTAATCCCTAGCCTGGAACTCCTGAATTAGAATCACAGTAACGTGATTCCAGAGTTAATCATGAGCATGTTAAAATCTGAAAGCTTTACTAAGGCATATCAGACCATGGAAAACTGATTATGATGGTCTTCTACTTAAAGTCCTTGACAAGGACTCCCAGTAGAGACCATCATAGGATGTATGAGGCTTTATGTGACCACACCTTACCTTTCACCACTCTCTACCCCATGTTTGACAATTCTGTTAAGTTTTAACTGTACATCCCAAACACATGAACATGACGTTGTGCCTGTCTCTATACTTTGACTCATGCAATTCCCTGACCAAGAACCCAACCTCTTCCTTATCTGGAAAACTACTACCCTATCTTCAAGCTTCTTCTCAGACATCAACCTAGCCAACTCTGAGAAACACCAAGATTGAAGGAAGAGCAGCTATTCTACAGCACTTTGAATATACTTCCATCCCTGGATTGCCCACATTATACTGAAACTATCTGCTTAAGTCTTTTTCTGGACCTGAAGTTTTTTCAAAGGTAAGTGGCTTCATCCTTTTGATTCTGTCCCTCTGTGTCTAGCAGACAGAACTTGTTTAGGAAAGACTTTGGTGAACTAAAACCCATACTCATTGCTTTTATTCTTACCAAATACCCATCTGGTTTTATTCTTACCAAATACCCACCAGTTTTCTCAACACGTGCTTTTCCTGGGAGCAATTCAATTAACCATCTCCTAAACCTAAGCTGAAGCAGGGAGGTGCAAAATTCACGTGAGGGATTCACACCCAAGACATTTGCCTGTGCAAAAAAGACTTACAGCTCTAGTCAAAAAGGCAAGGGTTTTTCTTTTCTCCTAATGTCATAAAGCCACCTACTATAAACCTTCTTTGGTCCCTAAGGAGGGTAGGGAACCCATGGCTGCTCATTTACCGTTTCTTTACACGGTGACACCCCCATGTCCCCCTCGAAGCTCGGAGCGCCTGGGACACTCCTGGCCGAGGGGCGCGAGGGTCCCTCGCTCTGCCCTACGTGGTCACCTTTTCCATGGCAGTTCTTCGTCTTCTGGGTCGCTCTCTGTCACGGACCCCTCAATCACCGTCTCATCGCTGTCCCAGTCCAGGGCCTGGGCCTCCCCTTCCATCTCTGCCTCACACTCGAGCTCTTCTTTTTCTTTTAAACTTTCCATTTCTAACTCTCCCTTTCCTGCAAGCAGAAGAACGCTTTGCGGGGTACACGAAGTGAAGAGCTTAAAATGGCAAGATTCATGGCAAAAGCCAGGCCTCCCGGGGTGACCGACCACACTGAGGAGGCCCGGGAGCAAGCCAGCGAGGGAACGTGCCGCACGACCTTCGACAAGCAGGCAAGCAGGCGGTCTGTCGGCTTGTCCTTCCCGCCGGCCGGCAGGGAGCAGCCGTGCATCACGCATGCGTCAAGGCCGCGCGCGCCCGCGTCGGCCCCGCCCCCGGCGGCCGGATGTGGCCCGCAGCGCCCACTCCGTCTCCCTTCCCTCCACCCCTTGGGCTTCCGGTTCCCCTTGGCGGTCGTGGCGGGCTGGTGAAGGTGCTGGGGTCAGGCGTCGCGGTTCTGCAGGTCCGCTGTGCCAAAGGCCTGGCCGGCCTGGCCGGCATCACATTGCCTACCTACACTCCCCCTGGCGACCCCGGCCCGGCCAACGACACTTTCCAGCCTGCCTGTGTGGCCTGGCCATGGGTCCAGAGGTCCAAAGACCCGTAGAGCGCTTCTTTCCCCTCTGACACTCCTCAAAAACGTTGCCTTTTCAGAATCTTTTAGATTAGCAAGCTAATGGATGTGTTTCTCCCTCTAGCCCTGGAATACAGATTGTGTAAGTACGGCAGTTAAAGGTACTTTTCCCCTCAGGTGTGTGTGTGTGGGGGGGGGGTGGCCTTGAACTCAAGGCCTGGCGCTCCTGAGGGTTTTTTCCCTTTTGGGGCTGGCATTCTACCATGTAAGCCACGCCCCCGGTTCCTTTTTTTATTTTTATTTTTCTGGTTAATTGTACATAAGGATCTCTTGGATTTGTCTGCACATGGATGGGCTTCTGTCCTCAGGCCTAAGCCTCCTGATTAGCTAGAATGAGTCACCAGAGCCTAGCACCTCTGTTTGTCAATTTTTATAATACTGGTGTAATGGATACTTATCGGTTTGGCTATCAGTTTTCCAGAAATGAAAAAACAGATTGCTAATGCTTACTACAGGAAACGGAGAGGAAATAACTTATCATTCATTCTCAGAAAAGAGTAGTTCAATCTCTATCTCTTTTTAGAGCGTTAGTTTAGTAACATCTATCCAAATGTTTCCCGTGTACATATGCTTAGAGATAGCCTTTCTGCTTTTAAGAGCTCATTCCTATACTGTCATTACATTTGCATCAACTATAATTTTAGAAGGCTGGAAACACCTTTAATCTCTCTTGGTTGGGGATTATGTAGTAGAAGATTCCTTGTCATTGAGAAGAATGAAATACAGTTATATACTTGGACAGGTTTAACTGGGTTACATGTTAACATAAAAAGTAAAGAAAGACCTAAGAACAACAATGATAGCTCCAGAATGTTGTGTAGGAAAGGCTTAAGTGAAATCTTCCAGGAAGCGAAGGCTATCAAACTTCACAAAGTTTGCATTTGAATAGGAAACAAAGTTTTCAGTTAGGAGATTACTCAGCAGATTTATGGCTTGATCTTAAAATGAATACTGATTTAGAGTTGTTTAGGAAGGAATGTTAAGGACCTAAAAGCTTTGGTCAGATATATACCATATATACCAAGCTACACTGACCCTGCCAGAACAAATTAGCATAATCTTTTTCATTGATGTTCTTTACTGAAGTATAATTTATATATAATGAAATGTAAAAAAAAGTGTTTAATTCAGTATGTATATATGTGTATTTAGCCATTATATAGTTCTAACTGGATCATTACACTAGCAAATATAATCCTGTAGGAGAATCCTAGGTGGAGAGAAGGTAATGAAAAAACAGTAGCTTGATCATTAGGAGTGTAATTTACCTAAATAAATAATACATAGCAAAACCCAAGATTTTCCTAATCTAGATTGACAAGACTGTCAAATGAGCACATGATAATGAGACTTATTTATGTATAACTGAAACAGCCATGTAAACATTTTTCAACTAATGTATGTATAAGTTGGCCAGTGTAACATAACTAGAATATAAATCCCAATCAAAAGAGGTTAATTACACTGTTAATGTAGTGAAACAATGCAGCTCACTTGCTAGGCAGAGACTCTTACTGATGATCTTTGCCTTGTGTCGTTTTTTGCACTTGCCAGTTGTGAGATAGGTTCCCTTGCTTTGTATCTGGACCCATATTTAGACCAAAGTTTTCCTATTTGTTCCCTTCCCTTCGTAATTATGATAGCAAGTATGCATCACCATACCTACTTCTGTGGAGACAAAGCTCTCAGATTTTTCTGCCCATAGATAGCTTGGATGACAGGTGCATACCCAGATACTGGTTGAGAAGGGGTCTCACACGCATTCCTAATTGGCCCAAACTGAATTATCCTCCTGATATCAGTGTCCTAAATAGCTAGGATTACAGGCATGCCTGGGTGCAGCTTAATAATTGTTGACAATGCAATCAAGTAATTCTCAAGGTCAGGATGCTCTGAGAAATGCAGTGTTAGGAGATTTGTTCCATCATTGTACAAACATAATAAAATGTTGTTACACAAACATGCGTGGTACAGGCCATTCTCTCCACATGGCCTCTTGATGCAATTGAGAGACTGGGTAAATAGAGATATGTGAGGCTGCTGCCTGTGTGATGCCAGCACTTCTTGTAACTCTTGGCTTGAAGGTTCATCACTTAGATTTCAGCCTTCTTCACCACATGTCATTCTCCCTGAATGTCTCTTCTCTTCTTGAAAGGTCAACCAGGTACAATAGATAAAAGGCACACCCCGCTCCATTAGTATTATCCTAATTACAACTGAAACAATCCTAGTTCCAAAAAAAACCACATCTGAAATTCTGGGTAGGACAGGAATTGGGGGGAAGGAGGGAAAGAAGGGGTGGGCACCATCCAAGCCAGAGTGCTTTTGTATCTTATGTTAGAGATCTTTCATAAATCAAGATCATGAAGAAATTCTTCCTTTAAAGGTTATGAGGATAGTCTCCCTTGCTTTCTTCTAGAAGCCCCATGATTCCAACTTCACATATAGTTTAATGCTTTATTATACCTAATAATAAATAAATAGAAGACAAAGCTTACTTTTTCCCATCTGCATATCCAATTTTTTCATGGTCTTGTGTTAAAAAGTATCATTCTCCCATTTAGTGTCTCACTCACGGCCTCCACCTCAAAAAGATCATGATATGTTGCCTGATACATGACAACTGCCAGAGCTAAATATTGATCACGTATTACTAGCCTGTGATATTTGGTCCCATATGAATGTGTGATTAGTTTAAAACATTTCACTACAGAAAATGTTCATGAATGGGAAGTATGACCTAGTAAATGAGCTTCTGAATGGAACAGAACATCCAGCTCTGGAGTGACAAAATATGCAGGAGCAATACAATGAGGCTGGAGATCCTGACCATGTGTACATTTGGCTAGAGTTGGGTGGAATTGTGGCTCATCAGTAGACCAGTTGCCTAGTAAGAACAAGGTCTAGAGTTCAATCTCCAGTAATGGGAGGGAAGTATGGACATTAAGCTGTTGCACTGTACATTTGTATTTTAGTTTTTAACATACACACCATGCACACACACATTTAAGAAATCTAATTTTAAAAACTAAGGATATAGAGAAGGACATTTTGTGTGACTATACAATGGTTTTTATGTCTTTGTGTTAAGTTATTACAAAACATATTAAAAATTCGTTTATAAAGGAATTGTGGTGGGAGGAAAATATTTGTTTATAAAGTAAAAACAAAGTTACAATTAAGCCAAGTTTGATTTATTGTTAAGGAAAGAACATTATAAATTTAGGATAGCCTAAACTCTCCTAACCTCTGCCTTCACATTCCCACACTACTCATTCACTGGCTTACTCACAGCAGCTTTCAGTCCTGTGGCTTCATGACAAGTGCTCTGTACAGCTGCACAATTTAGTGTCTTTTACATCATATATTTTATTATGCCTTTTTTGTTTAGAGACACATCCTTACCATTGTGTTGTAACTAATTGCCTAGAGGACAGACCCATGCTAAACAGGTTTGTGCCTAGGAGCAACAATCTATATACGACATAGCTTTGGTGGTTAGTAGGTTATATTATCCAGGCTTATGGAAATATACACTCTGGTGTTCACATGATGGTGAAATCACCTAATGATGCATTTCTCAGAGTGTATCCCCAACATTAAGCAAATAAAACTACATAAAGATCATGATATAGGCACCATAGAGCTAAAAGTGGCTCTTCATTTAGTAGTGCCTCCTAGCAAAGGGGAAAATAATGTGATTTCTTCTAGAAGCTCAAGGTTGAGGTCTAATTCTTCATTTGTAAGCTAGTTACTGTAAGGTCCACCCTAGGAAGGGAGAGCATACTCTGCCCTCCTCTTGGCTAAATCTCCACCCAGTACCTGTGTCACTTAGGTAACTGGCACACCTGGAGATAGTCACCTCCCCCTCCTCCAAGGTCCCATCCTGGGCTGCCCCAGGTCATGCCTCCCATGGGAAGGAGGGAGGGTCCCACGCCCTGAGGTCACATCCCCATCTAGTTTGTCCACACATTCCCCCCCACACACACATACACCTGGCCACATCTGGCTGCACCTTCTCCTCACCCCCTCCCTACTTAAACCCAGGAAGGACATCAGCAACAGTTAGGTAAACATAAACTTCTCTCTCCTGCCTAAATATAGCATGGTAATCTCATTTATCAGCTACCTACTTTAATTTACATAACAGTTACATGAGTAAGAAGCAGTAGTCAATCAGTGGCAGAAACAATGTAATTACAATGCATATATGTGTGTGTGTTATATATATACATACAATACACACACATATATATATTCCAAGTATAATACTTAGATTTGTCATTAGTTTCAATATTAATTTCTGTCCCAACTGTGGCAACTAGGGACAAGACAATAACAAACACCAGACCATGGAATTGAGGTTTGGGGCACCAAGAGCCTGAAGTCTTCCACTAGCTTCTAGTGTTCTGGTTCATTTTACAAGGTTATTGAGTAGGGTACAGGTGCATACACAGAAAGTGAAGTCACAATTTCCTTGAAGCCACAAGCACCAATAATGTGATACAGTCTTAATCCATGAAGACAAAGCACCAATCATTTGATATAATTTTACTCAAGTGATAAATAACTTTATTTTTAAAAGCAGGTATAAGCTGTAAATGACTTACGATTTGTTAGCATTATGCCCACTTTATTAGCATATTGCCCACCCGATTAGCATTATGGCCCACCCATACCTGAGCTCCTCCATGTCCTGGAATTCCCACCCTACAGCTGGCCACTCCTTCTCTCCACCCAGACCCACCTCAGAACCCACCTTCCTCACTTCCTGCCCCCCAGACCTTCCTGCTACCACGATAGGGACAGGTGCCATGGGCTTTCTCTCCTGGAAAATATGGCCCCTCTAATAAACCTTGTAATAATCCTCTGTATGGTCCCCTGGAATGGATGTGAAGGATTCCTTTCACGGTTAGCATAGATTTTTGTCTATCCCCAAGTTCCCAGAAAGTTTGGTATGGAAATAGCCTGTACAAGGGTTAGAAATCTGAATTCCCTTCAAGCCAGGACTGACTGACCTTTTCGGGAAACTCTCAATGTTCTGAGAGTTCATGTTGGGAGGAGGCATACCGTCCTCCCAATCCTTTCAGGACTCACAGCTCGGCTTTTGGGGGCTCTCACCTTAAACTTCTCGGCTGTCATCCAGGCTTCTTCTATCTTTACACGTTCTTCACCATGTGATGACGATATAGCTGACTGAAGGACTCACTGTCCTACAAGGAATATTGTCAGAGATCAAAGACCTCCAACATTTATTCCACAAACAGATTTCTTCCACATTCTCCTTCATCACATAGTTAAGCACAAACTCTGACCTCTCCAGCATTGTCTGTGTAGAGGGCAGAAAGAGGGAGAGAAGGAGGCAGGAAAGTTTCTACCTGTTATCATGGTATCAAGGTCTACTGGAGCCAGCTCCTGCTAGTTTTTCAGAACACCTGTCTGATTTGCAGCAATTTCAAAACCACTTACTACTCTTATCAAAGTACATAAACTCATAATTAAACAAATCATATTAAAAATAATGCAAAAGATACTAAGATTTTATCATTTCTACTAATTTTGCTATGTTTATTTTTTTTAATTGGCAGCAGTAGGTTTTGAACTCAATTCTTTGTGTTAACAAGGCAAGGCACTCTGCCATTTGAACCATATCCCTAGCCTTTGATACATTTTTTTTCTTTTTTTTGCTGGTCCGAGGCTTGGACTCAAGACCTAGGCACTATCCCTGAGCTGTTTTTGCTCAAAATCAGTGCTCTGCCACTTGAACCACAACACCACTTCTGGCTTTTTTGGTACTTTATGGGTGTTGAGTCTCACAGAGGGGCTTGGAAGGTGGTTCAGTGGTAGAGTGCTTGCCTTGCATGCATGAGGCCCTGGGTTCGATTCCTCAGCACCACATAAGCACAAAAAGCCGGAAGTGGTGCTTTGGCTCAATTGGTAGAGCACTAGCCTTGAGCTGAAGAGCTGAGGGACAGTGCCCAGGCCAAGTTCAAGCCACAACTGGCAAGAAAAACAAAAACAAAAAATAGTCTCAGACTTTCCTGCCAGGCTGGCTTTGAACCATGATCCTTAGATTTCAACCTCATGAGTAGATAAGGATTACAGGGGCAAGCCACCAGTGCCCAGCCCTTGATACATTTTATTACAAGGTCAGTCAGAAAGAGAAGAAAGAAAGAAGAAATAAAAAAGTACAGAATAAGTATCAACCTTAATTATTTTGTTTGGTTTGCTTTAAATATTTTTTATATATTTTTTATTGTAAAGATACTATACAGAGGGGTTACAGTTACATGATTAAGGTAATGAGTATATTTCCTGTCGAGCACTGTTACCTCCTTTATTTTTCTGCTACCATCCCTTCCCTCCCCACGTACTCATTTGCTCCCTCCCCTCCACCCCCGAAGTTGTAAAGTTCGTTTTCAACATAGTGTCTTGTATATCTGTTACGGTGGGTCAACCTGTATCCTTATTTCACCTTTTGTTATTTCCCTTCAACTCCCCTAATTAGAAAAATGTATAAATAAGATGCAGGGCACTGGAATCAAATATAGTGAAAACAGAGTTATGCCATGGGGGAAGAACATACAAAAGAAACAAAAAAATCATATAGTACATTATAAATACATTAAAAAGGTATCTCTATACAATAGAATATTATGCAGTCATTAGAAAGGAGAAAATAATGGAATTCACAGGGAAATAGATGGAACTAGAAGAAATCATGTTGAGTGAGGTAAGGCAAGAGCAAAGAGACAAAAGGCACATGGTCTCCCTGAAGTGGATGTTAAATCCAAAATGTAAGATGATACAACAAAGTAAACAAGATTCGAGGGGAAAAAAAAGGACCTCCATTCATGTGGTCGAATCATTATTAAATGACCCCATGCTGCTGATCACATATATGGTATATATATGCACATCAGAGGGAAACTAGAAGGAGGACATAGAACTAGAGGGAAATGGGAAAACATACAACAGTGGGACCATCAGCTGCACTGGACATTGATCAAAACAAACTAAGCAACTCAATGGCAGCAATGGAAGGGAGGGAATGAGTGGGAAAGAGGGAACAGCTGACACTATGCAAAAGGAAAGCAATGTACATATCCCGCAATGTGGAAGCAATAACTTTATTGTCAAAACTCATAAAACTTTATAGACCACCATAGAGAATTTGTCCCATGATGGTTAGAATGTGTTTGTGAGTTTAAGCACCACTATCCCACAGTACTGTGAAATTTGTGAAATTATGTAATCAATAACAATAAAAAATTGCAAAATAAATAAATAAATACATTTTAAAAAACAGCAACAAAGATAAAAGCCCTTGTGTCCCTAACTTGGGGTTCATTTTGCTTTGCATCAGCTTATATGGTCACATGCTCATAGCTTTTGACCTTTTCTGCTTCTCATAGACATATAGTAAGGGAAGCCATGGGACCTATGTTTCTTTGAGCCTAGCTCACTTCACTTAATATAATTATTTTCCAAGTCTTTCCATTTCCTAACAAATGAGGCAGTGTCATTCTGATGGACGCATAGAGTTCATATGTATATATGTATACATATATATCTATATATATGTATATATCTATATCTACCTATATATATATATATGAGAGAGGCATCTGGGTTGGTTCCATATCTTAGCTATGGTGAATAATGTTGCGATAAACATAGTTGTGCTGGTAGCTTTAGTATGGTCTTGTTTGTGAACATTTGGGTAAATACCCAGAAGTGGGATTGCTGGGTCGTAGGGGAGCTCTATGCATAGTCTTTTGAGGAACCTCCATAATGCTTTCCAAAGTGGTTGAATGAGTTTACATTCCCACCAACAATGCAGTAGGGTTCCCTTTTGGCCACAACCTCTCCAGCATCTGTTATTAGATTTCTTGATAATAGCTATTCTAACTGGGGTGAGGTGGAATCTCCATGTTATTTTGATTTGTATTTCTTTTATGGCTAGAAAAGTTGAGCATTTCTTCATGTGTCTATTAGCCATTGGGCAGTTGTTTCTTTGAGGATTTGTTGTTGAGGGATTTAATTTTTGAGGTCAAGGTATATTTTAGATATGAGACCCTTGTCCGTTATATGGCTAGTGAAGATCTTCTCCCAATCCATGGCCGTTCTATTGATCTTGTTAGCTATGTCCTTTGCCATGCAGAAGCTCTGTAAATTCATGCAATCCCATTTGTCCAACCTTTCTTTGATATGTTGTATTTCTGGGTCTTTATTAAGAAAATTTCAGCCTGTGCCAAGGAGCCCTGGAGTTTCTCCTATTCCTTTTTGTAATGTTTTCAGGGTGTCTGCTTTGACTTCGAGGTCTTTGATCCATTGGGAGTTGATTCTGATGTAGGGTGATATGTAAGGATCTAGTTTTAGTTTTCTACAGTTGTTTAACCAATTTTGCCAACTTTACCAAAGAGGCTGTCTTTCTTCCATTCTAATATTTAGCTCCCTTATTGAAGTTTAGGTGGCTATAGGTCTGTGGGTTAATTTCTGGATCTTCAGTTCTATTCCATTGGTCCTCGAGTCTGTTCTTGTGCTAGTACCAAGCTGTTTTGATTACTATGCCTTGGTTGTAAAGTTTGAAATTTGGTATTGATATTCCTCTAGCATTGTTCTTTCTGCTAAGGATTGTTTTTGCTATTCAGGGTCTTTTATTGTTCCACATGAATTTTGGGGTTGCTTCCTCTATTTCATTGAAGAATGAGGTTGGGATATTGATAGGTATCACATTGAATTTGTAGATAGCCTTTGGCAGTATTGCCATTTTCATGATGTTAATCCTCCCAATCCAGTAGCATGGGAGGTTTTTCCACTTCCTTAGTTCTGCTTTAATTTCCTTTTTCAGGTTTTTTAAAATTTTCATCATAGAGGTCCTTCACTTCTTCTTTGTTTGTTTGTTTGTTTTTGGGTCCGGTCGTGGAGCCTGAACTCTGGGCCTGGGCACTGTCCCTCAGCTCTTCAGCTCAAGGCTAGCACTCTACCACTTGAGCCACAGCACCACTTCCAGCTTTTTTCTTTTTTTGCTTATGTGGTGCTGAGGAATTGAACCCAGAGCCTCACTCATGCAGGGCAAGTGCTCTACCACTGAGCCACTTTCCCAGCCCGTCCTTCACTTCTTTAGTTAACTCTTAGGATATTTTATTTTTTGTGGGGCTTTTACAAAAGGAGTTGCTTTGATGATTTCAGCTGTACTCTTCTCATTGTTGGCATACAAAAAAGACCATTGATTTTTGAGGGTTAATTTTATACCCTGCTACATTGCCAAAGTTTCAAATCAGCTTGAGTAACTTGGGAGTAGAGTCCATGGGGTTCTTTAAATGCAAGATCATGTCATCTACAAAGAGGGAGAGTTTTACTCCATTTTTCCCTATTTAGATCCCCTTTATGTTTTCACCTTGTCTTATTGCTCTAGCTAGGCACTCTAATAATAAATGGAAGAGAAGTGAAGAGAGTGGACATCCTTGTCTCATTCCTGAAGTTAGAGGAAATGGCTTTAGCTTTTCACCATTAAGTATAATATTGGCTGCAGGTTTGTCATACACAGCCTTTATTTTTTTTTGGGGGGGGTCCAGTCGTGGGCCTGAACTCTGGGCCTGGGTGCTGTCCCTCAGCTCTTCAGCTCAAGGCTAGCGCTCTACCACTTGAGCCACAGTGCCACTTCCGGCTTTTTTCCTTTTTGCTTATATGGTGCTGGGGAATTGAACCCAGGGCCTCAGGCATGCAAGGCAAGCGCTCTACCACTGAGCCACCTTCCCAGCCCCACAGCCTTTATTATATTGAGGAATGTTCCATGGATTCCTAGTTTTTCCAGAGCTTTCAGCATAAATAGGTGTTGGATCTTGTCAAATGCTTTTTCTGCATCTGTTGAGATAATCATGTAGTTCTTATCCTTGCTCCTGTTGATGTGATGAATTATATTAATGGATTTGCATATGTTGAACCAGCTTTGCATCCCTGAAATGAATCCTGTTGGATCATAGTGTATGATTTTTTGGATGAGTTGTGGAAGTTGATTGGCCAAAATTTTGTTGAGAAATTTGCATCGATGTTCATCAAAGCCGTGGGTCTATAATTCTCTTTTTTGATGAGTCCCTGCCTAGTTTAGGATGAGGGTTATGATGGCTTCAAGAGTTTGGTAGTGAACTTTCACTTTCAATTTCATTGAAGAGTTGGAGGAATATTGGTGTGAGTTGTGCTTTGAAGGCCTTGTAGAATTCAGCTGTAAATCCATTTGGTCCTGGGCTTTTCTTGGGTGGGAGTTTTCTTATTGCTGTTTCCATTTCAATCCTTGATATGGAGCTGTTAAGTTGGTTTAAATCATCTTGGTTTAGTTTCAGCATGTGAATATTTGCTAGAAATTTACCCATTTCTTCCAGATTCTCAAACTTATTAGCATAAAGGGTGGAGAAATATTCTCTTATAATGTTCTGAATTTTGGTTATTTCTGTGGCGATGTTTCCATTCTCATCTCTGAGTTTGTTTATTTGGGTGTGTTCTCTTCTTTTTATGATAAGATTTGTGAAGGGTCTGTCAATTTTGTTAACTTTTTCCAAGAACCACTCTTTTTTTCTTTCTTTCTTTTTGTGGGTCATGGACCTGGGTGCTGTCACTCAGCTGTTCAGCTCAAGGCTAGTGCTCTATGACTTGCGCCACAGTGCCACTTCTGGCTTTTTCTGCTTATGTGGTGCTGAAGAATTGAACCAAGGACCTCATACTTGTAAGGCAATCACTCAACCACTGAGCCAACTTCCCAGGCCAAATAACCAACTCTTTGTTTTGTTGATTCTTTCTATTTTTTTCTCTAATTCATCTAATTCTGATTTAATTTTAATTATTTGTTTCCATCTATTGATTTGGGGTTTGGCTTGTTGTTCTTTTAAGGCCTCGTTAAATTGTTGGTTTCATATCTCTTCAATTTGTTAATTTAGGAACTCAGAGCTATAAACTTGCCTGTGAATACAGCCTTTGCTGTGTCCCAGAGGAGCTGGTAATTTGTGTGTTCATTTAACATTTGAGTTTCTAATCGAGTCCATGACCCACTGGTGGTTAAACTGTGTTATTCAGCCTCCATGCATTACAAGATTTTCTTTGGTGGCTTTTGGTGTTGAATGCTAATTTTATTCCTTTGTGGTGTGAGACAATGCAGGGCATAATTTCAATGTTTCTGGATTTGGACAAATGTGCTTTGTGAACTAAAATGTGGTCTATTTTTGAGAATATTCCATGTGCTACCAAGAAGAATGTGTATTCTAATGTTGCTGGGTGAAATATTCGGTAGATGTCTGTTAAGTCTAGTTGGTCTATGGGGTTGTTTAGATCTGAGGTTTCTCTGTTGAGTTTTACCAGATTGATCTATCCAGCAGGGATAGTGGTATGTTAAAGTCCGCAACAATTAATGTCTTTGGATCTATGTGTGATTTTAGAGACAGTACTGTTTCTTGGACAAACGTGGGTGCTCCATTATTTGGTCTATAGATATTTAGAATTGTAAGATCTGGGCTGGGAAGGTGGCTCAGTGGTAGAGTGCTTGCCTTGCATGCATGAGGCCCTGGATTCGATTCCTCAGCACCCCATAAGCAGGGGGGAAAAGCCAGAAGTGGCGCTGTGGCTCAAGTGGTAGAGTGCTAGCCTTGAGCTGAAGAGCTGAGGGACAGCGCCCAGGCCCAGAGTTCAGACCCCACAACTGGACCCCAAGAATTGTAATATCCTCCTGAAGGAGAGCTCTCTTAATTAGTATGTAGTGACCATCTTTATCTCTTCTCGCTAATTTGAAGTCTATTTTATCTGATATTAGGATTGCAACTCCCACCTGTTTATGGGGGCTGTTTGCTTGGTAGATTTTATTCCAGCCTTTCATTTTCCGAATGTTCGTTTTGTGGGCAAGGTGTGTCTCTTGAAGGCAGTAGATAGAAGGACCTTGCTTTTTGATCCAACTAGACAGTCTATGTCGCTTAATTGAAGAGTTAAGTCCACTAATATTGAGAGTTAGGACTGTGAGATGGTTAGTAGTTCCTTCCATGTTGTCTACTTTCTTGGGAGCTGTGCCAACTGAGTTCTTTCTATGATTCTTGGATTCTCTGTTTGGGGGCAGTTTCTGGGCATTTATTGTGCTCTTCTTGGTTTTCTATGTGTAAGACATATTTAAGAATCTTTTGTAGGAATGGTTTGGTGGAGATATATTGTTTCAATTTTTTTTTTTTTGCTATGGAAGGTTTTTATTTTTCCTTCAGTTATGAAGGAGAGTTTAGCTGGGTACAGTATTCTTGGTTGATAGTTGTTTGTCTTTAGGACATGGCATACATCATTCCAGGCTCTTCTTGCTTTCATTGTCTCTGCTGAGAAATCTGAAGTTATTCTAATTGGTTTCCCTTTATAAGTGATTGATCTTTTCTCCCTGACATCTTTAAGGATCCTTTCCTTGGTCTCAATTGATCCTGTGTGGATTACAATGTGGTGATAGGATGTCCTCTTCTGGTCTGGTCTATTCTAAAGGCTGCTTGTGTCTAATGGGCCTATCTTTTTGCATGTTTGGGAAGTTCTCTGCTAGGATCCTGGTAAATAAATTTCCTAGGCCTTTAACTTCTGTCTCTATGCCATCCTCTACACCCATTAACCTTAAATTAAGCCTTCTGATGGTGTCTTCTAAATATTGAATAGATCTATCATGTTTCTTGGATTTGTCTTGAATACTTGTCTGTTCTTTCTCTACAATGTCTAGGCTGTCTTCAATCCCAGAGATTCGATCTTCTGCATGGTCTAACCTACTGTCAAGACTTTCTACTTTGTTTTTTATTTCCTTTCCTTCTAATTGGTCGGCTTTGGTGGCTTCAAATTCTTTGTTGCAGCTTTGTTTTAGATCTTTTATGGACTTCTTTATCTCCTTAATTTGGTTTTCAGTGTTCATTCTCCAATCCCTTAGTTGATTGGCTATAGTTTCATTGGACTCCCTTTCCTTCTATTGGGCTTCCTTCAGCATTTCCTTTGTGGCCTCCATGGATTTCTCTAGCTTTCTGTTTGTGGATTCCGTGAATGCCTCTATTAATCTTGGTCTATTCTCATCCTGCTCACGCAATCCTCAATCTTTGATTGTCCTCATCACACTCACGAAATTCCTGTATTAATCTTTGGTTAGCCTCATCATGCTCATGCATTTCCCTACCATGCTCACACAAAGTTCTTTTTAGGCTTTCAACTTTTCATTCAACATGTTTACCAGTAGTGTTTTGGGAATTCTCCTCTGGATTATTCATTAACTGCTCTGTTGCCTGATTATCATGGACTTGCCATTTTTCTTGTGTTTCTCCTACTAGTTCTGCTCATTTGGGTATGAAAGCCAAATTCCACCCTAGAACACTATTTTAAGACAAGTATCAACCAGAGCTCTGTAGTTGCACAGATTGTTTGACTCAGTCAAAATGAGTACAGATACAATGTAGTTCAACAGATACAATCTAGTTTAACAACTAACAACTAGGGATCAATGGACTAAGAAAAAGAAGGTGTCAGCAGACCAGAAGTTAATAAATGTAGGGAGAATTGTGAGGAGAAAATAAGATTGGAGGAATATAGGGAGGGAAAGTGAGAGAGGTAATATAGCCAAGACCTAAGTTCAGAAAGAGAGAAGGAATAGAAGCAAAGGATAAAGAAAAAAGAAAAATAAAAAAATTTTTAAAATGAAACACTTAAAAAATTATATAAGTATAAAGAAATAGTACTACTATTAAAGGAGTTAAGGCTGCGAGTTTGTGAACTGAGTAATGGATATCTGAATTAAGAATGAACACAATGAAGGTCTAATAATCAAAGACAGACATATATATATATATATATATATATATATATATAATCTGTAGATGAACAGAACAGCAATTAAGTAAGAAAAAAAAAACAAAAGGACCAAAAGGGAAAAGAGTATAAAAAGAATCAAGAAAAGGAAAGCAAACCTAAAATAAAGATGATGAAAAGAATAGACAATGATATTTTTTGTTTGTTTTTTGTTGGTCATAGGGCATGAACTCTGGGCCTGGGCACTGCCCCTCAGCTCTTCAGCTCAAGGCTAGGGCTCTACCACTTGAGCCACAGTGCCACTTCTGGCCTTTTCTGCTGTGGTGCTGAGGAATTAAATCCAGGGCCTCATGCCTGTGCAGCAAGCATTCCACCACTGAGTCACCTTCCCAGCCCGACAACAGTTGTTTTTTTTTTTTCTTTTAAAAATTAGGTAGAAAAAGAGTTCGATTTTTTGTGGGGGGGGGGGAGGAATCTTGTTCCTCCCCTGTGTCCATAACCAGTCTCTTGGTGAAGTTTCTGGTTTGCTTGTGGTGTTGGTTTTCCTGTGGCTTGGTTAGTTTCTTAAATCAGTTTGTTTGAGCAGTCAGAAAGAAGCTCTGCCTTACCTGGGACTTTATGACCCTCTTCCCAGGCTAGTTCAGTGGGAGGCTGACCAACTTTGAGTATCACAAAAGAGGGAGATGGTGTTTTCCTCTTGCTTAGAGTTGCTGTGAGGGAGCTATGTGGTAGGTAGGGCTGTGGCCTGCCATCAATCGGTAGCTTTACCCTGATGGGCTAGCTCTTGAGAGACTCAGCCCAGCCTGAAGCCATGCTCAGGATTTACGTGTAAGGAGTTTACAATTGTTTTTCTTTTACCTTCCAGCAGATAGAGGTGGAACTGGTACTGCAGATGGGTAAGGTAGCCTCTGGCTCTGTTTAGCCACTGAGGACAGTATGCCCTGTCTATGTGGAGCTTCCTCTTCTTGAGAAGGGCAGCTTTCCCCAGGAGTGGAGCTGAGCTCCACAGGTCAGGTTCCTTTGACCTGCTGAATGGCTTCTATTGTCTTCTTCCAAGGCCTGAGTTACCTGTTAGCAGTTCTGGCTAGATCTTAGTTTCAAAGATGGAGTTCTTCTCCGGTGGTGGGGGAGGGGCTATCTTCCCACCACTGCTCTGTGAGGAGTGAGGATGTCTTGGGGGTACTCACACCTTTCCCTTGGTTTCTGGCCATCTACAGTCTAACTGTCTGTGGTCAGCAGGATGAAGATTTTGGCTCCTTGTCAGTTTTTGCTGGTGAGTAGAATCTGTTCACACACTGCCTTTGTCCTGGGCTTTTTGTTGATTCGGTGGCCATGGCAGCAGCCATTGTAAGCATTATGCCCACCTTTGGTCCTCAGCTCCACCCAGACCTGAGCTCCTCCTTACCCTAGAGTTCCTGCCAAACAGCTGGCCCCTCCCTCTCTCTGCCCAGACCCACCTGAACTCCCATCTACCTCACTTCCTACCCCCCAGACCTTGCTGCTACCTAGATAGTGGAGGCTTCCATGTGCTCTCTCTCCAGGAGAAATATGGCTCCTCTAATAAACCTTGTAATAATCTTTCTCCTGTGCCTGTCTGCCTCCCCGTGGCCCCCTGGGATAGATGTGGTGGATCCTTTCATGGATCCTTTCATTGGTGGCTCTATGGAGATAGGTTCCTCAGGGATTTCCCCCCCCCTCCACTTCAGATGGGGGTCTGACCAGCTTCCTCAAGACCTAGCCTGAGATCCTACACTCCTATTGCCAGAGGACCAACAAGGTAACTTTCTCCTGACGAGCACTCTACATGCTGCCCAACACCAGCTAATTAAGTCCTTCCTCCAGGTAAGTGATCATTGTGCAGGCTCTGTGCATCTCTCAGGGTCCTCAGAGCCCCCCCCCCCAAAAAAAAATAAAAAAAGCTTGGCCAAGTACCTAGCTAATGGCCTCCGTGGCCAAGGGATGCTGTGGAGAAACGTGACAACATTTCCTACTTGTTGTTTCCCTGTTTTTGAGCCAAATTCTCTGCCGGGGATGCTCACAGTCAGATTTTGGCTCCGCTATCACTTACCATGGAAAAGGACAGAACTAAATTTCCTTACAATCAAATTTGGCCCCAAATTTAAAACTACTTATGTGAATGCTCAGGCAGATAGATCTCTCTCTCTCTGTCTCTCTCTGTCTCTCTGTCTCTCTCTACCTCTCCCTTCCAACTGAAGGTAAAAGTATGCATGGGTTGAAGTTTAAACTCCTCTGCAGATCCCCTTTCAGACCTCCTCTTTTGTGGCCTCCCCTGCGAGGTACATCCCCTTTTGCAGGCTCCCCTGCAAGGTACACCCGCCTTTTGTGGCCTCCCCTCAAGGTACAACCCCTTTTGTGGCCTCCCCTGCAAGGTGCCCCCTCCTTTGCAGAATCCCCTGTGGGACCCCTCCTCTGACTTTGTAGTAGGGGGTGGAACCTGAAGCTCCAGTTGTGCCAGAAGCAGCACACCCTCACTGTCAAAATCTTTAGCTCTCTCTAGCATTTGACCATGTAGTAGATGTGCCATCTTGGCATCATGGGAGCTCAGCTGCTATTTTGTGCCAACTCGATTTCATGCCAACCTCAACTTGATTCTGTGACCCTCTCCACTCTGACCTGACCAGCAGTACCATTATATCATGTCATATGTCTGTTCTTCTCTCCTGTGTACTAAAAGTTTCTTGTTGTTGGCAGTTTTGTATTTTAAGTTGACCACGTGGTTCCATCATAATTAGGCAAAGTAAAATTCCAAAATTTTAAAAGGCTGATTTTAAAATCTAACTGCACTCTATAATCTGTGCACAAACATATCTGTCTGTCTACTTGTCTATACGTAAACGATTATAGTTTCAAGGTTACCAATTACTTTGCTTACTAAAAATCTTTGTAATATAAATTGCTTTAAAACTTTGTGACTATAAGCAAAAGAAAAAACAGGCAGTTTTATAAGGCCTTGGGAAAGGAGTTAGAAAAGATTGTTTCCTTTGCAAAGTAAATGAAATTGGTAATTTTCTGTGACATATGTCATTCCTATGCTCATCTATGCTGCGTTAAATACTGTAACTAAGGCTTAGGTTTTATTTCTCCGTTTTCTCCCCTGTGCATTGATCAAAGGACCAGAGTGAAACCAGTGGCACCAGCCTGCAAAAACCAGTGTAAACCAGATATTTAACCAATATATAGAATTTTTTGCAGGTGACCAGCAGGAGGTGTGACAGATGCCACAGACTTGCTAATACTCCAGCCTTGCTCCATCACACATGACCAAAAGCCTGCTAATTTGGGGTAAAACACAAGCCATCTTAGATATTTGTTCCTGAAATGTTAGTCCCCACAAGTTAGACCATAAATGTATATGACCAAAGGATATAAATTGCCTTCTATGAAAGGTTAGATTGCAGGAAAAATGTGCCCAGTTTAAATCTTCAGCCTTGAGGTAAAGGGTGTAGCCCAGTGTTTCAATGAAGCATTTAAATACAAATTAAAGTAACTTTTAAAAGGGGATTAAAAGGGAGTTCAGGGAAGATGGCAGAGGAGAAGCTGGAGGCTAAACAAGCTCTCTCATAGAAAGCAGTTTTAGTGTTCCAGTGAACAGTCCTAAACCAGAGAATCACACCAAGTGTACCATCACAGTACAGACAGTTTGGCCAGAGAGGGAAAATCCAGACAAGGAGACAGACCTGAGCCCTTGCTGGCAGCCACGGCGGTGGAGCGGTGGTGGCAGCTATAGCCGCCATACCTGCAACACAGAGAGTCCAGGACAAAAGCTCCAGACGCAGCTGATGAGCGGATTCTACTCAACACCAGCAAGAACTGACAAGAAGCAGACATCTTCATCCTGTAGATCACAAACCAGAGACGGCCCAGGAACCAAGACTCCGGCCTGACATCCTCACTCCTTCTCAGGGAACAGAGGAGGGAAGGCCACCTCGCCCCCCCCCCAACTACCGGAGATCTCCATCTTTGATACTGACAAAGGCCTGGCTGAGCAGCTAGCTCCATCCAACTCAGGCCTTGGAAGAAAACAAAAGAGTCATTTAGCAGATCAAGGGAACCTAACCTGACCTGCCAGGCTCAGCTCCACCCAGGGAAAAGTCACCCAGCCCAGGCAGAGAAAACTCCCTCCCCTCCAGGAGTGGCTTTCTTCACTGAGTAAACTGAGCCAGAGGCTGCTCCTCCCTACAGCAGCCTTGACAATCAATTGAAATTCAGTAAACATAAACCCTGAGAATGGCTCCAGGCTGGGCTCTGTGAGTGTTTCAGAAGCTAGCCCCTCAGGGAAAAGCTACTGTTTGCTGAAAGGCCTCAACTCTACCTAGAACCTAGCCTCATCACAGCATCTCCAAACCTAGAGGAAACAGCCATTTTCCTCTTTTGTGATACTCAAAGCAGATTTCCCTCCCTTTGAACTAGCCTGGGAGGAGGATCACAAACTCCTGGGTAAAGCAGAGCATTTTTCTGCCTGCTCAAACAAACTGACTTAAGAAACCAATCAAGCCACAGGAAAATCAAACACCAAAAGCAGACCAGAGACTCTAACAAGAGACTGGTTATGGACACAAGGAAGATACAGGATCTTCCCATCCCCCCCAAAAAAATCAAAGAACTCTTTTTTTGTACCTTTTTAAAAAATTTTTTAAAATTTTTTTAATTTTTAACTTAAAAAATTGTTTTCTACCAATCTTTTTTTCTTCCTCTTATAATTTTTATATGTGTGTGTGCTATTTTTTTCTCTACTGACCTTTTGATCCTTTTTTTCTTTCTCATTCTTTTCACTTTCTCTTCTCTTTCATTATTTTTTGTGTGACTTAATTGCAGTTCTGCTCATCCTCAGACATACCCATAGTCGATTATTAGACCTTATCCTCCATTGTATAAACACTTAATCAGAAATTTATTACTCAATTCATAACCTCTTAGACTTAAATTCCTTAATAGCAGTTCTACCTCTTTATACCTATATAATATTTTAAGCATTTTTATTTTTTAGTTTTTTCACATCTCCTTTCTATACCTCCCCTTCTCTCATTCTATTCCCGTTCTTCTCCGAATATTATGTTTTTAATTTGCATAATTTTTAAGTGTTTCACTTTTTAATTTTTGTTTTCTATTTTTTCTTGTCTCTTTTTTCTTTCGTTTTCTTCTCTCTCTCTCTCTACTATCATTCTATCCAATCTATTTCCTTCTTTGAGATTAGGACTTAGTTAATTTAACTCTCACTTTACCTTTCCACATCCCTCTATTCCTACATTTTTTTTACCCACATCTCTCCCTAAACCTAATAATTTCTGGTTTGCCAAATTCTTCTTTGCTGCTCATAGCCCATTAATATATAGTTGTTTGATGTTGAATAGATATAGCTGTTGAACTAGATTGTATCTGCAGACTTTTGACTGTGCAACTACAGACTTTGGTTGATGCTTGCCTTAAGATAGTGTTCTAGCACAAAACAGGTGTTACTTTCATCCCAAATGGGCAGAACAAGCCGGAAAAACACAAGGAAAATGTCAAGTCCGGGTATCTCAACTCCCACTCATGATAATCAGGGGACAGAACAGATAAAGATAATGAATAATCCAGAGGAGAGCTCCCAAAAAGCTCTACAAACACTACTGGTAAACATGGTAAATGAAAAGATGAGAACCTGCAAAGGACTCAGTGTGAGCATGATAGGGAGAGAGAGGAGGCAAACCAAAGGTCAATACAGGACTATCATGAGCATGAGGAAGTTACTCAAAGATTGATACAGGAATTGCGTGAGCAGATTGAGAATGCTCAAAGAGAAATAAAGGAATGGAGTGAGCAGGCTGAGATCAGTCAAAGAGATTGACAGGAATTGTGTGAGCTGGCTGAGAATAGACAAAGAGAAAGTCAGGAATGGCGTGAGCAGGCTGAGAACACTCAAAGAAAACTACAGGAATTGCTTGAACATGAGGAAGCTAATCAAAGAGTAATACAGGAATTGAGAGAGGGGATGAGAATAGACAAAGATCATTAGAGGCATTCACGGAATCCATAAACAGAGAGTTGAAAGAAGTCAGGGAGACCTCAAAGGGAATGCTGAATGGAACCCAACAGAAGGAATGGGAGTCCAAGAAAACCATAACCAATCAACTAAGTGATTTGAGAATAAACACTGAACACCAAATTAAGGAAGTAAAGTTCATACACGATCTAAAACAAAGCTCCAACAAAGAAGTTGAAGCCACCAAAGCTGACCAACTAGAAGGAAAAGAAATAAAAAACAAAGTAGAAAGTCTTGTTAGTAGGTTGGACCATACAGAAGATCGAATCTCTGGGATTGAAGACAGCCTAGATATTATAGAGAAAGAACATACAACCATCCAAGACAAATCTAAGAAATATGATAAATCTATTCAACATTTGGAAGGCCTAATGGGTGTAGAGGGGCACCTAGACACAGAAGTTAATGGTCTAGGAAATTTGTTTAACAGGATCCTAGCAGAGAACTTTCCAAACATGCAAAAAGATAGGCCTTTTCAGATACAAGAAGCTTTTAGAACTCCAAATAGACCAGAACAGAACAGGACATCCCACTGTCACATTATAATCCACACAGGATCAAGACCAAGGAAAAGATCTTTAAAGCTGTCAAGGAGAAAAGATCAATCACCTATAAAGGGAAACCAATCAGAATCACCTCAGATTTCTCAGCAGAGACAATCAAAGCAAGAAGAGCCTGGAATGATGTATGCCATGCCCTAAAGACAAACAACTATCAACCAAGAATACTGGACCCAGCTAAACTCTCCTTCATAACTGAAGGAAAAATAAAAAACTTCCATAGCAAAAAAAAATTGAAACAATATATCTCCACCAAACCAGCCCTACAAAAGATTCTTTTTTTGGGGGGGGGTCCAGTCATGGGGCCTGAACTCTGGGCCTGGGCACTGTCCCTCAGCTCTTCAGCTCAAAGCTAGCACTCTACCACTTGAGCCATGGTGCCACTACTGGCTTTTTTCTTTTTTTGCTTATGTAGTGCTGAGGAATCAAACCCAGGGCCTCATGCATGCAAGGCACGCACTCTACCACTGAGCCACCTTCCCAGCCCCCAAAAGATTCTCTTTTTTAAAAAAAATTATATTTTATTGTGAAAATACTGTACAGAGGGGTTACAATTACATGGGCAAGATAATGAGTACATTTCTTATCAAGCATTGTAGCCTCCTCCTTTGTTTCCCCTTCCCATCCCTTCCCCAAAAGATTCTTAAAGATATCCTACACACAGAAAACCAACAAGACCACAATAAAGGCCAAGAAACCACACCCAAACTGAGAATCCAAGAACCATAGGAAGAACCCAGTTGCCGCAGCCCCCAAGAAGGTGGATAAAATGGCAGGAACTCCCAAAAACCTCTCAGTCCTATCTCTCAACAGTAATGGACTTAACTCTCTAATTAAGTGACATAGACTGTCTAGTTGGATTAAAAAGCAAGATCCTTCTAACTGCTGCCTTCAGGAGTCACATCTTGCCCATAAAAACAAACACATTTTCAATGTAAAAGGCTGGAACAAAATCTACCAAGCAAACGTCCTCCATAAACAGGCAGAAGTTGCAATCCTAAGATCAGATAAAATAGACTTCAAATTAAAATTAGTGAGAAGAGATAAAGAAGGTCGCTACATACTAATTAAGGGATCTCTCCTTTAGGAGGATATTACCATTCTAAATATCTATTAGCCAACCAATGGAGCACCCAAATTTATCCAAGAAACACTACTTTCCCTCAAATCCCACATAGATCCACAGACATTAATTGTTGGAGCCTTTAACCACCACTCTCCCCACTAGATAGGTCAACTCGGCAAAAACTCAACAGAGAAACCGCAGATCTAAGCAACTGCATAGATCAACTAGATTTAACATACATCTACCGAATATTTCACCCAGCAGCATCAGAATACACGTTTTTTTCAGCAGCACATGGAATATTTTCTAAAATAGACCACATTTTAGGTCACAAAGCAAACTTGTCCAAATTCAGAAACATTGAAGTTATACCTTGCATTCTCTCAGACCACAAGTGAATAAAATTATAACTCAATACCAAAAGCCACCAAAGAAAGTCCTGTAACACCTAGAAGCTAAACAACTCACTGCTGAATCATGAGTGGGTCATGGAAGAGATTAGAAAGGAAATTCAAATGTTCATGATATTCAACAAAAATGAACACACAAATTACCAGCTCCTCTGGGACACGAGAAAGGCAAGTTTATAGTCTGAGTTCCTACATCAACAAATTGGAAAGATCTGAAACCAACAATTTTAATGAGACACCTGAGCCTCCTTGACAAAGAGCAGCAAGATAAACCCCAATCCAGTAGACGGAAATAAATAATTAAAATTAAATGAATTAGAATCTAAAAAACCATAGAAAGAATCAACAAAACAAAGAGTTGGTTCTTTGAAAAAAAAAATTGACAGACCCTTAGCAAATCTTATCAGAAAAGGAAGAGAACACACCCAAATAAATAAACTCAGAGATGAGAATGGAAACATCACCACAGAAACAACCAAGATTCAGAACATTATAAGGGAATACTTCTCAAAACTTATGGTAATAAGTTTGAGAACTTCGCAGAAATGGACCTTTTCCTAGTAAATATTGACATGCCGAAACTATACCAAGATGAGTTAAACCATCTTAACAGGCCCATATCAAGCATTGAAATAGAAACAGCAATAAGAGAACTCCCATCTAAGAAAAGCCCAGGACCAGATGGTTTTACAGCTGAATTCTACAAGGCCTTCAAAGCAGATCTCACGTCAATACTCCTCCAACTCTTCAATGAAATTGAAAGAGAAAGTTCATGACCAAACTCATTCTATGAAGCCATCATAACCCTCATCCCAAAACTAGGCAGGGACTCATCAAAGAAAGAGAACTATAGACCCATTTCTTTGGTGAACATTGATGCAAAACTTCTCAACAAAATTTTGGCCAATTGACTTCAATAATTGATCCAAAAAATTACACCACGATCAAACAGGATTCATTTACGGGATGCAAAGCTGGTTCAATATACACAAATCAATTAATATAATTCATCACATCAACAAGAGCAAGGATAAGAACCACATGGTTATCTCAATAGATGCAGAAAAAGCATTTGACAAGCTCCAACACCCCTTTATGGTGAAGGTTCTGGAAAAATTAGGAATCCATGGAACATTCCTCAATACAATAAAGGCTGAATATGACAAACCTACAGCCAGCATTATACTTAATGGTGAAAATCTAAAGCCATCTCTCTTAACTCAAGGATGTCCACTCTCTCCATTTCTCTTCAATCTAGCATTAGAGTGCCTAGCTACTGTCCCGACCCGCAGGACTTCAACCAGGGCAATGAACCTAAGCAAGAAGGAATGAAGGGACAAGAGACATGAAGAAGGACAGCAAGCAAGGATTCTGATCAAGCTGCCAAATTTTATTTTTCACACAGGGGTATTTATATGCTTAGAATAAGGAAGCTTTTTCATTGGGCGTAGCAGCTGCAGGATGCTTGCTTAGGGCAATGTGAAAAGGTGGTCAATAGCAGCTACCTGGTCTTTGTTTGGGGCAGGATGCAAAGACCAGATTCTGTAAATAGCCTCGAGAGATGTTCCAGCAAGATAGTCAAGCTTATCATGCAGAGAGACTCCCTGCAGGGCTCTCGACAGCTACAGCGATAAGACAAGATGTAAACATAAAGGGGATCCAAATAGGGAAAGAAGAAGTAAAACTCTCCCTCTTTGCAGATGACATGATCTTGTATTTAAAGAATCCCACAGACTCCACTCCCAAATTACTCAAGCTGATTCAAAACTTTGGCAAAGTAGCAGGGTATAAAATTAACCCTCAAAAATCAATGGCTTTTCTGTATGCTAATAATGAGAAAAGTGTGGCTGAAATTAGGAAAACAACTCCATAAATAATAGCCCAAAAAAAATTAAATACCTAGGAATTAAATTAACCAAAAAAGTGAAGGACCTCTATGATGAAAACTTTAAAACCCTGAAAAAAGAAATCAAAACAGACCTGGATTGGAAAGATCAACATCGTGAAAATGGCAATACTTCCCAAGGCTATCTACAAATTCAATGTGATACCTATCAATATTCCAACCCCATTCTTCAAGGAAATAGAAGAGGCAATCCAAAAATTCATATGGAACAATAAAAGACCCCAAATAGCAAAAATGATCCTCAACAGAAAGAACAGTGCTGGAGGAATATCAATACCAAATTTCAAAGTCTACTACAAAGCCATAGTAATCAAAACAACTTGGTACTGGCACAAGAACAGGCCTCAGGACCAATGGAATAGAATTGAAAACCCAGAAATGAACCTACAGACCTATAGCCATCTAATCTTCAATAAGGGAGCTAAAACAATAGAATGGAAGAAAGACAGCCTCTTCAGTAAATGTTGCTGGCAAAATTGGTTAACTACTTGTAGAAAACTAAAGCTAGATCCTTATATATCACCCTGCACCAGAATCAACTCCAAATGGATGAAAGACCTTGGAGTCAAAGCAGACACTCTGAAAACACCTAGACCCACCTGAACTCCCATCTACCTCACTTCCTATCCCCCAGACCCTGGAGGCTGCCATGTGCTCTCTCTCCACGAGAAATATGGCTCCTCTAATGAACCTTGGAATAATCTTTGTCCTGTGCCTGTCTGCCTCCCCATGGTCCCCTGGGATGGATGTGGTAGATCCTTTCATGGATGCTTTCAGCCACCACCACCACCACCGTGGACCTGGGAGTGCCTGAATCTGTGTCCTTAACCAAGCTGCCTCAATTTTTCCTCTCTGGCCAAGTTCTCTCTACTATGATGGCACAGTTGGTGTGACTCCCTAGCCTTAGATTTTCCACTGGAACACTAAAGCTGGTTTCTGCTAGAGAGCTTGTCCCACCATCTTCCTTCGGACCCAGTAGCATTCATTATTTATATGACTGAATCTTGTAATGCTATGAAACAGGTCTTTGCCCTTGATTGGCCAAATTTTAATCAATCTTCTAACCCTCATTCTATGCTCACTTATGTACTCCCTTGACAACTCCAGGTTTAGCAAAGAACTGTGATAAGTCAATTGAGAAAAACCTCTCAACTCAAAATATCTACTCACCATCAATATCTAATTAGGTTCCTTTTCTTCCACCTTCCTTGTGGTAATGCCTGAGGTTGTTGGCCTATCTTCAGCAATAATCCTGCTACATCCATTTAACCAGCATCTTCCTTACTCCTGATGTTTTACACCTTTCTTTTGGTCGGTCATGGGGCTTGAACTCTGGGCCTGGCTGCTCTCCCTCAGCTCTTCAGCTCTAGGCTAGCACTACCACTTGAGCCACAGCATCACTTCTGGTTTTCTGATGGTTTATTGGAGGTAAGTGTTTCACGGACTTTCCTGCCTGGTCTGGCTTTGAACCATGATCCTCAGATCTCAGCCTCCTGAGTAGCCAGGAGTACAGGTGTGAGCCACTGGCACCAGCTTACCTTTTAATAATTTTCTATCCACTGACCTCCACATTGCTGTATGGCTATAAATTCCTATCTGCCAGTGCCGTGGAGCCTGTACCCTTCTCTGTTGTAGTGGTTCATATTCTCACAGACATGTTCTTGGAAAAAGTCTTCCTTCCTCAACGCCTGAACAAGTGTAATTAATTCAATTTATTCTTTAGCACCTTCTACCCCACTCTCTAGCTGACACGTTGTTAAACATTTACCAATGCCCTGCTGAGTGGTATTGTTCTAAGAAAGCTTTTTACCCTCACCCCCAGGGTCCAGCATTTGTTTGCAGTTAACTCTCTCCCAAGTGGTTTTGTAATGTCTTTGAAGACCCCATTAGTGGTAATTCCTTGCCTTCAGTTTCTTGGTCTGGAGAATTTACCCTGTTTCTATGATCTCTTATTCCATCTTCAGAATACAGAGAACAGAAGTCCACATCTATCTTCTCAGCTGGGGACTGTTTACACTCTAGACTGCCCTTTGTACAGGAGTTCATCAGACTGGTTCTCTCCTGAACATATCCTGTACCTAGATCATAAGAAACACTTTTTAGCCAGATATAGTGACTCATGCCTATAATCCTAGCTACAAAATCAGTTTATAATATGAGACCAATCCAGGCAAAAATAGTTTGCAAGGGGCTGGGAAGGTGGTTCAGTAGTAGAGTACATGCCTTGCATGCATGAGGCCCTGGATTCAATTCTACAACATAAGCAGAAAGAGCAAAAAGTGGCACTGTGGCTCAAGTGGTAGAGCACTAGCCTTGAACTGAAAAGCTGAGGAACAGTGCCCAGGCCCAGAGTTCAGGCCCCACAAAAGATAGTTTGCAAAAAATCTCATCTTAGCCAGAAGCCAGTGGCTCACGCCTGTAATCCTAGCTACTCAGGGGGCTGAGATCTGAGGATCGCGGTTCAAAACCAGGTTAAGCAGGAAAGGCTGTGAGACTCTTATCTCCAATAAACCACCAGAAAACCAGAAGTGGCGCTGTGGCTCAAGTGGTAGAGTGTTAGCCTTGAGCTGAAGAGCTGAAGACGGGCCCAGAGTTCAAGCCCCACAACCGACCCCCCCCCCCAAAAAAAATCTCATCTCAACCAATATATAGTTTGGCAAGTTGTCATGCCTATCATCCCAGTCATGTGGGAAGTGGAGATATGAATATCATGGTTTGAGCTGGACCAGGCAAAAAAGGCAAAGCTTTGTTCAAAAAAAAAAAGTAACAAAAGCATAAAAGGCTGAGGTATGGCTCAAGTGATAGGTTGCCCACATAGCAAGTGCAAGGCCCTGAGTTCAAATCCAGTACCACCAAAATAAATGATATTTTATTTTGAATAAATGTTAATAATACACAGAGATTATTCCTCTGTTGGTAAACAACAGAGCCAAACATTTAATATTTTCAGGGTAGATGATGGCCCTTGGCCATCATGCATTGAATTCTTGTAGTGGGCTTAGTCTCACAACTGATTACAGTCTATGACAGCAATCATTTGTTAGTGCCTTTCTCAAAACTTCTAATTTAAAATAAGAAGATATCTTTTTAAGATCAGGATAAGAAAAGACTTCTTAGAATAAGGAAAAAGTTAAGACACTGAATTCCCACACACAAAAAAAGGTAAGACCAAAGAGTTATTGTTAGATTATTTGGGCTTTGCCAGAAAACCACACAGACATCCAGGTATAGAGAACAAAGAAAGGTTTATTGCCAGGAAAGGAACCAGCAAGACCCCCTCTCACAAGGGAGAAGTGAGAAGAAGCGCCAGCTATTGTCTGAAGTCACCAATATAACCTAGGAGGTCTAAGAGGGCCTAGAAGGGGCTAGGAAGTGGAGACCCTATGAGTGTCAGGGGCTTCATCATGGTGGACTAGGATTTATGGCTGCTGTCCAAATAGTAGATAAGAGGCCCTGCAGCTGCCTAGACCTGAAGATCACGCTAAGTGTGTATGGTGGTAGCTGCCCCAGAGAAGTGCCATCCCAAGGTAAAAACGGTTGATTATTTACTGCCTCTATTACATGGGCCTAGCATTTGCCTAAGAAGGGAGCATGCTAAGCTGTGGAGAGGGGAAGGAGCATACTAAGCTATGGTAAGGGAGCTCTGATATCTCCAGTATCCAGTTGTGACTACAAAGATTTCCTGCCCCAGCCCCTTCTTCTGCCCTCAGACTCCTGACACTATATCTACCGCTATAGTCCGAGAGCAGTTTGCTACTCTCTATCCCATGAGAGATAGCCTGTCAGCTTCCAGCTGACACTAAACACTTCTTTCTTTTACGGGACTATGTCTGAGTGGTTTACTGGATCAGCACTTACAACTAGTAGTTACACTTGTTATTATACCCAAAGACAAGAAAAAGAGGTCTTTATGTGTTCAGTATAGTCACAATGTTTTTCTGAATATTTTTAGTCAGATATATTTTGATCAAATGCACAGATATACTACTCAGATATAGAAGTCCAGCTGCATTTGCATAATCAGAAAATGGCAATTTTGAGCTGGGTGTCAAAGTGAATGCCAATTATCCCAGCTCTTGGAAGGATGAGGGTGGAGGGGCATGGTTTGAGGCCAGTTTAGTCTACAGATCAAGACCTTATCTAAAGAAAATAGTGATTTTTCCATTAATAAAATTCTCCTTACTACTCAGGAGGCTGAATCTGAGGATTGCAGTTCAAAGCCATCCCAGGCAGGAAAGTCTGTGAGATTCTTAACTCCAAATAACCACCAGAAAGCCAGAAGTGGTGCTGTAGCTCAAAGTGGTAGAGGGCTCACCTTGAGCAAAAGAGCTCAGGGACTGTGTCCAGGCCCTGAGATCAAGCCTACAAATGACAAAAAAAAGTACAGTGCTCAAGATGTTGCATTATTTTCCTAAGTTTTGCAACCTAGAGAAAATAATCCCTGTAAGGGCCGCTGAAAGGAAACCACCCTGTGGTTCAGACAGAAAAGAGTATTGGGAGAGCCAAATAGGCTGCACTCTAGAACAGGAGGCAGTGGACTGATTAATGGTGCAGAGACTATATAGGGAAGGGCAAAAATGAGGGGCAACCACAGCGGATGAGGAAATGACCTTAGACCCCTGGGATACTTTTGCTGACTCACAGTCAGATGACTGACAGATAATGAAAAAAAAAACCTTATGAAAGATTCTAAGTAAGAGTAACAGAGAAGTGTGGAAACCTCCAGAAGCTAGGCTGAGGATGCAGCTCAGTGGTACATTCGAAGCTCTGGATTCAATCCCCAAGCATTGGAAGGAAGGGGAGGGAGAGAGAATTGAGAGGAGAATTAAGAGCAAAAGAAAAGAAAACCTCTAAAAGCAGTAAAAGAAGTTGTGCAGAATGACATCTGTCTTGAACAGCAGTTTATAAGAACATAAGCTGAGAGTAAGAGAGGAGAAAGAGCTGAAGAGAGCGTATATGGAAGGAGCATAAGAAGAAAAGAATGAAGCCCAACTACCAGGACTGACACATTTACAAAATCCAGACATTATGGCTAATATAACTGAAGTCCAGCCCTTGTTCTTTTAACCAAACAGTAGGCTCCTCTTCAACCTGTGTCAGGTACCTGTTTCCCTAAAGATCTTTGCCATCTTCCTCCTTTGACTTGCTGCATTCCCTCTCCCATCTCATTTATATTAGAAGTTCTGGTCCTAAGTAACTGTGAGAGAAAAATGGTTTCTAAGTTCTGTGTAGATGCAGTGAAAAACACTGTTCTACCTTTCCTGCCCTTGCCACAGCTTGAGCCCTAGCCAAGACAGCTCTCTCCCTAGAATTGTTGGGAGATTCTAGTTGGTAATATAGTTCTAAAAAATACTTTGCATTCTGATCTTTGCAATGTAGTAGGAGATTCTGTCAATATTATCTAGAAATGAGGAGGGGATGGTATAAGAGCCAGGTAGCTTAGGCTCTTCAGCTTCATTATTGCTGGATTCTATGACCTTAGCAAGTTTTCTAATTTTTCTGTGACTTAATGTTTCTATCTGCAAATTTGATATGATTAATCCAGTCCCTACAATAGGTCATAAACAGTTCTCCATTATCAACTAGTAATGAACATGTTTTTCCTAATAGAAAAAAATCCATAAAGCCTAACTATTAGTATAGGCATTCTCACATGCATTTAAAACAAATGTCTGTCTAGCTACTCAGGAAGCTGAGATCTGTGACTCTCAATTCAAAGCCAGCCTAGGCAGCAAAGTTTGTGAGACTTTTATCTCCAGTTAATCACAGGAATAAAAGCTGGAAGTGGTGTTGTGGCTGAAGTGGTAGAGTGCTAGCCTTGAACAAAAAGGAGCTCAGGGATAGCACCTGGGCCCAAGCCCCAGGACCAGAAAAAAAAGTCTGTCTATTCTTATCAACATGGGATGTCAGGTTGAGTTCTACAAAGTAACATAAAATCAATCTGTGGTCTGGGACTATTATTGTTCCTATTAGCTTGTGGATGGAGACTGAGATGGTTAGCTTTAGGTGTTTAACTGAGTTAAGGAATACCAACAGAATTGGCAAGGCATTGCTTCTGGCTATGCCTAATAGGGTGTTCTGAAATAGATTGTATATGGGCAGGCACTACCCAATCAGCTGGGGAACCCATATAGAACAAAAAGGTAGGTAAATAGGCCGTAGCCAAAGCCTGTAATCGTAATTCACAGAAAACAGAGACAGCAGGATTTCAGTTGAAGACCAGCCTGGGATACATGAGATCCTATAAAGATGGTAGGAAGGGAGGAAGGAAGGAAGAGAGGAAAGGAGGAAGGGAGGAAGATAGGAAGGGAAGAGGGAAAGAAGGGAGAAAGGAAGGAAGGAAGGAAGGAAGGAAAGAAGGGAGGAAGAGAGGAAGGGAGGAAGATAGGGAGGGAAGAGGGAAGGAAGGGAGAAAGGGAGGTAGGAAAGAAAGAAGGAAGGAAGGAAGGAAGGAAGGAAAGATTTGCTCTTGCCTAGGTTCTTAAGTCTTCAGCTTTAGACTGAGAATGATGGCACCATTGGCTTCTCTGATTCTAAGGCCTTCAGACCTAGATTGAGCCACACAAATCATAGGGTGTCTGGCTTTTAGATGACCTCTCATGAGACTTCTTTCTGTTGTTGTTGTTGGTCATGGAGCTGGAACTCTGGGCCTGGGCACTGTCCCTGAGCTCTTCACCTCAAGGCGATCACTCTACCATTTCTGGTTTTCTGGTGTTTAATTGGAGATCAGTCTCACAGAATTTCCTGCTCAGCTGGCTTCAAACCTTGATCCTCAGATCTCAGCCTTCTAAGTAGCTAGGATTACAGACATGAGCCACCGGTGCCCAGCTTATGAGACTTTTAAATCTCCATAATCATGTGAACCATTCCCTTAATAAATCCGTCATCTATGTATCTACTTATATCTTGTTGGTTCTGTCTGAAAGATTAAATGAAAGAACCCGGCGCCAGTGGCTCTCACCTATAATCCTAGTTACTCAGGAGGCAGAGATCTGAAGATCTGGTTCAAAGCCAGCCTGGGCAGGAAAGTCCATGAGACTCTTATCTCCAATAAACCACTAGAAAAACCGGAAGAGGTGCTGTGGCTCAAGCGGTAGAGCGCTGGCCTTGAGCTGAAAAGCTGAGGGACAGTGCCTAAGCCCAGAGTTCAAGCCCCATGACCGACCAAAAAGAAAAACAAACAAAAGATTAAATAAAAGATTAATTAGACTTTGCCAGAGAACCACGCAGACATCCAGATACAAAGCACAAAGAAAGGTTATTGCCAGGGAAAGGGGGCTGGCAAAACTCCTTTTCACATAGGAGAAGTGAGAAGAAGCACCGGCTATTGTCTGAGGTGACCTATATAACCTAGGGGGGTTAGGAGGGGCTAGAAGGGGCTAGGAGGCAGAGCCCCTGGCTGTGGGCCAAGGGCTTCATCATGGCGGACTAGGATTTATGGCTGTTGTCCAAATAGTTGATAAGGGGTCCTGCAGCTGCCCGGAGCTGAAGGTCACTCTAAGGGGCTCTTGTTGCCTTATATGGTGGTAGCTGCCCCAGAGAAGTGCCATCCCAAGGTAAAGAGGGTTGGAAGTTGATTATTTACTGCCTTTACTATATGGGCCTAGTGTTGCCTAGGAAGGGAGAATGCTAAGCTGTGGAGAAGGGAAGGAGTGGATTAAGCTATGGAAGGGAGCTCATTTCACTAACATTGTGTCTCTGGAGAACCCTGATACAGGAATGCAGAGGAATTATTGAGGATTCCTAAGGAAGTATGCTGGGGAGGTAGGAAAAAACAAAGTGGCAGCACTATCAGATGTATACATTTGCTGATCAAACATCTTTTTTTTGAGACAGGGTCTTGCTAAACTTTTTTGTATCTTGCTATGATAAATGCCCCAGAGATAAGTTATAAAGAAAGCAGACATTTTTTTATGCTAGTACTGGAACTTGCACTTAAGGCCCTGTACTTTTGTTAGGCTCACAGCTCATACTCTACCATTTTGGACATACATACAGTCCAAGAGAATTATTTTGGTATACAGTTCTGGAGACAGGGAAGTTCATATCAAATGGCTGCAACCTGTTAAGGTCTGTGGCAAGCTGTTGCAAGCAGATGGGACAAAGAGAGAAAGAGAAGTATCAACCTACTCTCAAGTAACTAATGCATTCTTGAAAGACTAAGCTACATTTGTAAGATGAGCATTAATCTCAGCCAAGAGTGATATTCTAATACCTAGTCACCTCTGTAGACCAACACTGTCACATGGAGGAATTACGCCTCCATACTTGTCAGTGGGGATGAACAACGTTTGAACCATAGCAGGAGTGCTTCAAACAATACACAGTCAAATTTAGATGGGCCAATGAAAATACTAAATTTTGAAATATTTAGAAAAAGCACAATATCCTGTGAGTGAGTAGTATGGTCTCAAGATATATTCTAAAGGAAGCAAGAGAAAACAATGAGATATCTAACAGACAGGAAGACAAGCCCAAGTCACCTGGAAAAGAAAAGGACCAATTTCTGAACAGCTGCTGAAAGTGAGAAGGGTGATGTCCAATTCCTTAGAGGGTATGTGCAAGAGGCCTTCCTAAAGTCTAAAAAAGGCTCAAGCATTCTGCCCACACAGACTGGCAAAACTGACCAAGCAACTGCTGAAAATAGAACAGACAAGAAGAGAGAAGCAGAATGCATCTCCTATTGTAAAAATGCTGCTTGGAAAAAATGGGTTTCAGGTTATATATGTGGTACCAAATAATGTCAATCATAGTCACAAAAGAAAAAAAGACATCATCAAAAATGTTTACATCTCAAAAAGTATCCTAAAGCTACCAGGCACTGGTGGCTTGTGCCTATAGACCTAGCTACTCAGGAGCCTGAGATCTGGGAAGGAAAGGCCATGAGACTCATCTCCAAAAACCAGAAGTGTGGCTGAACGTGGTAGAGCACTAGCCTTGAGCAAAAAGCTCAGGGACAGAGTCTGAGTTCAAGCCCTATGACAGAACCCCCCCCCCAAAAAAAGCCCTAAAGTTTAAATTCACTATTTCAAAAGATTAAATTCTTAAATACTGAAATTCTGAAAGTTAATCCCCCAAAACAAATTTTGTTTAAAACAACGACAATAACAAAGTCTATACAAGAAAGATAGAAAACTGAATTCTGGAATTCTGGAAAGTAAGTATTCTGGAAAATGTGTCGAGGTGAAAATTCAGACTAAACATAAGACATTTGTCTGCATTAGCATTCCTTCTAGTAGATGAAATTACAAAAATAAGAAGACAGAAATTGTATATTGCAGACTCATACTGTAATCCTAGCTATTCAAGTGGTTGAGATCTGAGGATTGTGGTATAAAGCCAGACATGAGAAGGAAAGTCTGTAAGACTCTCATTTCCAATAAACCACCAAAAAATTAGAAGTGGAACTGTGGCTCAAGTAGTGGAGTATCAGCCTTGAGCAAAAATGCTAAGGGACAGTGAGGAAGAGAGGAGGAAGGGGAGGAAGAAGAAGAAGAAGAAGGAGAAGGAGGAGGAGAAGAAGAAGAAGAGGAAGAAGAAGAAGAAGAAGAAGAAGAAGAAGAAGGAGGAGGAGGAGGAGGAGGAGGAGGAGAAGAAGAGGAGGAGGAGAAGGAGGAGAGGGGAGAAGGAGGAGGAGGGGGGGAGAAGGAGGAGAAGATAGGCAACAGCATTGCTTGTTTTTTTTTTGTTGTTGTTGTTTTTGTTTTTGCCAGTCATGGGGCCTGAACTCTGGGCCTGGGCACTGCCCTTCAGCTCTTCAGCTCAAGGCTAACACTCTACCACTTGAGCCACAGTGCCACTTCTGGCTTTTTCTGCTTATGTGGTGCTAAGGAATTGAACCCAGGGCCTCATGCATGCAAGGCAAGCACTCTACCACTGAGCCACCTTCCCAGACCCAGCATTGCTGTTTGATCACCAATATGTGGTCCGTGTGCCAGAATCGATTTCTAAAGTCTGTACCCCAAACAATACAGAAACATGGCAAATACTATGGGAAAGTTTACTACACAATGCTCATGTTGTTTTGTATGGAATCACAGAAGAATTTCAAAAAGATCAACACCACACAGAAAATGTGAATGTATTTTTCAAGGACCAGCATCTTCTGAAAGAGAAAAATATAGCTCAGCATACTGATGCAAGATTTCAAAATGCAGTAATGCGCATGAAAGCTGGACAGGTCTTTTTTTTTTTTTTTGCCATTGTGGGGCCTGACCTCTAGGCCTGGGTGCTGTCCCTCAGCTCTTCAGCTCAAGGCTAGCACTCTACCATGTGAGCCACAGCTCCACTTCTGGCTTTTTCTGCCTATGTGATAATGAGGAATTGAACCCAGGGCCTCATGCATGCAAGGCAAGCACTCTACCATTGAGTCACCTTCCCAGTCCCCTGGACAGGTCTTATAGACCACTTTTAGAATTGCCTATAACTTATTTCTATCATTGTTAGCCAGTATTGTTTCTTAGAACAGAGTACAGGAGATAAACAACTTAGGAGGAAAGATTTACTCACAGTCTCAGAAGTTTCAGTCAGTGGTCAGTTGACTCAACTAGTTTTAGGACTGTGGCAAGGCAGTAGGAAGGACATGGCAGAGCAAAGCTGCTTAATTCCCGACAGCCTGGGAACAAAAGAGAAGGACGAAGAGATGGTAAAGGTAACTCCCAAAGATCAACTTCCTCTGACTAGGCCCTACCTCCACCGCTTCTTAACAGCCCATAAATTATGAATCACAAATGGATTAATACATTCATAAGCCCTCAGGATCTAATCACCTCCCAAAGGCCTCAGTTCCCAACACAGCTATACTGGAGACCATGTCTTCCACCCTTGAGCTTCTGGGGGACATTTCAGATCCAAAGTAAGCAAAATACTATTTAGTATAATTTAATGTTCACAAATTACCACACACTTTGTTATCATGGTCATTTTATGCAGAGTTCAAACATATAAAAATGATAGAAAAGTAGTCACACTGTTGATGAACAATGTACACAAACTATAAAAAGTAATATACCTTTTCATATGTTAAAATCTCCTTTTTAATTTTTTGCTTCCTATCTCATTTCCCCCCACTATTTTAACTTGTCAATGTTATTTTTTTTTACAATTTGTTAACTTATTTATCTAATCTACTCATCATTTCTAATACTGAAAGTGTAAATTATGTTAAAGTTTTGGAGAATACTAATCCATTTGATGTAATCTTTTTTTTTTTTTTTTACAAATTTGACTCCATGAAACTGCATTATCACTATGATTACTTTGTATGTAATTATTGTAAATACACATAAAAAGGTTGAAACTTCCTCAGTAAATGCAGCTATACCTTCTTTTCACTTCAACATTTGTGAAAGATAAAATTTCTCAAGAATTTAGCTCATTGAGCAACTGCATGTGCAGTGGTGACCATACTAGCTTTTTTGCTTGTTTTGTCCTAGTTGCACTTGAACCAAGACTTGAATTTGCTGACTAAGGTGTTCTACCATTACTATATAGTGATGTTTTTCATCACTATGGTTAGTAATTGTGTATCAACTTTGTAAATATAGACATCTGAAATGCCACGATGGAAAACCTATTCTTTTGATAAATTCAATCAAAAGCCATGGTGAGAAGGATGGAGATAAAGATCAGTGATAGAGCATTTACCTATCCTGTGCAAAGCCCAGAACTGATATCCAGCACTGCAAAAGCAAACACATAATCTCACTATGGTGACACTTCTCTGTAATTCCAGCCCCTTGCTAGGAATAGGCATGAGAAAAATGATGGAGACCTTATCTGAAAAATAAAAATTAAGCCAAAAGGACTAGAGGTATAGCTGAAGTGGTAGAGCATCTGCCTACCAAGTGGGAGGCCCTAAGTCTGGTACCTCCTCAAAATATAAGCAAGTAAACTGACATGATAGTGCATGGCTATCATCCCAGCACTTGGGAGGTTAAGTTAGAAGGGTCATTAATTTTTTACCAGCTTAGACAAGATTTTGTAGCAAGATTCAATAAAATAAAATAAGTGTATCTCTCTCAAACAAATGAGGAGGAGAGAGAGAGAAAGAAGGAGGGAGGGAGGTAAGTAGGGAGATGGGGGAGGAAGGAAGCAAGCAAGGAGGAAATAAATACTTTATTCTTTCCAGAATTATATTTTGGGGCTTTGGATCTTTCTAGATTTTAGATTTTAGGAATTTTGATCTTTCTGTATTTCAGTATTTTAGGATTATGGTACTTTAGATTACGTCTCTTGAGATTTTGATTGATTACTAAGATATAAATTTTTTTGGCAGTTGGTATAAACTAAAAATTTGAAAATAGAGCCATCATGACCTTCCAAAGTTCCAGTCTCTCATCTGTTGCATTCAGAATTATATTCCTAGAACTCTCATTGGTCCTTCTGCTTTTGTACTTACAGACAATCAATAATCCTGTAGTCCTGGGCACCAAAACAACTGAGTATATTTTGTTACAAATACAAATTACCAGGCCTCTTCCCAGATCTACCAAATATACATCTGGGGGTGGGGCTCAGGAATCTGTATATTAAATGAGTACACTAAAGCCCGAGAAGCTCTATGCTCTGCTAATTTTAATTAGTTGTTTATTGTTGGTTTGAGGGAAAGTGTTGTGGTTCTGGGATTAAACCCAGGATCTCACACATGCCAGGCAAGCATTCTACCACTGAACTATACTCCTACCCTCTCAGCCCTGCTAATTTAAGTATGACTAAAATAGGACCCACTTCCATTGACTATAGATACAGGCACACTAAGACACAAGATAAATATGTTTCTGTCGGAGGTGGTTGGGGAAAGTTTGGAAAATTGAGAGTAGAAGTGGGGGGCAATTAATGATCATCTAAACAAAATTTTAGGTCCAACAGTTTTTTTGTTTGTTTTTGTCGATCATGGGGCTTGAACTCTGGGCCTGGGTGCTGTCCCTGCACTCTTCAACTCAAGGCGAGTGCTCTACCACTTGAGCCACAGTGCCACTTGTAGTTTTCTAGTGGTTTATTAGAGATAAGAGTCTCATGGACTTTTCTGCCTGGGCTGGCTTTGAACCATGATCCTCAGATCTCAGCCTCGTGAGTAGCTAGGATTACAGGTGTAAGCCACCAGTGCCCAGCTAGGTCCTACAGTTTTAATGGGTCTTGGTCAAGTTGAATATTTCAGGGCCTTCCTTGGATAATAATAAACATTCAGTTCCCATTTGTTCTAGCTTAGACTTATTTGTAGACATATACCCCTTGGTTGATCTTTTCCAGGAAAGGCTCTATGATGATCATGTTCCTGAATGTAGAAAAACTAAAGGCTCAAAGAATTAATGTAGAAATACCGAAATGATTATTCATATTTGGCTCAAGAAAAGATATAAAAAATAGAGAACAATTCTACCTTAGGATAAGAAGAAATGAGGGCCAGGATGTAGCTTAGTGGCAAAGCACTTGCCTAGCAAGTGCAACATTCTGGGTTCAATCACCAGTATCAAAAAAGAAGAGACAAAAGAAGAAGGAGGAGGAGGAAGAGGAGGAGAAGAAGAAGAAATGAGATGACTGCACATAATTGAGTCTTTGAGAGTGAATATACATTGTGTGTGCACATGTGTGTGTGTGTGTGTGTTTCTAGAGTATTTTCACTGGGCTCATTGTATTAGTGCAGCTTGAATGATCCAGTCAGTTATTTTAGCAAAACACCTAAAAATAAACTTTCATATGCCAACAAATAAAGTTTAAGTATAGGGGCTCAATAACTCCTGTTGGGGGCTGGGAAGGTGGCTCAGTGGTAGAGTGCTTGCCTTGCATACGTGAGGCCCTGGGTTCAATTCCTCAGTACCACATGAGCAGAAAAAGTCAGAAGTGGTGCTGTGGCTCAAGCGGTAGAGCGCTAGCCTTGAGCTGAAGAGCTGAGGGACAACGCCCAGGCCCAGAGTTTAGGCCCCACAACCAGGAAAATAAAACAAAAAACAAAAACAGAAAAGGCTGGAAGTGGCACTGTGGCTCAAGTGGTAGAGTGCTAGCCTTGAGCTGAAGAGCTCAGGGACAGTGCCCGAGCCTAGAGTTCAAGCCTTAGTACCGACAACGACAATAAGAACAACAAAAAAACCTCCTGTTTTTGCAAGCATTTCATATAGTTTTTGTCAGGCAAATAAAACTCTAGTCTAAAGGTGGAAAAGTTGAGGGGAAAATGTATATATATATATGTGTGTGTGTGTGATATATATATGATATATATGTATATGTAAAGGTGAAGGCAATTGTCCAACTGCCATTTCAACACAAATTTGTCCATTTGTATGATGTTTGCAAGTCAGATTATAGCATGATAAAGGAAGTAAGTAGAAGTGATGTGACAGGATTATTTTTGACTGTGTTTTTATCTGGTGCCAATGGATAGTAAAACCCACCTTCTTCAAATCATGCCAAGTAGAGCCAAGGCAATATGATTTCAAATAGGTATGCTCTACTTAGCTCTCTCCGGTAAACTGTGTGTATGATTTTTCTTCCATCCATTAAAATCCATCTCAAGCCATCTGGGGCCTCTTTGTCTGCCTTTGCTGTGAGCTGAAGGATCCTAGTCCACTCTCTACATTGCCCACTCAATGTGGCTGTATTCCTGACATTAATTACACATATGTCCCAACCACAAGCCTTCTCTCCTTGACACTCCACCAACTGTTTCTTCACCCTCCTTAGATTTTAGAGACTTGAGAAAGGCCTTGAGGTGAAAGCAGCATGGATTTGTTTTCCTTCATCATTCTCCCACAACTCCTTGGACAAAGATCAACACAGTCCCTGAGAACTTCAAAATCACCACTTCCCAACAGGCCACACTAACCTTTGCACTAGCTCCTTAGGTTGAGGAGGAATTTTTGTTCATTTTGTTTGTTTTGTTTTGTCTTTTCAAAATTTCTTTGTTTTCTCAAGGCCCTGTACACTATGCCACTAGCACTTGATTAAAATTTCAAATCAACTCTCATTTGAGATCTGTCTTTGAATGGAATTTCTGAAAGAGGCTGAAGAGTGAAGGCATTGGTGGCAAGCTGTCAGATGGGAGAAAATCCTGAAGGTATATTCTGGGAACACTCTTAAGATGTAGATAGAGATAAAGCCATTTATTGAGTACTTTTGTGCCAGTTGCTTTACACATACCCTACAACATCAGCATAAGGAAAATCACCTGACTTTATAGCTGAGGAAAGGAGCTCAAAGAAGCTAAGCAACATGCTAGGAGGCATAAAAATAGTGAGAGGAAAGACAGAAAGGGGGAGAAGGAGAGAGGGGAGGGGAGAAGGGAAAGGGGAGGGGAAGGGAAGGAAGATGAGACGGGAGGGGGTTCTTAGGGTGATGCCTGGTCATCTCTAGTGCCTTTCTCTTACAAGCTCATCACTGCCAGATCAGGACAAAGGGCTCTGACAAAGCAAAGTAATTGAGAGCCTGGTGGATCAAAAGTGTACTTCACTGTCCATTTTCAGGGAGCAGCAGGAGCAGAAGACCTGAGGGTAAGGGAAGGTTACAGAAACCTTGGTTCTTTTGTGTGGAAGTATGAAACATTTCAAATGTCTGCTACATGGAATTGTTTCTTGAGCCCAATACTCCCTACCATTTTGAAGACTCTTCCTAGCAAAATTGTTTTAGAAATAAATAAAGCTCAGATGCCACTTATCCAAGTTTGCCCCTTGTGGCTTTGGATTTTCCCTAGATAGCCTTGTTTTGAGACTTGAGAAGTAGAAAGTGGTAGATGTATCATTGTATATTGATAAGTGGGGACAAAAATCACTTTGGGAATCTATCCAATTCCAATGTTTTCTTTTGATTTCATTATAATGTTTTAGTAATATAAGTGATGCACACAAGGACTAGAGAAAAGTTGGACAAAATTAATCATGTCACTGAACAGGTATTTCCTGTCCCAACTTTCCAGAGTAAGGTTCTTTGGAATATATGTATGTGTCTCAAAGAACCAGATATATACATGAACTTACACCCTGATTCCCTGATTGCTTAATTTCTCTCTGATCCTAAAGGGAAACAGTCTCTTGGATCAAGAGTGAATAACTCCTTTTCTGCAGAGTCATTTGAAAATCAGCCTGCCTGCTGGGTGCTGGTGGCTTATCGCTGTCATCTTAGCTACTCAGGAGGTTGGGATCTGAGATTTACAGTTCAAAGCCAGCCTGGGCAGGAAAGTCGGTGAGATTCTTGTTTCTAATTAACTGCCAAAAAGCCAGAAGTGGAGCCACATAGAGCACCAGCCTTGAGCAAAACAGCTCAGGGACAGTGCCCACGCCCTGAGTTCAAGCCCCATAGCAGGCTTGAACTTAGCCTGCTGTATTTGATCAAATGCTTAATTAGCTCATCCCTCATGTAATGGCTGGAACCGGTTTCTTTGCTGAGGCAGGTGAGGCTTGCTAGCACTGACAATGTTGTTACAACCACATTTTTAGGTCTCTGTCAGTATGGACTGCTGTTGCCTCTGTGATAGTGAATTTTTAAAAGAACTGCTCATAGTAATCACTTGTTCCAAACACAAAAGCTATTTCAACACATGTCTCCTCAAAGTGGGAGATTCATTATCAGTTATATGAAGTTAATATAATTCAACCTTGATTTCAGCTCATCTTCACTTTACAACTGAATGCTTTCATGTTCTAGGTTATCAGCACATCAGCTGCTCTGTCACTGGCTCTAGGTGAGGGTTTAAGAAGTTTCCTTCTAGAAGTAGGGACCCTCCACTTTAGAGTTTTAGTCCCAGGTTGTTGACTTTAATCACACAATAAGAATTTCGGGGTCAGAAAACATTACAGGAAGGAACAGGAGAAACTCTAGGGCTCCTTGGCACAGGCAGAAATTTTCTTAATAAAGACCCAGACACACAACAAATCAAAGAAAGGTTGGACAAATGGGATTGCATGAAATTGCAGAGCTTCTGCATGGCAAAGGACATAGCTAGCAAGATC
>NW_012267299.1:2082792-2229072 GCF_000151885.1 Dipodomys ordii
TCCCTCCCTCCCTTCCTTCTTTCCTCTTGTGTCAGTACTATACTGGGGCTTGAACTCTTACTTTCTTTTGGCTTTTTTTTGCTCACAGCTAGTGCCCTATCACTTGTACCATTCCTCTACTTTTAGCTTTTTTGCTGGTTTATTGTAGATAAAAGTGTCAAAGATTCAGCCTCCCAAGTAGCTAGGATTACAGGTGTGAGACACTAATTCTTTTTAGATAACTGAAATTAAGCCTTTTTATAAACAACCACAACTGGAGCTCCATTTGTGGTAAGATCACTTAACTTTTCAAATGTTAGCTTATGTGGTTTTTTTTCAGTAATAAAACAAGTCCTCACTTTTGGTGATGCCATACATAGCTTCCAATGACAACCATTGCTCTTGAGTGTCAAACAGCCAGTTGGACAGTATTTATTATGTCTACTGATTTGTCAGAAGTCAGAGAGGAGAAATCGAAACCTGCAGAATCCTCCAGGTGTCTTTCCATGTCCTTTGCTAAGTCAGTAATCAGATGAGACACTTTTCTAAGATTTAAAAAAAAAAAACCACTATAAACAATTTTACTTTGGTGCTCACAATTCCCTAGTGGCCACTATGCACTCTTTCTTAAACTCTCCCCTCTACATGAGACCTCACCTTCTTTGCAATTAGCTCACTCGCTACATAATCATCTAAATAATGTCTCCATCCCAAGGTCAAGTGAAAGCAGCTTGTTGTGATTTCAAACTCAGCTGGAGAGCATTGATTTTATCCAGATACATTGGGGCCTCACAATTCATTGAATTCACCATGCTTCTGAGCTGTAATAACCTCCAGAGTGGCTTGTTTTCTTACTGCTAATCATATCAAGTAGGCACACATGTTTGCCTTTGAACTTCAACAACAACAAAACCCATCATTTGACTATTTTCTTTGGGAAGATCAACATTGCATGGAGTCTTCTTTGTAGTCACCATTTTTAAGATGTCACATCTTACATCATGGATCTGGAACATAACCACATTCTTTTATTTTTTTTGGAGGGTCCGGTTGTGGGGCCTGAACTCTGGGCCTGGGCGCTGTCCCTCAGTTCTTCAGCTCAAGGCTAGCGCTCTACCACTTGAGCCACAGTACCACTTCCGTCTTTTTTCTTTTTGCTTATGTGGTGCTGAGGAATCAAACCCAGGGCCTCAGGCATGCAAGGCAAGCGCTTTACCACTGAGCCACCTTCCCAGCCCCCATAACCACATTCTTATCAACTCTTGAGATCTTTTTCTCTATAATTTCATTACTTGCAACTGAGATTTGTTTTTGTGAAGACTGGTGATTATGCTTGTGGAAAAGAGCTGGAACGGAGTTATTGTTTGTGAACCAAGAAGTCAATAGCATCCCAGACAATTATTGGAGATAACACTATTGTCATGAGGAATCTCTTATTGCGTCTAATTATTACCAGATCACTGTAGTTTCACCACAGTGTGGTAACAGTTTTGCAACATGTATACTGCTAGCCTGCCTTCACACTGGCTGCTCTTTGATCACCAGAACATCGGGATATAGAACCTGAGTAACCAAAGAGAACCAAATACGTCTGGCTTGTCATGTACAATGTGTTCTGTTTATCCCATAATGGATATTTCTTGCTTGTCCCTCAAAAGTTACATTATGATTATTCACTTAATATAAGTTGATGTTGGTATAAAAAAAAAAAAACTCCTAGATTTATTGGGTTTTATGTCCCATCTGAGGTTGCTTTGGCAGGACAGACCTAATGATTTCAAGGGCCTTAAACAGCTAGAGGGCCAGACATTTCCCACCCTTGTATTGGACCCTGGGTTTTCCTTCTTTGTATCTCACTTTCTTAATCTATAAATTAGAATTCAATATGTATCCCTGACTACCTCACAAGGTGGTTGTGAGGCTTAAAAAGAGATAATAAAGTTAGCATTGGGGTTTGAGGGAACCCAGTAAAAGACACTTCTTGCTGGATACGGGTGACTCATGCCTGTAATCCTAGCTACTCAGGATGATGAGATTTGAGGATCTTGGTTCAAAGCCAGCCAAGGGCAGGAAAAATCTGTGAGACTCTTATCTCCAATAAACTACTCAGAAAAAGCAGGCAGTGCACCATAGCTTAAGCGGACGCTAGCCTTGAGCACAAAGAGGCTCAGGAACAGGGCTCAGGCCCTGAGTTCAAGGCCCAGGACTGGCAAAAAAAAAAAAAGACATTTGTGCTTCTTTATTCATGTTATGAATAATTGAAGAATAAGACTAAGAAATACATCAGAAAACAGCAATCTCTCCTCATCTTTATTGTGATGCAGGGATCAAACATTGCTCTGCATGTAATAAGCATTTACTACTGAGCTATATCCGCATCCCCACACCCTAATACCAGCTGTGTAATGATAAAGGTAATATTGGGAAAATGGCTTGTATCTGCTAGCAAATAACCCCACCATACACTGGGATGCTATAATCTCTCTCTTCCCTCATAACCTCCCCAACAGTAAACACATAGATTGGAGGAAAAGGATAGAATGTAGCTGATTATAACCAGTTTATGCTTCTCTATCCTACCATGCTATTAGGTCATTTCATCTTTGTGAACAAACCAAAGTACAAAAAGCCAGAAGTATTACACTAGAAAAACTACTTACAGAGAGAAGAATATATCAGTAAAGGAATAAATCATTTTCCTCAGTTCCTCAACCAACTACACACACACACACACACACCCTCCATGGACAAATAATAATTTATTTTAATTATGTAAACCCTGAGAATATTATACAGGTTGAGTTATGTGTTTATTTGGATAGGTTGTTGAACATTACACAGAACTCTAGAGAGGGAAATTTTGAATATGAACAGAGAAATAGCTTAATTTTCCATACCAAATTAGTAAAGCACAGCTTGTCTATTATAATTATAGAAAGCCTCATTACTAACATTCATAATACATTAAGGATATGGTTGCAATAAAATAACATTTAATGAGAGTAGTTGTACCATCTGAATGATAATCATATTCATTTGTAGGCTGTAATCATAAATGGGAGCAATTCACTTAAGTTTTAATAATCAGCATTATTTTTGTAAGATCAAACCTGTTGTTCAGATTCCCTCTTCTTACTGCCAGTTCATTTTTACATTATCATCTGTAATCAGTAACTACAGCTTTTCATTACCACTGACACATGACAAAGAACATCAATAACTGCAATTCCCTTGCATACTCATTTGCCTCATTTCGGTGTCCTTCCTCCATGAGAACTTTGAGATGACCCTTAATCAAACCCCTGTTGTGGTATTTCAGTCCTTATAAGTGCCCTGCCTCTGAGTATGAGCTGAACTTCCTTGAGTGGTACCTACTTCTGATGGGTAAGCTATGACCAAGTGAAGATATGTTGCTTTTATAATTAGACGGGTTTTCTCCAGTGGGTCTCTTGTACTCTTGCTCACTCTGATGATACCAATACCTATATTGAAATGCCTGTAGAGAAACTCATATGGTAAGGAACTGAAAAAAGCTATCTGCCACCAGCTTATGAGAAACTAAGGCTTCAGACTAATAGTCAGAAATGAACTGAATCTTACCAACAACCACATGACCAAGCTTGGAAGTGCCTCCTCCTAGCCAAGCCATCAAAAAACTGCCACCTTGACTGTGGCGTTGTGTAAGAAACCAGAAGCAGAAGTTGCAATATCATTACAGGGGCTGCAGCAGAGTCGGTAGCAGCTGCCTGCCTTCATCCCTTACCATATTGTTTACAAAAGCAATTCTGTTTGTTTCCAAGTCACTGTTAGTCACATGAGAAGTGACATTTGCAGTACAATTGTGTAATGATCTGCCCAGAGGATTACAGAGACACAGAGAGGCTAGGTGAGAAAGATCCCAACTTAAAGAACTGACATCTCTGAACAAGACAAGGTTGGGTAACTCCAAGAACTCCAGAGGCCCACATCAACTAGTGTGAACTCAGAGTCACATTTAAGGTAGCCAAACATAATTCAAAAGAGATTCCATTATTTACTCCAGATATTTGAAGGACATTAATAGGCCCCACAAAGACTCTTCTCAACTTCCTCAACTCTGCAGTTTCTCCTGTCCTGAGAAAGTGCTAGAACTTCTCACACTAAATTTCTAAACACCTTCTTCAAGCCTAGTCCTGAATAATTTTTATTTGCCCTCACCCCACAGCTCCACTGTTTTCTTTCCTTTATTGCAAGATGGTCTCATTTATTATTTTCAGTACACTTGCATTTTGATTGTGGATTGTCACATAATAAAATTCAGCTATGGAATTTTCTACTTGCATCATGTTGGCACTTAAAAAGTTTTGGATTGTGGAACAGTTCAGATTTCCAAATTTGGGGTGCTCAACTTGTATGAAGAAATGATGCAGATAAATAGCCAGGTAACATGTTTCTTGATCTATGGAACAAGAACAAAAATCCAAATCTGGTGCCCAGAGACCAGTTTGAGCTATCTTAATGGGAACCTAATATCTCAATGTATTTTCCACACCTAAGTTAGTTTATAGACTTAGAAGTGTTGGCCAGGTTTCCTGAAGGAAAAGCACTCCCTCCAGATTTAGAGGTATGCACTCAAAATCCTTCCATGAAGCTTGTCCTAAAAGAACTTTGTGACTACAGTGACTGTACTGGTAAGAAACAGAGAGACTTTTCAGGGACTCAGACACAGCTCTGAAACAACATTAATTCTCAGAGACCCAAAATACCCCTGGGAGCCACTGGTCAAAGTGAGATTATTAAAAGCATACACACAGGAGTCTTGGCTCAAGTTCAATCAAACTGTGCTCAGCAGTTCCACAACTCTACATTATGGTGTTTCCCTAGTTTGTGAATATATAATTGTGGTAAACATATTTCTTACATTGCCTTTTTAACCTGAGAAGAGAAGATCATTAAAAGAAAAAGCATATATTACATGCATATATGGAAATGTCACAATGAAATCCCTTTGTACATGAATATATACTACAAGAAAAAGAGAGAGAGAGAGAGAGAGAGAATATAAGGTTGAGTTTCTACAACATCCTGATTCTATGGTTGAATAAAACAAAGGCAATATTTTATTTTCAGAGCCTATTGTCATTAGTATCACCACAAAAGTGTTGACCATTACATAGGTTAGTCATATCATTCACTGTTGGCCAATGAAACGGGCTCATGGATTTCAGCAAATGTCTGAGGATTATCACAGACCTACACAGGTAGTTAATCCACATCCTGTTGCAGCTATGTTCCTAAGAGTAGAACCTTTATCAGGGCAATCCAGGACAGGCATTTCAACTGGGACATAGCTCCTGACCTGACAAATGCTGGCTTTCTCATCTACATGGAACACCAGAAGCAATTTACTTGTATCTAGAGGACCAGCACTGTGCCTTCTCCTTCTTGTCTCGTGGCTGGGCTAGCTTTCCTGTTCTTGGCCAAAATTAGCACAGATCTTGCTTTAAAAATTTTTTTATAACACATTGTACTAGTCTACCACATTAATTATACATCTATTGATTTGATGTACAGGAAGCAGCAAATCCTTTAGAAGCTTTAAAAAATATTTGAAGTGTGAGGCATGTGTCAAGTGGTAGAGCACTTGCCAAGTAAGCAGGGGGCCCTGATTTCATATCCTAGTACCCCCTCAAAAAAATGAGCTGTGGTATGACTCAGTCATCGAGTGCTTGCCTACCATGTGAAAGGCCCTGAATGTATTGGGGGGAAATACGGCATGTTGACCCAGAGGTTGTCCTCTGGATGCTAACCCCCATGACAATTCAGAGGCCTGCCCTCTCAGTAACTTAGGCTTCATGAACTTATTACCAAGACATTCAAAGTGCAGACTGCAGCTATGTATGAAGCATTTTGCAATGCTTTTCCGGGGGTTGGAATAAATCCATGCCCTCTTTTATGTATGGACTCATTGACTCTTCGTTTGAGAAATAACCCCCCAGGCTTGCTGCTTAGTTTTGGAGGACACTAAATACTTAACCAAAGGCCTTGGTTAATCACTTGTGATTTTGAAATCTGAGTTTGAGTTTATTGTGAGGAAGTAAATATTATCTTACTTATAAAAACATAGATGTGCAACAGTAACCTATTATTAAGTGGAGTAACATATAACACAGAAAGGTCAATGTAGAAGAATTATACCCTAGTAACGAATTTCAGACTTGATTAAAAACAATTGCACCAGAATCCTCATTTGTACCAGAGTTCTAACGAGGAGATTTCATAATTTAGCTGATAAAATTGAAGATACTGAGTTTTTCTTGGGTGCCACAATTGGAAGCCTGAAACAAAGCGGGGTACAGTAGGGGAAAAATGAGGTATGGTAAACTGACAGCAAGTAACAGAGATATTCCTTCATCTACTTCCCTTAAGATTAAGGGACCAAAATAATAATAATAGCAATAAAAGGATAAATAATAAACTGAAAAAAAGATTAAGGGACCAAAGTCATTTGGGAAAAATGAAACAGAATAACTTAAGGGAACTGAGACCTGGTGAAGGGAACTAAGAAATATGGTATTTAGAAGTGCCATCTTGGCTTCAAAGAGAGACAACAGGATGCATTCCTTCCTGAGGGATACATTCCTCACTGTAAGACTTAACACTTGTCTGACAGGACTCATGCCTTCCTGGGAGAAATGCTCCCCCTAAACTTAAGGTACCTTCCTTATCTCAAGGATAAGGATCTGTTTGATGGCAGGATGCATTCTTACCTGCAAGAAATGCCCCCAAACATCCAGAAACTCAGAAAGTAGTGATTAGAGCAAAGATGAAACAACTATCTTTATATAACTTTGAAGTCAGACTCCCTGCCTTTACTGTTTAAATACCCCTAGCAGCCAACGAGCTGTGTGTGTCTCTTTATCTCCTTGTGAGAGCACCTACACTCTTAGTGTGCCCCTGCTCTTCTGCTTGTCTGTTTGTCTGCTTTTTGTCTGTCTCCTTGTCTGCTTGTTTACTTACTCAATAAAGCTCTGCCAAGTTTTCTTACCATTGTGACTTGTCCAGAAATTCTTATTCTGCAATTAAAGTCAAGGACCCTAAATGAAGAGTTCCTATCTTTAAAGGAAAACTTCAGTAACCTTCATCTGAATATGGTAACATAAATGGCAACCACGAAGGGATTATAGGAGGTAGAAATTCTCTAATTGGCTTTGAGAACATCTACAAGTCAGAAAACAGGCTTGAGTTTTAAGGCTTTCTTTTCCTTTTTCTTTTTTTCCCCTATATGTTCTCTTCTCCCATGCAAACTCTTAAAATTACCTTCATTTTTAGTTTCAGGATTGGTTTAGCAACGTAACTGGAATACTTGTTCAGATTTTCGTATTTTCCATATAGATAACAGTTCAGATAGATAAAGGGCTAATTTTCTGTGAATATAAATTGTTTTCCATTGTGGTTTCATTTAAGAGGTAAGAAAGCAGCAACTATGTTGGGATTTGCTTTACCTTTGATAGCGATTATTATCTGTGTTGATTTAAGAGATAAGACTGTTTGATACTGCTCAATTCCTCCCAGGCTAAAAGGTTGTTGTCTGACTGCTTAAGGTTGTTGTCTGACTGCTTTTACATAAAAATTGTTTTCTCTCAAACTTTGCTTGGTGAAAGATAGAAGGTAAAGACTGATAATGTGTAAATTACTGTGTTTTAAAAATGGGTGAAAAGTAGAGTAAGGCCTGCATGAAAAAAAAAAAGAGGGGAAAAGAATTTGGAATTTGGTAGAGAATATAAGATTATGTTTTAGCAAATTTGGAGTTCTGTATGAATTAAGTAACCTTCTTGGTGTAACATGGGGTTACTAGATGCTTTATTAAAATAAAGATACTAGGTCTAACTGGCACCATTTTGGCCATATGGTGGATAATAGAGAATTGGGTTTAACCAGCACCATCCTGGCAAAGTGGTAGATGATAGGACATTTCCAAAAACTCTTAGAAGTGGAGACCCACCCCTAGGGTATGGGTATGCCTAAAATTCCCAGAACCAGGGGCAGGGACTTGGACAACAGGTTACTAGACCTGCCAGAGCTGTACCATGACTTTGAGAGACTCTTTGAACTAGAGTTCCTTGTAACCTTGCCCCCTGACCATGACCCTGTTTAGACCCCAAGCCGCCCAGCCACCATTTTTGCACCACAGTTCATGTTTCCTGACTCTCCTCAGGTCACCATAGCATCCCTCTTTAGCTCCCCATTAGAGTTGATCTCACCTGTTGAGATTGTTTTTCTGTTCTTTCTTTACTAACCTCATGGCTCAGTTTCCTAACAGTATTGAGTGTATTTGAGGAAATTCAAGTCAAGTGTTCAAAAGTCAATTTGTATGCTAATATGCCTTGCTAACAAAATGTCTAATCATATTCTGTTCTTAGCTATGTAGGTCTTAAATTTGTTGGCCAATGTATTTGTTATTAAGTTTTTGCTTTTCTAACACTGACCATGTGGTTCTGTCATTGGGCAAAATAATGTTATTTGCTCCTGGAATTCCAGAGAACTTACACAGCTGAATTCACTTTAAAAAATCTAAGTGCACCTTAACTTTTGTGCATAAGTGTGTGTGCGTGTGTGTGTGTGTGTGTGTGTGTGTGTGTGTGTGTGTGTGTGTGTGTGTGCACCTGTATAAACTTGTCCAGAGTAATCTGGTAGTTTAATGCATAACACTCTTAGCACTATAACCAAGAGTTATATGGCTTAACAAAAAAAATTCTTAAGAACTTAGTTTTTTTTATTTCAATCATCTCTGTTATTAGAAATTGGGATGAAGTATCATAAAGTTAAATGTAAAGGTTTTCTTCTATCACCATCAAAGACATTGTCCATTCTGTCTATCTGTCCAAAACTGCTTTACTTTCTATCTCAGGAAGAAATCAAAAGAAAAAGACACAGTTCATTTAGCCCTAGAAAGGGTGAAGATAAACTGGCAAAAGCTTGGTTCATTTCAGATCCTCTTGGGACACCCAAAGGAAAGAGATTCTGCCCCCACTCCGGGTGCTAGGTATGCCTCTCACCAGGACATGGCGATGCAGCTGTGTGTGGCAACAAGGAGATGCCGGCTAACCAGGGCAGGCAGGGCTGTGTGTGAGAGCAAGAGGCTTCCCATGTGTGGGAGAAGGGGCCATCCCTTCAGCAGGACATGGCAATGCCCTCTTACCAGGAGAGGCAGGCTGTATATGGGAGCAAGGGGATTGCCATGCGTGGGAGCAGTGGGAAGTCCTCTCACCAGGACACGGCAAAATAGGATGGGCAAATGGATGAGCTGTCAGAAAAGGTACAGTTCATCCTGGACCCAGGGACCAGGAAAATCTAAGGCATGGTCTATAAAGGTTCTTCTATGTCTTTCTTTCTCTTTCTTACAGAGATTGAAAACCTGACTGTACTATGAGTAATGAGATTACTGTCCCTAAAAACTCCCACTGGGAATATATTTTTAAAACATTGAAAATGCTTTTTTTTTTTTTAAAAAAAATAGGATTTAAAAGAAAAAGGCTATTCTTTGTGAGTAATGTAATTTGGTCTCAATATGTTAGGATGTACAGTACCATGTACTAAAATTAAAACTAAATTTCAATACTTTTTGCAATTAGATGCATTTTGTAAAAAGCAAAGAATGGTGTGAGATTCCTTACGTTTGTTAAGTTCAGACTCTTAGTGCAGTGCCAGTCTACATGTAATTCTCCAATTCTTCCTGTTTTAAAACCAAATGGGAAATATTGGCTTCCAACATGTAGGCCTTTTATAAACCCCTCCTTTCTGAATGTGCTCAGATATCATTTCAAGAAAAGTTTATCATTATAAGGTAGAAGAGATTAAGGTCAGATACTTGGATTTAATCAAAAACTTGGATTATCCTGTTAAGTCACTCCAGTGAAGGATTTAGTGTCTTCACTTTTACCCAAGGATTTAAAAAATGTATACCTTTTTAACATGATTTTTATTAATTGAAGTAAAATTTAAATACTGTGAAATGATCACATGTTAATATACAATTGAAGAGGGTTCATAAATGCATAAACACAGGGCTACCATATATTTTGTGTGTTTGACTTGGTCTGGATACTGTGACATTGCCTGGGTGTTGTCCCTGAGGTTTTTAACTCAAGGCTGGCACTCTACCACTTGAGCCACATCTACTTCTGTCTTTTTGTTGGTTAATTGGAGGTAGGAATCTCATGAACTTTCCAGCCCAGACTGGCTTTGAACCATGATCTCATATCTCAGACTCCTGAGTAGCTAGGGTGACCAGTCCCATTATAGCTAGGATGCCCAGTTATAATTTTTATAATTTTCCTGAGCACTACATACTTCATGCCAATGCATACTTTATATATAGAAGCCTTTTTATATCCCTTCCTCCATAAAAATATTTAAAAACTAAGGGCTGGCATAGCATGGTGGCACAGTGCTTACCCAGCATGCACAAGACTCTGGGTTTGATTACTAGCACCTCAAAAAGTTAAAAATTATGTATATACCTGAAAGGGACCCCACATCACCATCCTGACCACCTCCACCACAGTAAAAATAGACTGGAATCCTGCCTGGTTCCATCATATGTGTCTGATTTCTGGTAGAAAGCCACTTTGGATCTGCTGAAACTAAGACTTTCATTGTGTGACATTCTTTCTGTAGTACATAGATTTGTAAACCTTACCCAGCCTGGCATGGGAAAAGATTGCTGGCTATATTTAAGTTCAATGCCTCTTGAGTACATTGGTATCAGTCATATGGAGCCAATTTTAACTGCTAGAGACTCCTTAAATTGTAGATGGGAACAATCCAGGCAAACACTCTGTGCATCCTTAGGCGAGACATATTGTTTAAGGCTAATGAAACAGGTCTAGCCCAGGAGAGCCTCTTTTGCAAACTTTGTTTAAAGTAGCTTGCTAGGTTCATGGTCCTAAGGGCCAGTGCAGCTCTCTCATTGAGAAATCAATGATTGATTTTATGTACATGAAACCAGTGGGGAATGAAATAAGGATACTGGGTCTAACTGGTGCCATCTTGGTCATGTGGTAAACAATAGGGAATTGGGTTTAACTGGCACCATCTTATCTTTCATGGTACAGGCATATTTTCTTGATAATGGCCTTTGATTTGATTTGCATTTCTTTTATGGCCAGAGATGTTAAACATTTCTTCATGTGTCTTTTGGCCATTCCTATTTCCTCTTCAGAGAAGTGTCTTTCTAATTCTTCAGCCCACTATTTAATAGGGTGGTTGTTTCTTTGAGGATTTGTTTTGGGGGGGTTAATTTTTTGAGTTCCAAGGATATTTTAGATATGAAGCCCTTGTCTGTTGTATAGCTAGTGAAGATTTTCTCCCAATCTGTGCGCTTTCTATTTATCTTGCTAGCTATGTCCCTTTCGATGCAGAAGCTCTGTAGTTTAATTTAATTTAATTAATTTAAATTACTTTAATTAATTAAATTAATTTAATTTATCTACCCTTTCTTTGATTTGTTGTGTTTCTGGATCTTTATTTAGGAAGTTTTGACCTGTGCCTAAGAATCCTATCCTCTCCTGTAATATATTCAGGGTATCTGATCTTACATTGAGGTCTTTGATCCATTTGGAATTGATTCTGGTGCAGGGTGATATATAAGGCTCTAACTTCAGTTTTCTACACATGTATAACCAATTCTTCCAACACCATTTGTTGAAGAAGCTGTCTTTCTTCCATCTAGTGTTTTTGGCTCCCTTATTAAAGATTAGGTGGCCATAGGCCTGTGGGATCATTTCTGGGTCTTCAGTTCTATTCCATTGGTCCTCAGGCCTGTTCATGTGCCAGTACCAAGCTGTTTTTATAACTATGGCTTTATAATACAGCTTGAAGTTTGGTATTGATATTCTTCCGGCCCTGTTCTTCCTGCTAATGATTGTTTTTCCTATATGGGCTCTTCTATTATTCCATATGAATTTTGGGATTGCTTCTTCTATTTCACTAAAGAATGTTGTTGGGATATTAATGGGTATTGCATTGAATTTGTAAATAATTTTGGCAGTATTGCCATTTTCGCAATGTTAATTCTCCCAATCCAGGAGCATGGATGTTTTGTCTACTTCCTTGAGACTGCTTTAATTTCCTTTTTCAGGTTTTTAAAGTTTTCATTATAGAGGTTTCTTACATCTTTGGTTAAGGTAATTCTTAGATAGTGTATTTTTTGAGGCTATTACAAAAGGAGTGATTTCCTGATTTCAACCTCACTTTTCTCATTGTTAGCATACAGAAAAGCTATTCATATTTGTGGGTGCATTTTTTAAGAGGACAGTTATGAAGGAAGTTCACAGGGCCCTGTCCAATGTTTTACTTTCAAAATAAACTGCTTTAGTATCTATTGTTTTTATATCTTTATTTTTAAGATGGCATGTCAATCTCCTTTTTATTCTGTCTTGTTATCACCAGAGCTATGCCTGGATTCTGATCTTGGGAAATGTAAGATTATTGGCTATTTTGGTGACAAGTGATATCATAGAAGAGGTTGGGGTAAAATCTGGATTATTGTATTGGTTAGACATTCTATATGGCCTCTATCTTCACATTTTTCTACAGAAGAGTTCACTCACTACAGTCTTAACTAAGGATATAAATTTTACTGTTTCATAGGAGAGAAAGATGAAAGAATTAATGTTATACAACACACAGTATTTCCTGGGGGAAAATTCTTGTGCTTTCTCAAATCCCTTTCTGTCTTCAGTTTGAGAAAAGCCAATAATGTACTGAAAAAAAAAAACTAGAGAAAAGACCATTTACATTCCTAAAACAGTGAAGATTTATGCATGTAAAAGAACAAAATGTTGTGTTCTATTAATTTTTGTTTTCTGGTTTACCTTTGAGGAGCCGATTATCCTTCTTTTGTGTAACAATGACTTCATCAAGGAACAGTCTATCCACCTCAGCTTGCATGAAATGATCTTTCAAAAATGAATGAACACTGGAATGAAACAAAATTAAACATCCTACCACTACCACTATATATAATCATCCCTCAGTATCCAAGAACATTGGTTCCTGCCCCCCTGACTCCATAACAAAATCCCTACTCAGTGCTCAAATCCCATACAAAATGGTTCAGCATTTGCATAGAACTTACATACGTACTCCTGTGGGCTTTCAATTACTTATAATCACTAATACAATGTAAATTATAAGCAAGTAGTTGTTACATTGTTTAGGGGATAATGATAAGGAAAAAATGTGCATGATTAGTACAAATGCAATTTTTGTTTTGGTTTTTTGAGACAAGATCTTGCTGTCTAGCCTAGGTTTCCCTTAAAATAGCAATCCTTCGGAATCTCAGCCTCCTGTGTGCTGGAATTACAGGAATACATCAGCACATTGGACTGCAGATACAGTTTTCAAAATTATTTTAAGTAGTTATATAGAAAGGAGTTGCCATTGAATAAAGCAGTTTACGAATAGAATGCCCTTGATCAACTCACTCTTTCCCCTCACTTTTCTTAATTTTTGTAGCACGTACATTGAATTCTTGACTGCATTCCTCCCACAATTTTTTTTCTTGGTCTGTGTTGACTAACTGAAGATTTGGAACAAATTGGAAGGGAGAGCTCTCCACAGACCTCACTGCTGCTGCTGTGAACTGTTTAGAGCATCACCTCCTTCAAGTCTATCCTGCATGAAGAAGGTTTGCTGTGGTCCTGTCCTGTCATAGGTATGCATAGATCTTTGAAATTAGCTGTAGTCCTCTCCTCCAACACAGCCAGAAAAGTAAAAACCTTTATGGATATTTATAAAATGTTAAAAGAAACTTACACCCTCAGTCTATCATGGAAAAAATACACACTATCAAAAATCCTGCATTTTCCTTTTAAAATTGACAGATGAGGAAATAGGGACAGGAGGGAAGGGGGCCAATTACATAAGGAGATATGGTATTTGACAACATGGAACCGAGAATAGATTGGAAGAGTTTTATATTGATAATAATAAAAACAAGGAGCTGGGAATGTGGCTTAGTGGTAGAGTGCATGCATGAAACCCTGGGTTTGATTCCTCAGTACCGCATAAACAGAAAAGGCCAGAAGTGGTGCTGTGGTTCAAGTGGTAGAGCGCTAGCCTTGAGCAAAAGAAGCTCAGAGACAGGGCCCAGGCCCTAAATTCTAGCCCCAGGACTAGCAAAAAGAAAAAAAGAAAAAAAATGAAAACAAGAATATCACTTTATCCTTTTTCTTTTTTTGAATCCAAGAAAAGATGTGTTTCCTTAATGACTTGCTTTGAGATTGCCACTGTTTCAACTTGTACAGCTGAAGGGAAGTCTTGAGAAACCTGACCATCAAGTGTCGGTTGAGTAATAAAAGAAGCTATTGGATGCAATTTGCTCATGATCTTTTTTTCTTTTTCTTTTTTTGACATTATTACACAACCAATGGGAACCGATGATTCAGATGGTAGTTTGTACTGGGGCTTGAACTCAAGACCTGAACACTCTCCCTTAGCTATTTGCTCAAGGCTGGCACTCTACCACTTGAGCCACAGTTCCAATTCCAGCCTTTTTGATTAATTGGAGATAAGAGTCTCACAGACTTTCCTGACCAGACTGGCTTCAAATCATGATTTTCAGATCTCAGCCTCCTAAGTAGCTAGGATTACAGGTGTGAGTTGTTGGTGACCTGCTAGCTGGTAATTCTTGATTCAGTTTGAATTCCCAAAGTAATGAGGGTAAAACAGCAAATAAAAGCAAGTAAAACCAGCTAAAAAGCAACTAAACCAGTTCGAGTAAAACCAGCTAAAATGCAACTAAACCGGTTTTTACAGGTCACTATATTAAGTGAGAGACACCTCAGCCTGGGGCCTTGGGTCTAAAGTAAGAAGTATTCATGAATGCTTTTCAGTTTTATGATCGTAGACGTATTAGTCAGACAGACAAATAGATGGCATCAGACTTAAATGATTGATATTTTTTCAAGACCTAACCCCTTGATCTCTAAAACAGATTAAATCTCGAGTCTTGCACATTCTAGACAAAACATTCTACCATTGGGATACATCTATAGTTCTCTGTTCATTTATTGAATTATGGTTTTGTGTATTGAATAATCTCCTTCTTCCCAGTTGGGTTATAGTATATATTAAATTGCTATTACATATTTAAATGATTAGTAATTCAAAGATATACTTGAGGAATGGTTTTTTTGACTCATTTTTCTGTATTCTCATGCCATTTATAAACTTCAATTTTTATAATTCTATATTGTGGTATTTGGACTTTTACCTTCCCTAAATATTCTTTGTAAAATTATCTTTTTCAGGCAGTCGGGTGCCAATGGTTCACATCTTTAACCTTAGCTACTCAAGACTGTGGTTTGAAGCCAGGCTCAGCAAAAGAGTCTGTAAGACTCTTAACCATTGAATTTTTGGTTTCTTTTGTGGAAAAACACTTGTATTTACCGTCAGTTCCTGTTGGGGATGTAACCATGGTTATATATTACTGCATTTAACATATTAATACCTTTCAGTCTTTTCATACATACATATCAATAGGTTATGTTTATAGGAACTAAGACTTATTAATATTATCTTAGAAAAGTATATTATTGCATGAAGTAATAGCTATTTATTTTTATTTTGTATGTATCTCTGAAATTTGCTGTTTTCAAGACACATCTTTTTAAAAGGTTATGATATTTTAGGTATGTTGATAGGGCTAGTTATCTTTATATTTTCTTATAGAGAAAAGCTATATTAAAAATATTTTACTTTTAGCCAGGCGTCAGTGGCTCACACCTATAATCCTAGCTACTCAGGAGGCTGAGATCTGAGGATCGTGGTTCAAAGCCAACCCAAGCAGGAAAGTCTGTGAGACTTTTTTTTTTTTTTTTTTTGCCGATCATGGGGCCTGAACTCTGGGCCTCTTCAGCTCACGTCTAGTTCTCTACCACTTGAGCCACGGCACCACTTCCAGCTTTTTGTGCTTATGTCGTCCTGAGCTGAAGAGCACAGGGATAGCACCCAAGCCCAGAGTTCAAGCCCCAGTACTGACGAAAAAAAGAGTTTTACTTTTAAAACTTTACCAAGTCCTAGAAATTTTTGGATTTTTTTTATAGTTACTTAACAGTATACTGCAGATCATATCCTATTAGTAATAATAACAAAAGAAAGTTTTTTATAAGTACTTATTTAATGCCAGATATAGCTGGCATTTAATTATGACAACAACTCCATAGATTGGTACTATTATTAATCTAGTTTACAGATAGAGAAACTGATGCTTTAAGAAGTTGTGTAACCAGGAGGCAGCCAGACTAATAATGCTGCAATGATTAACATTGCTCATCTATAGATTCATAAAACTTTGTACAAATTGCTAGAAGTAGAACTCCTGGATAAAGGGATATAAACATTTTAACTTTCCATAATCAAATGACAAATTTTAGCAAACTCACAATGGACAAGAAATACATTAAACTGATGAAATCTCTTTGGAAAATTTACATACAATTACCATCATATTTCTGAGTGCATGCCAATAACCCAGAGAGGGAGGAGAGAAGTAAAAGAAAGAAAATTAAATACACACAACTGTACAAGAATAATAACAGAATGATAGAATGTGATCTCATGCAGAAAGACCAAGGGAGGGAGGGAATGAGAATAGAGAGAGAAAAAAATTAAGAACATACAACGATATAAGAATGGGATCTCATACACACAGAGAGAGGCAAAGGAGAGAGGGAAAGAGTCGGGCAGGGAAAAGAAAAAGAAAAACACAGAACTGTACAAGTATAATATAGAATAATACAATGTGATCTCTGATGGACTTGCCTTTCCCTCTTGGTCCATTCTTTCTATGTATCCAAAGATGGAATATGAAGGGTCGACTCCCACCCTCTTTTCCCCAGTGTGTACAGAAATCAGGCAAGCCACTAAAGAAAGATATGCACAGACTGCCTGACACGGACAGGGCAATCTACCTAAGCCTGGCTGAAAACATTCCATTGTGATCCCAACCAAAAAGCCCCCCACCATCCTAGACCTAATGGCCTTTGCATTAACCTCTGCCTCCTTGCTGAGACTTCATCAAAACCTAGTTGGTAAACCCCCTCCTTGCACAGTCTCCAAACCCGCGGGAAGGCTGTGCCCTTCACTGCTCTAGCTCAACAAACAGTCCTCACCTATGGAAGATCAAGTCTGGCCTGTTTCCTTCCTTTCTCCTCCACTTTCCTAACAATCTGTACACAAAACCTAGCCTCATTACCTAACATCTCAACATGGAGTGTCTGAAAGTTTCTCTTGTTTCATTTGGAGAGAGTTCTTCCCTTTGAGGATAGCAAATTATCCTCATTTCATCATCTTTTTATATCCTGCATATTTCTTATCTATTGTCCAATTGCGTTTAACTGAGTTTTCATTTTCTGCAATATAGTAAGCTTTTCTCTTTATCAGCAATTCTATAGTCCTGTCTAGTCAATTCTAGTCATTGTAAACTCAATTAATTTTATTTGCAGTGTAATCTCCAATTTAAAATCTTGTTTTGTTAAATGTATATTTTGAAAAAAATTATCTTATAATGAGTATCTTTGAGGAAATTTTGTTCCATTTTCTTGAGTTATATTTTCTTTTCTTCCTTTTTTTTTTTGTCAGTTGTGGGGCCTGAATTCTGGGCCTGGGCACAGCTCTTCAGCTCAAGACTAGCACCCTACCACTTGAGCCACATCGCCACTTCCAGCTTTTTTTCTGCTTATGTGGTGCTGAGGAATGGAATCCAGGGCCTTATGCATGTGAGGCAAGCACTCTACCACTGAGCCAACTTTCTAGCCCCGAGTTATATTTTCTCCAAGAAAATAGTCTTTGTTCTTCTTCTGTCTGCTAGCTATTGTTTTAATATTTTCTAAAGATGCTGTATAGAAGGGTTACAGTTACATGGGTAAGGTAATGAGTACATTTCTTGTCAAGCTTTGTTACCCTCTCCTTTTTTTTCTCTTACTATCCCTTCCCTCCCCCATCTCCTTTTTTTAATATTTTTATCTGATTACCATGCTGATTCTTTTTTTGCTGTTCACACTTCAGAGTGGGCTGTTATGTCTAACTTCTAGGGCAGTCATGGTTGATTTTGCTTTCAAACAATACTTTCTAATGTTGGTTTCAGTAGGTATTCTGATAGGCCAGTTCCAATATATGGTTCTCTAGCTATTATCCAGGTATTGATCTTGGATGATTACAAAACTAGGTCAACTAGGATGTACTAGATTTGGGAGTTTATCATGGATAACTGTAAGGAAGACTATAAACAAAGGATCCTCATTAATTGGAGAGGTTCCCAGGAGAGACTTGTGAATACTTCCTAAACAAGTAAGACATAGGAGAAATCAACTTTTTGATAGACAAATTGGATGGAATTTTTTTTATCAAGGAAGTCAGGTAAATCAGAACAAATAAATAGAAACAAGGTCTTCAGGGCTTGATCTTCAAATCAACTACCCTAGAGCCTGAACTGAGTTTTTCTTTCCTTTGAGTCACATAGTATCTCAGTATCTAATCCAGTCTACTTCTAAGAGCATCCCCAGTCTAATTCCATCTAGCTTTCTTAGCTATTTATAGAGAGCAGGGACACTGGATGGGAGGAGGGAGAGAAGTCAGAATCTATGTGATCTGGTACAGATTTTCTACTTTGCTCCTAATTGGGTTTTCTCTTTTGAGTAGGGATCCTTCCTTTATTCAACTTTCTTTTTTTTTCTTTCCCTCCCAAGGAACAGATCAATATCATACTTCTCAAATATAGTTTTCAAAACATTTGGAGCAATCCACAAATCTCTGTGCCTCGGCACCCTGCTTTCTGCCATCAAACCTGCATGGCATACAGCCTGTTTTGATCACTGGTGAGAGCTCTGTGCCTTCTGTGCAAGTTCATTATCATGTACCGAGAAGAGCAGGGGCATAGGGCACTTTTTGTCAACAAGCACAGTCTTCCCAAACTCACACACCTCAGGAAAGAAGACTGAGAGAGTGACTTTAGACACTGGACAACCCCATCCCACAGCCAAAATACCCTAGGGCAAGAAGAAGGCACAAAGACACTACTTTTGTGGTAAGTTCTGCATTTGGAATGTGGTTTGCTAGACTGAGTAAAGAAGAGCTAGCAAGCAGAAATGAGTACCCATTTTTCACATCCAGGATTGGGACTTCATAAGCACCTGTGTATATCTACCTTTTGTGGGGCTCTGCTTCTACAGCTGCAGTTCGTGAGAGACATGAAGTGGATCTAAAGTAGATGGAAACACTTGTGGAGGTGTGGTCCTGGAATCAGAAAGGAATAGACAGGAAATGGATCAGTACTATTCTCCCTAGCTGCCTCTCCTAAGCACTCATGTTTTCAGAAGGCTTTGAAAATTTTAAGAAATTCTTTGAATTTCTCAGTCTGTTTAATTCCATAGCTATATAAACTAGCATAACTTGGTTACAGTTAGCTATTTCTTGAGTTCATTATGTGACTAATATGAAGTAGGCTGAAATGGGACCAAATCAAATGGGCAGACCCCACAATTCTGAAGCTCTGGTTTCTGAGAGTCAAGAACTCAACACTGCCACAGATTTGTGTATGATGTTTGGATAATCATAGACTAATCAGTCAATTGACAGGATTTTGATGAAATGATCTCCAGGGAACATGACCTAGATAGAGTCCACTTCCATCTGTGGCAATGGACTCTGGCCACCCATTCCAACCCTTAAGATGTCATTTGACCTGTGTTCCAGCACTCCTTTCCTGTTCTAGTTCCTAGCTTACTCCTCAGGTTTCTAACCTCAGCCACATAGCTGGCCCCTCAATTGACCTCAGAGACACCCCGTGTCTAAGCCCTTTGAAACTCTTTTTTATCCGTAGCTACCCTCTCACTGCAGATTGTCCTTCTTTTTCTTTTTCTGCCAGTTGTGGCGCTTGAGCTTAGGGCCTGGATGCTGTTACCACAGTCACCACACCCCCACTTTGACTTTTCAGTGGTTAATTGAAGATAAACATGGTAGAGGCTTTATTACCTGGGCTGGCTTCAAACTGTGATCTCAGATCTCAGCTAGGATTAAAGGCATGACTCACTGGCACTGGCCTGTCTTTCTTTTTCAACAGTCTTTGTTGCTCTTATGTTGGCTACCACCTGTTTCTTGGATCCATTGTTCAAAGCTGCTATTCCCTAAGTAAGCCTGCCCTCCTTCCCTATAGTGAGAGGCTGCCAGTGTCATTCTAGCCTAGTCCATGTCAGTTTGCTCTGTTATCTCTGAGCCATTTTTACTTATATCGGATCCCAAATGAGTAGTGTTTTCTCCAATACCATGTGACTGATGCCAGCTGGGTATCCAGCAATTCATATCTGCCACTACTTCTCATTAGTTTCAGATCCCACAAATTAAGGACTAATCCCATAAATGACTCCCATTTTTCCAGGTGTAAGTCACAGATTTCCATGCTATCACTGGTACTGCAGACTGACTGGCTATAAATTTGGAAGTTCTTGTAACCTCTCTCTTAGGTTTGATACATCTCTAGAAGTGCTCACAACACTGAGCAAAGTGCTTTATTGACTATTATTGGGTTGCCATAAAGGATAGAACTCAGGAGTGGCCACAGAGAAGAGGTGCATGGGAAAAGGCCTGTGGGAAGAGAAACAGAGCTGCCATGTTCTCCTGCCTCTCACACAGCCTATCAAGGTGCTTCTCCATCCACAAGCTCTCCAAAGTCAGTGACATTGTTGGTTTTATGGAATTTTCAATATGCAGACATGATGGATTAGTCTTCAGCCTCTCCCCTTCTTCTTAGCAGTTGGGATTCGAGGTTTAACCTAATCCTCTACTTGAGGATTGTCTTTCTGGAGAATAACTCCTGTCCTGAAGATCTCTAAATCTGTGCTGTTAGATCTCTACTCACACTGATACTTACTGATATCTTTTTCTTTTTTCTTTTAAATAATATTTTTTGAGATTAGGTGATTACATAAATTTCACAGTATTGTGGAATATTGATACTTAAAGTCACAAACACACTTTAACCTTTACAAGGCAAATTGTCATTATCATGGTCTATAAAGTTTGTGGATTTATGAGCTTTGACAATACAACTATTTTTTCCATATCAGGTGATCTTTACATTTCTTTCCTTTTGCTTAGTGTAAGCCGTTCCCTCTTTCCCCCTCATTCCTTCCCTCTCATCGCTGCCTTTGAGTTGCTTAGTTTGTTTTCGTCAATGTCCAGTGCGGCTGATGGGACCCTCTGTTGTATGTTTTCCCATTTCCCTCTGATTCTGTGTCCTCCTCCTAGCTTCCCTCAGATGTGCGCATACACACACACACACACACACACCATATATGCCGTCAAGAACATGGAGTCATTTAGCAATGATACTGCAAAATGAGTGGAAGGCCTTTGTTTCTCGAGTAACTTTTTCTTAGATTGCACAAAAGAGGTGTTTTCAGACTTGTACCAGAGCAGGCAAAGTGTTCAGCCAGCAGAGATCAGACACTCCCACGTGGCAGACTCCACTGATTGGCTGGATGAATAGCCATTCATAGCATGCTTTCTCTTACTGCCCCTATATGGCTTAGAAAATTTAAACATTCAATTTCTTGGCTTTTCTCACATTTAATGGGGATAGATTTATGGCAAACCAGACAGAGAAAGGTTTATGAAGAAATTTTTCTGATAAATAAGATGGTCACAGCTTATATGCCTCTTCACTTGTTCCTCTTTTGCTCTTAGATGTTGCTAAGTACTTCAGTAGCCATCTTGGAACTGCATAGGAAAGGCAGAGAATTATAGAGGTGCTAACCCCAGCACTGTTAAGCTGCTGAGCCAATGACAGTAACCAACTCCCTCTAGCTTTCCTGGTATGACAATGAAAAAAAAATGTTGAAGCTACGGTGAATTAGGTTCCTTCCCTATTACTTGAAGCTGAAATGAGTAATTCAAAAATTGTAAAGACTAATTGCAGTAGTACAGAGAAATACTTCTGGTATTTAGGCAATAATTCAAAATATAAATTATACTATTTCTATGCAGTCTGTATTTATTTTAAATTACTTTCACAAGCTGAACTGCTTTATTATGGAAACTAAATCATCCACCTTTAAAATGTCATGCTTTCTAAGTAGAATGGACAATCTTCCTTTTAAGTGCAATATTCTTTATGGAGCACTTGTGCTTTAAATAAGGTACATCCCCAGAATCTGTAAATAGTACCTTTGGAGCCAAACAACAAAACCACTAAGGTGATTCACTATAGGTAGAACTAATTATCCATGAGGAAGAGAGGTTATAAATGTCTCACTGTGGGGAATACAATAGTGTGTGTGTGTGTGTGTGTGTGTGTGTGTGTGTGTCCATATCTCCCATCACACATAAGGACTGAATCCAAAGGGAACAGAGATATTAAGGTAAATAATGTAAACACAGGTGGAGTTGGTGGCTACTTTGGAGTTAGAGATCTGTTAGTTTGTGGCTAAAGTCTACCCCAGGGTGTATATGGGTGGCAAAGTTAGCTAGATCATCAATGTGATAATCATCTCGACAAATAAGTTTGGCTAGTTGTTTATACCTATAAATCCAGTTATTTGGGAGATAAGAGAGAGGATGATAGTTTGAGGGTAAAAAGCTTCATACCCTATCTGAAATGAAACCTAAAAAAGAAAAAAAGTATGGTTAAAGTTGTAGAGCACTTGCTTAGCTAGTGAAAACAAAAACAAAAACAAAAACAAAAACAAAAAACTAAAACCAAACCAATAACTCAGGATCAAACAAGTATTAAAATAAAATACAGATAAATTTGCTTGTAAGCTAAGTATAAGGAAAAGCTAAGTATAATTCAAAATCTAGACTCAACAAGAAAAAAACTATATTAAAACAATTTTTATAGCAAAACTTCAAATGATGGGTTGGAGATATATAACTCAGTGCTAGAGCCCTGGCTTAATATGCATAAGGCCCTACGTTCAATTTTCTTCCTGCAAACCCATCTTTCCCTCTATTCCAAGAGACAAGCAAAAAACCTGAAAAAAGATCTTCAAAATGCATCTCAAATAATTAGCTAATCCTCATGACAAAAAGGAAATACCAAATCGAACACACAGATCACAGACACCTGTGCAGAGTAGGAATGTGAACATCACCAATCTCGTTTGTGTTCATATTAGGATTTAAAACCTAACCTTAAAGGCAGGAAGTGTGGAATATTAACTATCTATAGACAGACTCCTTCAATATTCAGATTCTTTTCAATATTCAGAGGATTTCACATAAGAATTTTCACTATATCTGTACAAAATGTGCATGATTTAAGAAACAAAGAGGGAGAGACTTCAAGGGTATTTTTAACTGATATTTCTCTTTTCTGAATTGTTCTATCTATCTATCTATCTATCTATCTATCTATCTATCTATCTATCTACCTACCTATCTATTCTTTTGGTCATGGGGCTTGAACTCTGGGACTGGGCACTGTCCCTCAGCTCTTCAGCTCAAGGCTAGTGCTCTACCATTTGAGCCACAGCAACACTTCCTTTTTCTGTTTATATGGTGCTGAGGAATTGAACCCAGGGCCTCTACTACTGAGCCACCTTCCCAGCCCTGTTTTACTTTTTTAAAGATTGTGGAGCTTCCTTTTTTTTCTTTGCACTGATTTTAATATGCTTCTTCTGTCTGGCAAAGATGAGATGTTAGATATTGGAAGCATACAAACCACCTCTATGTAGACGCTTCATTTATTTCTACTCACCTACCCATCGATCCCTCTGTCTTTTCTTTGAAATACTCACTGAAATTAATGTTGTTGGTTTTATTTGGCAAGACAAGTTCCTGCTAAACAGTATTTATACACAAAGTGGGTCTTTCACTATTTTCAGACTCATCAACAAATATACATATTGTTTTGCCTCATTAAGCCAGGTACTTAAAAATACTGAAAGCTAGCAGTTATGTAACTAGGCTTACTCAAAGGCCAAGCATGACTAGAGCAAGAAAAGAAGCTTCAGAATGAGGTTTGTGAATGAAACATGATTGCCCACCATTAATATGGAGTTATAAAAATCTCATAGGAAAAAAGGCCAATTACTAAAACTTGTGGAGCTGGAAGTTAAAAGGCCAATATGGTCATCCACAATGTTGTCCTCATAGCAGAAATGGTACTCCTTGCCACATCTCCTAATCATGCTTGGCTTTGGCTGCAGGTGTAGTAGACAGCTCCTTTCAGGCAGAAGTCTTCTTTCCTCCAGTCTCCCTTCATGTCTTTCAGTGTTTTCCAAAACATCAGCATCTCAGTCCTTGCACACATACAGCTGGAAACTTCCCACCTTATTCCCATCTTTCCTTCAGAAGTGCATTCAACATTGTTCCACAAAAGATCAAGGATGGAGGTCCAGCTGCCCATAATGGTAATATCTCCTATAGTGGCCTTTCCTTCTTTTCTAATACATTGTCTTTGTAGTTTTCTTCTGAATTCCTGGAATCATCCACAAAATAAACTATTGTACTTTAGTTTTTAACTCAGTGTTTGATTTTGGAGGAACCCAACCCAAGGCAGACCCAAAACAATGAAGAGAAGTAGGATCAGCTGTAGAAATAGGTTGAAGTTTTAGATTCACTAGGACTTGCTCACAAGGAAGAGTAAAACCAAGACAAGCACATCTATTCATCTATGGCGAGAGAGCAGAAATATATTTAAGGTCTGTTAAAATTACAATGTCTCCCACCTTAATCTGTTGTGTTGCTATAACAGGATACTTGGTGCTGAGTAATCTATAAAGAGGTTTAATTGACTCGTGATTTTGATGACTGGCAAGTCCAAACAGCATGGGGCCAACTTTGGTTGAATCACAACAGGGTAGAGAAATGGAAAAAGGACCAGCCACTTGAGAAGAGGCTCAATACATGGGGTAGCCTCACTTTATAACAATCCTATCTTGCAAGAATGAACTCAATCCTGTGAAATCTGCATTCTCCTTGGACGACTGTTCTTGTGTCTTCTTTCACAACTTCTTTGGCAAGACCTTATCCAGATCTTTCCCACTTTTTCCTTGGTTCCATTATTACTGCCTTCCGATTCATCTATCAGGAACTTTTATAAAGCTTGGAATTTGGAGTCAGAGGGAGAGGCTGAGACTGGGACAATAAGGGTTAATAGAAGAAAGGGAGTTGGACTTGGAGACTCACCGGATACAGCCTTTGCAGTACATATTTACTCCACTCTTACTTGCTGGGTCCAGGACAAAGTTTGCTATTGAGAGAGAAGTGATGTTGGCTATTGAGGGAGAAGTAATGTTTATATTTGAGTAAAGAAGAGCCCTTCTTTATCCTTTCTTTCTCTTCCATTAATTCCTTTATGAATCAATTTCTTTGGCTAAAAAATTTTAAGAATCTCAGGACACAGATGCCTTTTCTATGTTGTGGAGGAAATTTCCTGAGGAAAATAATTCCTTTTTAAATAAAATTTAGCACTATGATAAAATGATAAAAAAAAATTCCTTTAAAACAAAAACAAAACGTCTTTTCCAGTCTGTGCCTGCTCCCCAACTGATTCTACAAAGCTTGGAAAGGTATAAAGAGGGCAATAAAGAACTCTAGAGGGGGAAAAAATAGTGAAAGCGAGGTTAGAAGGTAGCCCAAACATTTGTTTGGACTCTCTTGTTACTAGTTTCAGAAGAGGTTCTGAGTATTGATTCCAGTTGATAAATTTTAAGAACTAAGAAGCAGAAAGCTTAGTTTTGCTACTCAAGAGCAATAGCTAAGACTTTTAGCTGATTTTCATGCAGATGTTATAGATCTGTTAACTTGCCCAAGACTTGTTCTCCCTTCTTCTTTTCCTCCCCTCTCTTCCCTTTTCCCCACCCTTTTTAATCTCCCTTCCTCCTCCTCCTTTTTCTCTCTTTGTGATACTATGGATCAAATTCTGGTCCTCCCACTTGCCAAACAAGAGTTTTATTAGTGAACTACACTGCCTAGCTCCTAGTCAACAGTACTTTAGGATTTCAGACCAATTAAATTTTCTTCTCATGTATCTATACCATTCATTCTCATGCTCACAATTTTGGCCTTTGTACCATATCTTGTCTTCAAATCTTTCTTTCCCTTGTTCAAAACACACCCTTTCTATTCTCACTAGACTTGTACATCCTTTTGCTCAGAATGCTTCCTACGTTATCTGGAAAGGAACTATGCTTTTGTAGGTTTTCTTAATTTAATTTTGAATCTTTTTTAAAATATAATTTTATTGTTGTTACTAATGTGTTATATAGGAGGGTTACCATTTCATAAATCAGGTAATGAGTACATTCCTTTTTTTTTTTTGACGTCACCTCTTCCCTTGCTTTTCCCAAGATTTCTCCTCCCTGCTAATTTTGTATTTTGAGAACCTAATCTGGATAGCATAGCATAGGTCCCAGTAAATATGTCTCAATCTTTGTTCATGGAAATAATCTATCATTGTATCAGCCAAAAACTAAGTTTGACCAATTTTTACTTGCAAAAAAATCTTGAAATATTTAAAATAAACATCATATATCGTATAGGGCAAAGAGAAAGATTTGCCTGATGCTGAAATATACAAATTTGAACACAACAGAGAACTAGAGGAAATCGATAAGCAGAACTATGAAGACTATGAAGTCTTTTGCAAAGGAGACTTAGAACCCTAAACAATCATACAAGATGTTCTAATACAGAGTAGTGCATATTATGTAACACAAAAGTAGACAATTACATGGTTAAAAGTGTGCTTGGAAGCTGGATTTCAGAGTTCACATCTCAGATCTGTGTCTGCTGTGTGAACTTAGGCAAGTTACTTTTCTATTTCTATAACTTTTCCATTTGTAAAATACAGATTCTAATGTTTCCCTCATAGGACAATTAGGAAAGTAAAACATAAAGCCATATAATGCTGTTATTGTTATAATTCCCTATTTTATAGTATGACCCAAGCCAAATTTTGCAATTTATCATTAAGTATAATTATTAACAATTCTTTTGAAACACCTTTTGGGAATTACATAAAAGTTGTTTTAAGGAATAAAACTAGAGTTTTATTATTTGCTTTTCTTCTTCTTTTTTTCCTGGTGGTGCTGGAGATGGAACTCAGGGCTTTACGCATCTAGGCAAGTGCTCTACTACTCAGATGCTCTACCCAACTTCTTGCCTGCTGCTTTTGAACTCAGAGACCTATTAAGCAGATTTTGGGAATAAAAGTTTCCAAACCTTGTCTTGCCTTTTGTAGTAATGGCTTTATAATCCTTTTGTAAATTTATATTAATAAGCCTTTGTCCTCTGTGAAAGACTTCTAAATCTGATATTTGGCCCTTTAGATTTCTAGGAGGACTACAGTTTTGAGGTCCTTGGTATACCTGGCCCTCTTCCTTCCTCCTTTTCCTCTCTTGCTACTCCACCCTTCTCTCTCCCCTCCCTCCTTCAGTCTTTGGCTAGCTCAGGTTTTTGCTATGTAAAGTTTATAAAATTAGGTTCCATGTCTGTCATGTTTGTGGCTTTACCTCCAGTGCCAACTGTGGTGCACTGCCCATAATGTTTCAAAGAATCTGGTAAAAAAAAAAAATACAATTAAGGTCCTTTAGTATAGCAGTGAAACACAGAACCAGCAGAAGCTTTATGGCTAAATTAAAATTCCAGTTTTTCTAATTGCTTTGAGTCATTTAACAAAGTCATTTTTTTTTGCAAAACGATAATGCTCATTTTATAATTATTAGATTCTAACAAGATAACTGTATACTAAAATTCCTATTGTATATTACTTTCAAACTATAAGGTGGCCCTTTAAAATTGTATACAGTGCAGTTCTTCCCGTTAAGCAATTTCCAAAGAAGACAAGTCACAAGTTACAAAAATCTTATGAGTGTTTAGAGTAGGGATAGATGGCCTATTCCTGGAATCAGGAAAGGTGGTGGTATATGAATGGTCCTTCAGTGTAGCTCAATGATTAGTATTAAAAAAATGGGCAGGCATGTCTGAGTCAAACTAATAGATGACAAGTAAGGAAGGACATAAGAAGCTATTCAAAGCAACTCCTGAAGAAGGGCCAATTCGGGCTGAAATGTAGGGCCACACAGGGAAGGAGTGAGTGATACTCAAGAAATGTAGGGTGGGGCCATATGGGTAGTGTCTTATACTTTAATCCAATCGACATGAGAAATTATGGCATAAGAGGAAGATTACCGTGGCTGGCAGAAGTGCAAGATGCACTGGAAGGTGGAAAAGATCAGAGGTGGAAAGACCAGTTAGGAGAGACTATTGCATTGTTTTAGATGATGAAGGCCCATAAGTACCAGATGGAGCAATTCATCTGAAGGAATTCAGAGATGACACAGGCAGGCGAGGCACATTTCAGAAAGAGCCAACAGTGTGTGTGAGAGAGACAGGTGCCCCACACAGAAGAGAGAAGACCGAAGGAGCCATTTACACTAATGGGTAAGTTACAGGAGGGTATCTGGCTAGGATTTGGCTTGCGGTTTGTCTTGCACCACAATGCCACCGACCACCCTCCATCCCTCCTTCCCTTCCCTCTCCCCCCTCTTCATTCCTTCCTCCTTCCCTTCCTCTTTCTTCCATCCTCCCTTCCTTTCCTTTCTTGCTGATCCTGGCGCTTGAGCTCCACGCATGCACTACCCCTGAGCCTCGGCTCTAGGCTAGCGAGGTAAGAGTCTCACAGACTTTTCTCCTTGGGTTGGTGGTGAACAGGATCCTCAGATCTCGGCCTCCTGAGTAGCTAGAATTACAGGCGTGAGCCTTCCTCTCTTAATATCCCCCTTTTATTGGGAGCCTTCTCTCTGTCCCTCCATCTCACTCGGCTTCTCCCAGAGCTACCCGCATCTTGACCCTGCGCTCCTTCCCCATCGATTCACACCTGTTTCCCATAACTTCCTTAGCCAGGAGGACCAGAGGTCAGGGCCTTGGGCAGCCCGACGCCGCACCGCCAGATTTCTTATCGCCCTCGTTTGGGATGCTTCCATACTTGCGCCCCCACGGCTCGTGGACCAATGGGCAGCTTTTGGTTTTGAGACTCGGCCAGCTATTGGTTGGCTGAGCCGTGGTGAGAGATGGTGCGGTGGTTGTTCTCCGTCTGGGTGAGAGCTGTGGGTGGTTGTTAAGGCGACTGCTCGTGACGTAGTCCGTCAGGCCTCGGAGTCACTAGATGATTGGCTAGACGATCGGAAGATCGTTTGTGATTGGTCGCGAGCTCCTTAGTCCCGAGCGTGCGTAAGGGCAGATTTCCTTCCGCTCCGCGTCTCCGTTGGCTGGAGACGGCGGAGCACCGGCACTAAGGGGGGTTCGGTGGCCTCTAATGAGATCCGGAGGTGAGGCGGGCGTTGGCTGTTGAAGGGGACCCGGGGGAGAGGGGGATTGGGGCCGTGTTGGTAGCGGTACCGGGGAGTGATTGCGGGTCGCCCCTGGCCGGACCTGGCGGGAGCTGCGGTGCCGGTCACTTTGCGGGTGTGGCGGCCCTGTGCGTTCGCGCGCGCGCTAACTGCGGGGAGACGTCCTTGAGGCCCAGAGAGCCGGGTGGCGGCGGGCCCCGTGGCGAGGGTCCTCGCGGCCAGGGTCGCCGCGGGCCGGGCCGGTCCTGAAGGGCGGGCCGGCCGACCGGCCTTCGGGTGACTGCCGCCGCCGCCGGTGCCCTGGCGGGGCGTCGCCTCGTTGGTCCGCCCGGTCGGAAGTAAGCAGTACCGGCCGAGGCCGTCGGGACCCTGAGACCAACGGGCGCCCAGTAGGGCGACCCTGGACGCCCCCCTCTCCTGGAGGATTGCTGAGGGTTGGGGGCAGTGAAGCCGGCGGCGCTCAAAGCGGATGGGAGGAACGACCGCGGAGGCCGGGCGCTGCCCTAACTCCCGGCCTGTTAGGACCCGGACGAGGAAGAGCTCCGTGAACCCAAACCCTTGCACCCGCCGAGACAGATCCGGTCCTTTTTGTTGAGAACGGGCCGGCGCAATACCGACCCCAGAATAGGACCATACCCAGGACGCACTGGAGACTGCTTTCTCCTTCGTGCTCTTCAGCCTAGGGGCGTTGTCTCGTTGGTGTTGATGACTTTAGTTCAAACTTTGTAAGCTTTCCTTCTTGGGTTAGAGAAAACACACCTTGGAGGTGATTTTTGTGGTAGGAGCAGATGTGTACCCCCTTTCCCGCGGTCCTGTGGAATGTGTCAGTATTTGAGGATATGCCTTCTTGGACTTTGTCCTGAGGAAGGAAAGTATTTCAGAGCCATACTGAATAATCGTGCATAACTTCAGCTCCTTAAAAAGTAGTGATTTTTTTTTAAACTGGTGATTTTTCTACTGCTGTGAAAGACTTTTGAGAAGCTGTAGCAACAGGCCTTGCAGGAGTAGGGAGCCCAGCCCGAAATCCTTTTTGAGAATCATTTAGCACTGGACAGCCATGTATGTTTCTTCTGTGCTTTTCATCGGCTGCCTCTATTGATAATTTTGTGTTGTCCATTCATGTTACTGAACATCCAGAAGGCCCTTGGCAGAAATGAGATTTCCCATCCCTGGTGGTAGAGAATAATTTTGAGATAAAACTAGATTTTTTTTTAGGCCTGTTTTGTTAAAGTTGCGTTAAGGACATGAAGTAATATGAAGGGTTAAGGTAATATGCGTACATTTTAGCATTAACATGAAGACTTGTGTCTGACAGAAATGGCCATTTCTAGATGAAGTGTGCATGTGGGATTGTGTGGCATGTGTGTACATCCTAATCTCATGGTCTAATTTGTATTCATGGACAAATGGATCATATTATATAAACATCTTTAGGTTAATTCATAAAACTGCCAGTATTTGAAATTTGATTCCCACTCTCCCAGCCTACAGATAGCAGTTTCACGTGGTTCCACTTAATACTTTGACAACTTGGAGCTCCAAGTGAATGGAAAGATGTAATTTACAAATGCTATCTTGTAACAGAATTGCATGTAGAATCCAGCCTTCCTTTTTCCAGTGCAAGATCCTGATGACCTTTTAGGATAGTAGTTTGAGATGGGGAATTGAATGCTAGATCATCTTGGGATTAAAAGTGACTTCAATATAAGACAGTTTTTGCCTTCAAAGAGACATGTGCACATTAATTTGAGAACAGTGTAAAACACTATTGAATCAAATGATGAAGTACATAATACAGGAGAAGTGCTACTGAAAAGAAAGAAAGCATCCGAGTGCCATAGCATATTTTTCTGTGATTGGCCATGGGAGATGGGTTCAGTAGCAGACTGCATAAGTTTAAGGATTCCAGTGAACTTAATTAGCATACTATCAAAGACTGAAATGTTTCCAGTATATTTTCATTCTGAATAAGCAAAGCATAGGTTGCTTATTTCCCTTATTTTCTTCAAGTAAAAGTTGTTTTCTATTAATACTGTGTTGAATTTTCATAAAGACTGTGTTGAATTTGTATGGGATGTTCTGTAGTCTGATAGTAATACTTGGAATTGCTGATGAAGGTGAAGATTAGATCTTATGGCATATGCTTGCTTTGCATGATCACGGAGAAATGGGAAGGGTACTGTGAGAAATGAGATTGTTTATAGTTATGGTTACTTGGGACCTACCTTTGTAGGTTGCTCAGGTTGCATTTCCACATAGGGCAGCTGTTTGGGGGCTGATGAATACATTTTTCCTGAATGTTGAAAAGGTAACATCTGGGGGTGAGGAGGGGGGAAGGAGAAAGTCCAGAATTAACAATGCCACCAGAAAACCTATTTGAAGCTAAACATAATGTGCCTAATATTTAAATGTGGATTTATGCTGAATGAATTTGTAATCTAAATTTGAACTGCTTCCTGGTTGCAGTTCAGATTTTAATTGAATTTTTAATAGTGTTGAAAAATATTGCTTCATGGGTTGAAAGAAGATTTTCTAGCCTGTTTGTGATTTATTTATGTTTAGGTATGGAAAATTAGAAATAATTTCAACATAGATTTTAGACTAATTTACTTTCTGGGACATTGAATAGAAAGTATTTTATTAAATAGAAAGTATTTTGCTCATTTTCCAGATATTTGTTCAATTCTGCTATATCTAAGATACTGGAGAGCAAAATGACAACATTCAAGATGCAAGGTTGAAAGATCAGGATACATGCCACATTTGGAGACCTTTAGACATTGCCAACCTTTTAAAATTGTGATCCACAATTCTTAACCACAGTAAGAAATGTGTGTTATGTTGGAAGCCAGAATATGCATATGAATAGTTTTACTACAGATGGAGTTTCAAGAAATAATACTTATCCATACTATGTGTCTTCCCTAACCTCTACTTTAAATATTATTTTTTAAAATTTCATTTAAAATATTTAAAATATCCTTACCAACAAAATTAACTTTGTGGTTTTGGATTAATCCAGTAAAGGGTTGTGACCTACAGCTTGAAAACTAGTTAATCTGGTTGGTGGCTAAGTGTAGAGAATGTAGAGTGATGCAGTTGATTACCAAGAGATGATACTTGGGTAACTGCATCATTCCTAAAAGCTACTTTTCTTTTTCCTTTCCCATATCTTTTTAGATAGGTGAGTGCTCTCTTTTCTTCATTTACTTCCTGTCTTTAAATGATGAATCACTTTCTTAATAAATATGAGACTGATTTGAATTCTTGCTAGAGTGGCAAATCTGTGAGTTTAGTTTTTAAATTATAATTTTATTTTTGAGTAATTGCAAGCATGGAGATATTTAGTCCTAAGCTCATATCTCTTCGGGGTTATGTTGGGAATCAGTTTAAATCCTGTTCTTAATGCTTAACCTGTTTTAGTCTAGTTTGATTAGTAGTAAAAGTTTAGGAGCATTTTATATTTAATGTTTAGTCTTCCATCTCTTATTTTTGATCCATAAAGCAGCCACATCAAAGTCTTGCCTTTTTTTTTTTAATGTAGAAACATCTATCAGAAAAGACTTTTCCTAGTGATAGATATTATTATAGGTGTTTGATGGACTGTAATGGGTTTCTACCCTTGAGCAGCTTATAGATTAATATGCTTCAGGAGTAGATTGAAACTTACCTTTGTGTAATCAGAATGTAAATGATGAAGAGCTGCTCATGTGTTTTATAACCAAGTAATTAGAAAATGCAAAGTGTTTTTTTTTTCTAAAACTTGAATTTTTTTTTTAAAGAAATGACTTGGGGTTATTGAGTCCTGTAGAACACTGGGCTTGGCTCTAGAAGCACAAAGGCTGAGAGATTTACCCAGCTCGTATGAAGACAGACTTGGGAGAGGGGGTTCTGACCTTTATACTCTGCTCTGGCACTCATCTCTGTATCCTTCTGTTCTTCTGTGCTCACCTTTGGCCATCTCTGCCCTGTGGTAACCACTGTGTCTGCCTGCCTCCGTGTTTCTCCACAACTCCCAGAGCCCACTGGGCATCTCTGTGACTATATTATTATAAGCACGAAATGACTGAATGAATGACCAGCAAGCATTTTTCAGGAGGAGGAGGAAGAGGAAAGGAGGGAGGAGGGAGAAAAGGATTGCTTATCAGTTGGTTGCCAGTGGACCATGAGTCCTTTTAATTTTAGCATTATTTTCCACAATCATAAGGAACACTCATTGTTTCTGTACAAGACACTCTGCATACAAGGCAGGGTTCACAGTATACTTAAGACTCTTCCTTAAAAGTCCAGTGAGCTGTATACCAAGCATTCTCATTTGTTCCTCCCAGGATCCAAGGATTCTGCAGCTACGATGTTGTCGAGACTTTTCCGAATGCATGGCCTCTTTGTGGCCTCCCATCCCTGGGAAGTCATAGTGGGGACCGTGACACTGACCATCTGTATGATGTCCATGAACATGTTCACTGGTAACAACAAGATCTGTGGTTGGAATTATGAGTGTCCAAAATTTGAAGAGGTCAGTGAAATTATCTTGATACTGACTAAATTATACTTCTGTTTCTAAAGAGTATCTCCTTTTAGAAAACTTGTAGCCAAAAAATTATGTCTTTCTTTTAATACTCATGAATTTATCTCAGATTTGTTTACTTACATGGGAATGGTAATGCAATAGATATGCTCTTGACTTTTTGTATACAAGAGAGTAGAATTGATTTAATTGAAAAATAAATCTTTTATAAGTGACTGCCAGTGAAAGATGTAATAAATTGGCATTACAGTGAGTTATTTAAAAATTCATTTAATATTTTATTTGTATTTTGATACTTTTTGTTTTTTTATTGATACTCTGAATAAGCAATATGCTTACATTTATATTGTGGTAATTTGTAAGCTAATGATAGTTAAAATAAAAATTCTTATTTTTATTGCTTTTTTAATAAGTTCATGCTATTGGAACTTCATTTTTTATTCCTTCCAATAGGATGTTTTGAGCAGTGACATTATAATCCTAACGATAACAAGATGCATAGCGATCCTGTATATTTACTTCCAGTTCCAGAATTTACGCCAACTTGGATCAAAATATATTTTAGGTAATGCATTTATGTTTCTTATGGCCAGCAGATTTTTAATTTCCTATTCAGATGAACAGTTTGTTCACATCATGTGTTTGGAAATGTGTGTATTGCTACTGGGTAGTAGTAGTTTCCATTCTTACTACTAGGAACTAGACATTCTAAAACTTTGGGACTTTATTTAATAATATGGAGAAAATTTGTACTCTATCTCAGTGTCTTTGGGTAAACTAAGTATTACTATTTTTGTAATGAAGAGTAAAGGTTTTTCAGTGTTGAATTTTGTCTATTTTAGGTATTGCTGGCCTCTTCACAATTTTTTCCAGTTTTGTATTCAGTACAGTTGTCATTCACTTTTTAGATAAAGAACTTACAGGCTTGAAGTAAGTATTTAAAGCCAAAAATGTATGTTTTTCTCAAAATATAATTTTAAGAACTTATTCCATGTGCTGTAAAAATAATACATGAATTTATAGGAGAGTAGAAACTGAGGAAATTTTTCATGTAACCTTACTATTAGCTAATTTTAACTGCTGTTAGAATGTTAACATGTTCTTTCACACTTATGCTTAAACTTTCTAACATTATACTAATTTTTTTTATAATTGTATGCTTTTAATAATAGCATCTTTCTAAGTCCTTAATATTTAACTGTATTTTCAGGGATGTGCTATGTATTCTCCTATATCAATATTTTATAGTTAATCTTCTAATGTTGGATTATTAGGTTAATTTTCCTTGTTAATAACACCAGTGAGTATATTTGTAGACAAATTTTTGTTCATTCATAATTATTTCCTTAGGATATATCTCTGGGATTGGGATAGCCTTTCTTTTTGATAGCTTTTTTTGGTGCTACTTACCATCTAGAAAGTTTATTTTATCCTTCTACAAGTAGTGATTAATGAACAGTTTTAAAAAAATATATTCCATGTTTTTCTCAATACTAATTTAACGTATTTTTTGTTTTTTGTTTCTGTACTGGGGTTTGATCTCAGGGACTAGGTACTTAGCTTTTTCACTCAAAGTTGAGTCACGGCTCCACTTCCAGATTTTTGGTGGTTATTTTGCAATAAGTATCTTTTGGACTTCCCTGCTTGGGTTGGTTTCAAACTGTGATTCTTGGATCTCAGCCTCCTGAGTAGCTAGGTGCTAGCCACGACTGCTGGCCCTTAGGATTTTTTAAATTAATGACATTTTTCTATGAAGTTAATAGCATTAGTGAGTTTTTCCATATAAATATATTTACATTTTATTATTAAAAAAATTGGTGGTATTGAAGTTTGAACTCCGAATCTTGTACTTGTTAGGAAAGAGCTCTACCACTTGAATATACACATACCTTTTCAGCCTTTTTTGCCTTTTAGTTTATTTTTTAGGTAAGGTTTTGTGCTTTTGCCCAGGCTAGCCTTGAACCTTGGTCTTTTTTCACTTGTGACTCATGGTAGGTATGATTACAGGTATGCAGGAGTATACCAGTACACCCAGTTTGCATTTTAGGCATAGGATCATCCTAACTTTTTTGTGTGTGTACTGGCCTTGTACTTCCCATTGTAGTAGCTGGAATAAGCATATAAGCTCATCTGTCATTTTTAATAGCTATTGTGATTAGTATGAGGATATACCAAAGAAGTGTTGAGAAAACTTTTTGATCTGCAGAAAGGTACATATACTGTAGGATCATACAAAATATGGAGGAGAGTTTTGGTTTAAGGTAGATTTTTTTTTAAACCTATTTTTCCTCTTACTAAATGTATCTACTCTTTTTATTTTTCCCCAGTGAAGCTTTGCCTTTTTTCCTACTTTTGATTGATCTTTCCAGAGCAAGTGCATTAGCAAAGTTTGCTCTAAGTTCTAACTCACAGGTAAGTTTTACTTACATAAGATAGGAATGTGATTAAAATTCCCTTTTTAAAGTTTGTTTATACCAATAGGAAAAATTACAGTTTCTTCATAGCTTAAGATTCGGAGACTTCCTTACATTTTCAGTTTAATTCTGAAGCACTAAGAATGATCTGTATAAGTGCCCAAAGAATAGTCCTTTTTATCCAGTGACTCAAATAAGATTTCATAGTTACTGGAATTTAGCTTTTTCTCTGGTCTGAAAGTTTTCTATTTTTGAAAGTTTTCAGAAATTACAGTTAAATGACTTGGATAAGTGGAAAAAAATCTTTTCTAGTAAGATAATAGAGAACAGATAGGATCTGATGGGAAATAACAACAGGGAAGATTCAATTTTAAGCCCTTTGAATTGTTACTGGGATTATTTCCCATCCTAAGTATCATCTTAATGTTCTTAAAAAAGAAAATCTTAACTTTAGCCTAGTGCCTGTAATCCTAGTTAGTCAGGAGACTGAGCTCTGAGGATCATGATTTGAAGCAAGCCCAGGCAGGAAATTCCATGAGACTGTTATCTCCAATGAACTATCAAACAGTCAAAATGTAGCTGTGGCTCCAGTGGTAGAGTGCTAGCCTTGAGCACAAAAAGCTCAAGGATATCACCTGGGCCCTGAGTTCAAGCCCAAAGACCTACACACAAAAAAAGAAAAACCCTTTACCATTTTTATAAGCAATCTTGTATCATAGTATCTTGAATATAAAACAGCTTATCAATCTTAAACCAAGCTCCCTTCTATATTTTGTATGATCCTGCTGTGTATGATTATGTGTTCAATGAATGTTTGTGATCGTTTGAATATGATGATAAGGAAATGATTTAAGTTTTATAACATGGCCTCATAAAAAATTTAAAGCTTCTGTTGGTGGTAGCCAAATATAATATTGTGTAGGATTTAATTAGGTGGAATTTAAATGACAGGATTCTTGCAATACCTTGAAAGAATATTCCCTAGAACAATTGGTAAGTGAAGCAGGGTATAATATATGAGTTCGTTTTCATTAATTTCTCTGTATTACTACTGTTCTTAGTTATGAATTTCATCATATGAAAAGTACATTTGGTTTTAGTGTAAGTCCTAGGACTCTTATATTTTAGAAATTACTTTGTTCTTTACCCTCATTATGTGTTTGGTCTGTTTATTAGGATGAAGTAAGGGAAAATATTGCTCGTGGAATGGCAATTTTGGGTCCCACATTCACCCTTGATGCTCTTGTCGAATGTCTTGTGATTGGTGTTGGAACCATGTCAGGTTTGTAAGCAATTTAATAATAACTGACATTTAATAATATTTTTAGCAAGTCACTGAAGAGGAAAAAAATATCCTAGATTTGCAGCTTGTTCTTAAATTCTGACTTCAGTTACTCTGAAAGTTGAAATTGTATCAATGTGTGGATGTATTTGACTTGTGCTTGTTCACTTTGCTGCAAAAATGTAGTAGTTGATATTTTCACTCTTGCCATTTTCTTTTTTTTGAAGGGCAGTGGGTATTTGTTTTTTTGGTCTAAGTTCAGGGGCTTGAAATCAGGGCCTGGGATTGGCTCTGAGCTTTTTAGCTCAGAGCTAGTACCTACTACTTGAGCCACAGCTCCACTTCTAGCTTATTGGAAATAAGTGGCTCATGGACTTACCTGCTTAGGCTGGCTTTGGACCATGATCCTCAGATCTCAGCCTCCTAAGTTGCTAGGATTACAAGCATGAGGGACTGTCACCCACCTTGCCATTTCCTCTATGTTCTGTTTTGTAGTATATTTTTTGTGTGTGGTTTTTAACAATTATATGCCAAGCTTGATCTGCTCTTGCTTTTCTCAGACTAAATTAGTGAGTTGATTCTTTGAGTTTTAATTGCCATTTTAGGAGACAGTGCAGGAAGAGTCAAGTACCTAATAAGGTGGTTGGGAAGAGTTAAACAGATAGTAAGTCCATCTTAGCGAGTACCCAGTATGTTTCAGCATGTTTCCTCATCCTTCATTGGTACTAATTAAGTACTAATATATAGGGTGCAAATTATTGCCTTGCCGGAAAATTAGTATCATGGTATTGGGGAGGTCTCCTAATTATTAGGGCTGGATTTTATGGCTTTCTCTTGAAGATCATACTTGTATTTTTTGAGCTAGGGTTTGCTATGTAATCCAGGCTAGTCTGGAAGCCAAGATCTTCCTGCCTCTGGCTCTCAAGTACTGGCATTATATGCATGTGCCACCATGGCCTGCTGAAGATTATGCTTATTTGGTTAACTATTATTCTGGTATTTTTCCTTATCCTCCTTAATAAGAGAGGCTTATTCCTTCAGAAATAACTTGCTTTAAAAGCAAGTAGTTGATTTCTGTTAGGTAATATACTAAATCAATAATGTGACTTTTGTGGTTAAAAATGAAATAAAGTCAGTAGTTAATATTGGAGGAATAGAAGTTTTCTTCAGAGTGGCTTATCCTTTATATTCTTATCCAAAAACAAGATGTTGCCATTTGCTAAGAGAAAGATAAAAACATTTTTGGCTTATTTTATATATATATTAAAACAAAATTACCATGCCTGGTCTTTGGTTGTTGGGAACTTGAGAAGACAAGGTCTCTCTGCTTTTGAGGGATCAAGAGATCCCTAGTAATTCTTGTTGTTCTCTAAGCTTTAGCTTCACTGTTGAGTTAATTCTATATCCCGTAGATGGCAGAGTTTACTATAGTAATATTAAAAAAAATTAGCAAAAATACACAAATGAGCTTTATTACGTTTTAATGTACGTTGATCAGATACTTGGATCAAATTCTATAGCATATCAATACAATGTTTTTAAACCCCTTTTCTCCTTATGCCACCTTTTGAACGGTTTTTGGTGGGTTTATGTTATTTTCTATAATAATAATCACTCTCCCTTTCCTTTTCCTCTTTTCTGTACCCATATTTTCACATAAGTGTTTTTCTGCGGGGAAAGTCATTTATACATATGGTACCAAATACATGTAGTTTAATGCTTTGAATTTTTCTCTGAACAGGGGTGCGTCAACTAGAAATAATGTGTTGCTTTGGCTGCATGTCAGTTCTTGCCAACTACTTCGTGTTCATGACTTTTTTCCCAGCATGTGTGTCATTGGTATTAGAGGTATGGACACATCTTACTTATGGCATTAGCAGAACAGTAATATTGCACATTGCATCAGTTAAATAAAATTAGAACCTTTTAATCTATTGCTTTTACTTTTTAGCTTTCTCGGGAAAGTCGTGAGGGTCGTCCAATTTGGCAGCTCAGCCATTTTGCCCGGGTTTTGGAAGAAGAAGAAAATAAACCAAATCCTGTAACCCAGAGGGTCAAAATGATTATGGTAATAGCAGTTTTCTTAATCTGTCAGTTTACAATTGGAGCAATTTTTTTAAAATTTCCTTTTTCTTTATAGTCTTCAGCTTCTAGTGAGATTTCACTTTATTCCCTTTTCATTTGCTCATTTCTTTGAAGCTGCTAGTCTTTGTCTCCCCACTAAATGCCTCCACCTCTCTTTGAAACCTGTTTGGGATGTTTGAATAGTAATGGGGGTCTACTGTTAGTCATGTAGTGACTTTCTTATGCTGAGGAGAAGCCAAGGAAGATGGTGGTATGGTTGTTAGTTGTTAGGGACGAGAAATTTAAATTCTAGTAAGAATCAAAAGATACATAATTTTTACATTTTATTTCAGTCTTTAGGCCTGGTTCTTGTTCATGCTCATAGTCGCTGGATAGCTGATCCTTCTCCTCAAAATAGCACGGCAGAACACTCAAAGGTTTCTTTAGGACTGGATGAAAATGTGTCCAAGAGAATTGAACCAAGTGTTTCCCTTTGGCAGTTTTACCTTTCCAAGTAAGTGTACAGAAGCTTAACTGTATTGTTCATTAGTCATAGTACTCTGTGCCCTTTAAGTATAGGTTGTACATTTTATATTTGCTTTCTTTATTTAGAATGATCAGCATGGATATTGAACAAGTTATTACCCTAAGTTTGGCTCTCCTTCTGGCTGTCAAATACATCTTCTTTGAACAAGCAGAAACAGAATCTACACTCTCATTAAAAAATCCTATCACATCTCCTGTTGTGACCCCAAAGAAAGCCCAAGAGAACTGTTGTAGACGAGAGCCTCTGCTGGTGAGAAATAACCAAAAATTCCAGACTGTGGAGGAAGAGACTGGGATAAGCCAAGAAAGAAAAGGTAATTTATTCCCCATTTCTTCCATTGATTTGTCACAGCATCCTTTTAAACAGTGATTTTCAATGTTTTGAGATTTCTTTTGGTCTTTTGAACAGTTGAAGTGATAAAACCTTTACTGGCTGAAACTGACACCTCAAACAGAGCTACATTTGTGCTTGGTGGCTCCTCCTTACCCAGTACTCCATCAATAAGGGGGACACAGGAACCTGAGATTGAACTTCCCAAGGAACCTCGATCTAATGAAGAATGTCTGGAGATACTTGGTAATGCAGAGGTGAGGCTAAGCATCAACACCTACTTGGAAATTTTCATTAAAAAGGAGCTTTTTTTTATTAAAGGAAAAACTAGAATCTTCTGGGTACTAACTTCTACGCATTGTGTTGCATGTTTTATACTTATGATGAGTGAGGTATGTGGAATTATCTCTTATTTCTCAGATGAGAAACCCTACAGGAAATGGAGCAGGATCTGAAATATTCTGGTTCTAGACTCAAAAACTAACACTCATTTTTTATTGCTTTTCTTTGAGATGAGCAACTATTGCATTTTTTTCATGGGTGTAGACTGAAAGTGTATATCACAGAGGTGAACTTCAAAGTTAGAAGAAATTTTGTCATTTTTGTTGAAGGTTGAACTAATGTGGAAGCTAGGTTTCTTCTCCCTCACAATCATACAACAACAGTCATTTTAACACAAATACTATATTCCATCCATATCTCCTTAATCTGATTGACTTAAAATTTTTTTTCAAGTAGAACATATTCCTTTCCCTTCCTCAGCTTTATTCAGGCAGGATGGCAAATAAAATTATAGAAAGAAGACTAATTAACCATGTAAATATATTATTTGTCCAAGAACTAAAATGTAAACATATACAGTAGTTTGGACAACACTTGTAATATCTAATATACACTTTAGGTTTGTACAGTCATATTTAATTTTCTATTTACTACGTATTAATGAAAATCTGTCTTTGTAATGTAAAAATAACAGTGCTATGGTATTCATAGTCACTTGGCATTGCTTAATTACATGATTTTTAAACAATGTTGCAATATCTTTCTATTAAAAATGGCAGTGGTAGTTGTAGTTGGGCACTGGTGGTCCTAGTTGCTTAGGAGATTGAGATCTGAGGATCACAGTTCAAAGCCAGCCTGGACAGGAAAAGCCCACAAGACTGTTATCTCCTATCTCTATCTTGAGCTTGTAGCTTAGGTGGTAGAGTACTAGCCTTGAGCAAAAAAGCTCAGGAACAGCGCTCAGGACCTGTGTTCAAGCTCCAGGAATGGCACAAAAATAAAATAAAATGAAATAAATAAAAATGGCAGTGATATAAAAGACTTATATAATTTAGAATTGTGAATAATGAAAGTATCATCTTTCAGGTCTTCTATCACCTCCCTCTCTGATCTCTGTAACCTTTTCTTGTTTTCCTAATTCTTTAGAAAGGTGCGAAGTTCCTTAGTGATGCCGAGATCATACAATTGGTCAATGCTAAGCATATCCCAGCTTACAAATTGGAAACTCTGATGGAAACCCATGAACGAGGTGTATCTATTCGCCGACAGTTACTTTCCAAAAAGCTTCCGGAGCCTTCTTCTCTCCAATATCTACCTTATAGAGATTATAATTACTCCTTGGTATGTTCTTTTACTTCTTAGAGGTTTGCCTTGTAGCTTCTTCAGTCTTTTTTCCTTTGACTTTTTTTTTAATAGGTATTATATTCTTTCAAAAATTATTGTAATTTCGTATTCTGTTTATGTAGGTCATAGATTATTTTTCCTGTTATCATTATTGGAAATGTTTTGGCATTTTCAAGTGCTTTTAAAAAGCAAATATAATTTTTGTTGAAAAAACGTACTCAAGAATTAAGTTTTAAGAAAGTTACTGAGCATGGAGTGGCTGTGTATTTGCAATGTAGATATGAAATTCACTCATTGTCTGACTTTGCAGGTGATGGGAGCCTGTTGTGAGAATGTTATTGGGTATATGCCCATCCCTGTTGGAGTAGCAGGACCTCTGTGCTTAGATGGAAAGGAGTTTCAGGTTCCAATGGCAACAACAGAAGGTTGTCTTGTGGCCAGCACCAATAGGGGCTGCAGAGCAATAGGAGTAAGTTGGAATTTAATTTGCTTGTTTAAAAATATACCCTTAAGCAAATAAACCCTTAAGTAACCAGATTTGGGGATAATCAAGGACACCTTGTGGGACAAGCAAAAGTGTCTTTCGGATTCATGTGCTTCTGTATTTTGTAGCTTGGTGGAGGTGCCAGCAGCCGAGTCCTTGGGGATGGGATGACTCGAGGCCCGGTGGTGCGTCTTCCCCGGGCTTGTGACTCTGCAGAAGTGAAGGCCTGGCTTGAAACACCTGAAGGGTTTGCAATGATCAAGGAGGCCTTTGATAGCACCAGCAGGTGTGTGAAAGCCTTTATATACTTGTCCATGTTCATTTCAGAACCATTTTCTATGATTGCTAAATATTACAATTACTGATATTTTGTCTGCTAAATATAACACAAGAGTCCCAGTTTGAATTTACTCTCTCTCTTATGTGAACTGTTTATGCCTGTTTGGGGGTGGGGAGAAGTTGATTCCAATACTTCCATACAAGTAAGTTAGTATAAAAGGGTGTAAAATAATAAATAAATTTGGCTAGACTTTTGTTTTGCCTTGAGAATTATCTCTGGGGGAAAAAGGATTAAGCAGGATTAGTAGATGTTTACCTTGGATGCTTAAAGTTGTTTAATGAGTATGCAAAAAGCATAATCCTTATAACTGATAACCCCTGGTATAGTTTGTACTAGTTTTTTTTTTTTAAATTTAGAGTATTTAGTTTTATCATGAAAATGTTGTCTATAGCCCATCTTCAGTGGTCTCTTTGTTTAATTAAAGGAGAAAATGAGTAATCTTTTTGAGATTCCTCCAACAATATTCATCTTAAGCATGAAACAACAACTATTTAAGGTCACGTCCATCATCTTAAAAGAATAAATGTCTTCGCTTCTTTCCTTTACAGATTTGCACGCCTACAGAAACTTCATGTGAGTATGGCTGGACGCAACCTTTATATACGGTTTCAGTCCAGGACAGGAGATGCCATGGGCATGAACATGATTTCCAAGGTGAGCATGCGCACACTGTGTGTGAGAGCGGCTGCAATGAGAAGCTGTAGGAGTAATTGTCCCAGGAGACAGGAGTTGGCTGAGGGAGATGAGAGTGAGGATAGACTTACCTATGGCCCTTTCAGGTACCATGTACATGAAAAGATCAATATTGGGTTATCATAGATTTTGATACATAAATCAGGCATGGCATTGTACATATTCTGAGCCAACTAGGAAGAATGTTGAGTTTAATATTTTAGAATTTTGTCTAAAAACAAAACTTTGTTTGCTGAGGTATGGGATTGGGGAGGGTGGGGTGCACAGATTCTGTTTCAGTGGTAGAGTGAAAGTACATGCTTATTAGCACACATGAAGTTTTAGGTTCAGGTCCCAGCATTACTACCTCACTCAGGAAAAAAGAACAGGCTTGTAAAAAAAACCTTGAAACCTCTTCTAGAGACTTTGAGACTTTGTCTTTAAGGTGTTAGGTATATATGATGTATGTGTATGGTCTGCTTGTTTCCTAAGTTTGTGTATGGCTTATATTTTGCTGATATTTGTTATTTTCCGGATAAAAAATTAAAATCAGATCTGTTTATAAGGGCTATTCAGAAAGGAAAATGACAAAAAAATTGAAGGTAGGATCTTGAGAAGATATTCACATTCATGGTCAGAGTAGCATTACTCATAGTAGCCAAGACGTAGATACAACTGGAGTGTCTATTGGTGGATACAGGGACAAATAAGGTGGATGGATGTTTAAGATGGGAGGATATTCTGACACCTGGACAAATGAGTCTTGAGAGGACATTAGGTTGGGTGGAAGAAGTTAGTCACAAGATACAAAGTCTGATTCTACTTTTTTCTCAGGTAGTTAGAACAGTCAAATTCATAGACTACAGTTTACCCAGGGATGTTAGGGAGAGTAGAAAATAGGTGATGCTTGTTCAGTGGGTTGTAGAGCTTTAGGTTTTGTAAGATAAAAGGAGGCTGGATAATAAAATTTGAATAAACCTAACACTTTTATGTACATTACCACAATTTTAAAAAATTTGCAATACATAGGTTTTGAATTGTTGTTACTCATTAATTGAATTAACAACTAATTAGAAGTCATTGGAAACTTGTTCATATTTTATGTAATGTAAATCTACCAGCTTTCCATTAGTAACATTAAGTTTAATGATCTACTTTTCTTTACAGATTATTAGCCTTTAGACAACAGTTTACTAAGTATTACATGTTGATCAAAGATTGAGTTACTTTGCAGTGACATGAATGTATTTCTTGTATCCTGTTTGGTATTTTGACTTTCTACATTCATTAATGTCTATAACAAACTCATTTTTCAAACTTAGAAACACATTAGGGATCTGTACGTAATCAAGTTACTCAGTGATGATTATGAAATAGCTTTTTTTTTGGTCAGTCTTGGGGCTTGAGCTCAGGGCCTGGGTGCTGTCCCTGAGCTTTTTTAAAAGCTCAAGGCTAGCATTTTGAGCCAAAGCACCACTTCCAGCTTTCTGGTAGTTAATTGAAGAAAATAGTCTCATGGACTTTACTGCTTGGGCAGGCTTTGAACCGTGATCCTCAGATCTCAGCCTCCTTAGCAGTTAGGATTATAGCCATGAGCCATGGACACAGCTGTTTCTTTTGCATTTTACTTCTCTGAAGTATGTTCTTCTCTGTACTTAAAGAATATGTGTAAACAAGCCTTGTGATCTATAAGAATGAATATGCATTTTAATTTTGTTGTGGTTAACAGGGTACAGAGAAAGCACTTTCAAAACTTCAAGAGTATTTCCCTGAAATGCAAATTCTAGCTGTTAGTGGGAACTACTGTACTGACAAGAAGCCTGCTGCTATAAATTGGATTGAAGGAAGAGGAAAGACTGTAGTTTGTGAAGCTGTCATTCCAGCCAAGGTTGTCCGAGAAGTGAGTGATGGGTTGCATATCTTACCTTTTTCGTTTTGTAATCTTCAGTTGGATACAAACATTGGGGAAAAGAGTATTGATATTGTTAATAAAATTAGATTTATGAGGTAGCCTTTCCACTAACGTAGCTGTTTTACTGTATAGCACCCCTTTGTGTGGGGCATTCACAGAAACAAAACTTCCAGATAATCTATTTATCCCCGACATGGCTTAAACTGGACTACATGTAAATAATTTTTTTTTCTGGAGATACATAGATCTGGGTCACATGCCTGTTGACTCTCCTGGAGGAAGACATAAAATGTTCACTACTGTCTTCTAGGTATTAAAGACAACCACAGAAGCTCTGATTGATGTAAATATTAACAAGAATCTGGTGGGCTCTGCCATGGCTGGAAGCATAGGAGGCTACAATGCGCATGCGGCAAACATTGTCACTGCTATCTACATTGCCTGTGGACAGGTGAGCGCTCCTGCCTCCACTTCTCTTTTCTGTTGTTCTAAAAAGATAAAGGGTATACTGTACATCTTTTTGGTTTTTTTCTAGGACGCAGCACAGAATGTTGGTAGTTCAAATTGTATTACCTTAATGGAAGCAACTGGTCCCACAAATGAAGACTTATATATCAGTTGCACCATGCCCTCAATAGAAATTGGAACTGTGGGCGGTGGGACCAACCTGCTACCTCAGCAAGCCTGTCTACAGGTACGACAGACACATCATGCACAGAGTCCATTGACTTCGAGCCTAGCTATGACTTCATGGGATTCTGTGTCTGACACTGCACATTACTCCCCTCCAAACTGTGGCTTAACTAGTGTGACCAGATGAGCACAGCTTATTCAGGCATATCAGTTTCAAGAGTAGATTAAGTATAAAGATGAATATGCATTGCTGTTCAGCTATCAAATCTTGGGAACGTAGTATTTTCAGAGTCTAGTTCTAGTCTGATGCCCTCATAGTTCTAGTTTTAATAATTGTTTTTCATGACTTCAAGGCTGAATTTTCATCTCTCTTGCTCTGGCTACAGATGCTAGGTGTTCAAGGAGCATGCCAAGACAATCCTGGGGAAAATGCCCGGCAGCTTGCCCGAATTGTGTGTGGTACAGTGATGGCTGGAGAGTTGTCACTGATGGCAGCCTTAGCAGCAGGACACCTTGTCAGAAGTCACATGATTCACAACAGGTCAGACTTCAAGACATCTTGAATATGTTTTCTCTATACTTTAAAAGAAACACAATGCTAGGCGCTGTTGGCTCTGCCTGTAATCCTAGCTACTTAGGAGATTGAGATCTGAGGATCGTGGCTCAAAGCTAGTCCATGCCACAAAGTCCTTGAGACTCTTTATTTCGAGAAAACCGTAAGTGGCAAAGTACTAGTGTATTAGTTTTGAACACAAAAGCTCAGGGACAGTGCCAAAGCCCTGAGTTTAAGCCCTGCAACTGACAAAAAAAAAATGCAGTATAAATCTTAATACTTATGTCTCAAAAGTTTCCATTTCTGACATTCCAGTTACTTGTCTTTTTTTTTCCCCTACTGTAGGTCAAAGATAAATTTACAAGCCCTTCAAGGAACTTGCACCAACAAGGCAGCGTGAATTGCCTGACAGTTCTGAACTGCAACACGGGCATTGGGTTCTAAAAGACTAACATAAAATCTGTGAATTAAAACTATCAATGCAGTGTCTTGTGGAAGATGGGTAGACGTGATCAGGGAGACCACTGCTTGCTATGTAACGCTTTCTTCAAGAGTTGGTTCAAGGTCCTTCCGTGCAAACTCCTCAGATGTGAAAACAGCATAGCACGTTACATGCTGTGCTCTTTGGGAAAATCTCAACATGGATATGCTTGAATGCATTACAGATGATTCCACCACTCATTCTGGAAGGCAATACAAGCTGGAGAAAGGTGTTTTTGTTTGAAGTGGTGATGTTCACGGTGATCTGTATGAGATTGCTCTTCCCCCCAACCTTATGGGTTAAAAATGGATTTTTAAATTATATGGTAGCTGATAAACTTCTAATTTTATAGTTAATTTATTTAGTCTAGGTTGTAGAACTTAGTTGTTTATTTTTTGTAAACTAATGATTCATTTGGTGCTGGTATTTTGATTTTGGGGAAATAACCAACATTATTCAGAAAGGGACCTGCTTCAGGGGAAAAACTTTTTCGCAAACGACAGAAAAATGTGCTAAACAGTGCTAAATAGTTCTTAATCAGGGAAACAACTGCATTTCTCTCTGTAGGCTATTTGTTCCAAGAGGCCTCTTGTCAAAATATGTGTTTGCTGAGACTAGCTACAGTATGTTTTTAGCATTATGCTTGCAGAAAGTCTTATGCTTGTCGATGAATACATCACAGCTGTTAATGTTAATTAGCCGAGGGTGACTTGTCAAGTATAAGCAAGCCTCTGACCTTTTTCAGAATTTAGAGTGTGGTAACACACTTTTGAAAAGAACCCTATCATTTCTCTAAGCCAACTTTTATTTCTTTAAAGACATTTATATTGGTTTAGCTGAAAAATCTAGGTTTTTTTTTTCATAAGCAACTATCAAATATGTATATGTTGTAATAAAGCTTCTTAAGCTAGTTTCTTGAAAGTGTTTTAAGAAATAAAAGAAAAATCAACTTGTATACTGAAACACTCTAGCTTGGGCTGAGAAGATGAAGGTGTTTAATGCCCAGGAATCCTTGGCTTGCTTGTCAAGCCTAATGAAGGGAAAGCTAGTTTGCAGAGCTAATGACGGAACCATGTGAATGGCCCTGGAGCTATCTGCCTTGCTCCTGTGGCCAGGAGGTTGGTGACTGAATCATTTACACAGGCTCTGATCGACCCATAAAAGCTCCCAGCTTCCTCAGGGGGTCAGCAGAGTTGTTAAGTCTTAATTTTTTTTTAATGTACAAGTTTTGTATAAATAATAAAGAACTCCTTATTTTGTATTACATATAATGCTTCAAGTTTGGTCTTGAAAAGCTGATGTCTGTAGAAGATGAACTCTGAAACATTCCAGTAATGCTGAGGCAGCATGGAGAGCCTTAGTGAAGTGTCTACAGTTATTATCGTGGAAGACTGATCTTTCCTGTCGTTTGTAAAGTTGAAATTGCTCCTCTTGTGACTTTTCTGCCAGTGACTTATTTATCTGAGCTTTACCTGGAAGTGGCAGTGGAATGTGTGTTCATTTTGGTGACTGTAACCAGTATCATCTTGGTAAACTAATGTTTTGTACAATTACTAAATCGTATACCTTTTATTATAGAGTACTTTTTTCTAGTTCTAGTAAATTATGAAAAGGAAGTTCATACTGATTAAGTGTAAGCAGCAGCCTTTTTTGTTTGGTTTTATCAAGCTTGAGGCCTGGAAATTTGCAGATTCTGGCCGAAGGGCAATCTAGTTCCTCCTAGGTCATGTGATCATTATCTGCCATTCTCCATTCTGTTCTCCAACTCTGCAACCTTAATGGCAGGTTAGTTCTGATATCCACCAGAGTACCACTTTTGGATATGAAGTTTGGGCGGGATAGTTAAGGGGGAGAGGAAATAAAGCTTGGATAGACAATATGAAATGGTTTTTTCAAGTGGTATATCTAAGCTAAAGATTTCTACAGCTTCATGTCACTGAGGTTGGCTTCTTTAGAAGAGCCAACATTTGCAATTATTGACTCCTTTTGCCTTTGTTAGACAAAAAGGCATTAGCTGGACACTTTCTTTTGAAATGACCTGTGAGCAGCTGTGTGGTCAGTCCCGTCGTGCATGGAGCAGGCTAGACAAAAGCAGTGGAATTCCAAACCGCTTCCTGCTTGGGTGAACTGATAAGCAAAGAGGTGGCTGGGCAGGTGCGTTAGCTTTGCTTGCATTACAGTAACAAATAGCTAAGTCAACTTAAAAAAGGAAAGGTTTATCTTGGGTTGAAGATACTGAGGTTTCAGTCCAAGACTGATTGGCCTTGCTGCTCTGGGCCTGTGGAGGCACACTATGTCTCAGAGGGAGTACAATCTGTTAAGAATTGCAAATGGTTGACACCAGAGAGAGAACCATAATCCCCTTAGGGCACATCCCCAATGATGCTCCCTCTTACTAGGCCCATGTTTTAAAGTTTCTGCCATCTCTGAATAGTAACTCAAGCTGTGTACCATGCTTTTTTCATATGGGCCCTTGGAGGGCATTGCAGATTCAAACTACAGCAATAGATACTTCCTTTTAGGGGAAGTTGTATATTTAAATCCTAAGAGAGCATCTCATAACAAAGAGTCCCAGCTCAAAGAAGGGCAGAATAGCAAACACTGGTAACAATGTGCTGTGTACCAGAAGTTGAGGTAAATTAGGGTTCACTGTTTCTCAAATTATCTTCCACAAGGCTGGACCAAATCAGACTGTGAGCAAAGCAAACCTACACTTGGGTACACCTAATGCACCATCTTTGCCCACTTGTTCCTAAGCTTCAAAACTCTGAACTCCATTGGAATTCACTTGAGCAAGAAATCCAGTAAACAGCATCAAGGTAATTAAAAGGAAAATCTCACGATGCTAGCAAAATCACAAGGATCATATTCATTTTGTTGGCAAAACTTGGGGAAGAAAGCATGAATCCTGTATTGATACTATGTACACCCTGTGTTGATTTGTGGAGCTTCTTTCTGTGACTTGGAAACCATTCAAAGTACAGCATAGTAGGAAGAAACTTGGCTTAGGTGGGAGGTAGCTATAGGTGAACAGTAGGAGCAATTCTGGCTCAGTCACCACTCTAAAATCAGAAGCACTGGACTAAAGAACAAGTCCTACCTGATGAATGATGAACCACCTCTCAATCCAGCACTTAACAGCCCTGAGGAGGTAACCCAAGAGCCTGTCAATTCCACTCGGGACCTCAAGGTTTCTCCAGTAGAGCCGTCAGGTTTCAGTATGCTCCTGCTCCCTTTACAATAGGAAAAGGAAGACCACATTGAGGGAGCTGGAAAGGGAGACTGCCATTCTATTCTTGCTCTGATACTAACTAGCTGTGCGACCTCAGGTTTTCTTTGCTTCATTATCCCGTGTCACCAAATTCCCTTATTTGTAAAATAAACTAGTGGGATTAGCTGACTTGTAAGGCTTTCTCTAGCTTTACAGTCTATGAGATGCTGTATTTATATATTCAGAATCATTCATCCAAAAGAAGGAAAAACATATTTTAGTGGTTGTGACACAGACCTCATGTACATACCTAGATCCTAGGTAACAGCCTAGGCCTCCTGCACAGCACATAGGCTTCTCAGTTCAGCCACTTGTCTCCCTTGGCAGCAGCCAACTACTTAAACCTCTGCAACCTGGAGACTGAGTGTACACAGCACCTGTTTCCTCTCTGGATATTGGATTCAGCATTTGTGTGTATGAGACAGGGCTCCATCTCTTTTGCTTTAGCTTAGTTTTATGCTTTTGTCCAGGGCTGGCTTGGGACCCTGATCTTTCATTCACCTAGACAGCTGTGGTATGTGCCACTATTCCTGGCTTAGTGTTTCTTTACAAAGTTTTAATTCCATTCTGTGATACTTAACATACATTTTTTTGGGACCAATATTGGAGCTTGAACTTACACTTCTGCTCTCTCTCCTTTATCCCTTTTTCAATTATGTCTCCTCACTGAAATTAAAACTCCCTTGTTCTTCCAGCTCCACTTACTCCTTACAACGTCCATGCTTTAAAAAAAAAAAGTGCCACCTCTTCAAGTTAACAATTGAAACTGCCCACTGTAGGTGGGGTCCTTGTGTTCTATAAGGCTTAGAAACTAAATGGGCTAAGTGAGCACAGCTTTTATTTTTACAGCAAACAGCATTATTGTAGAATAAGAGGGGAGGGCTGTGTGTGCTTTGAGAAGAATGCTGAGTGATGAAATAAATTCACCTGGCTGGGGAAACTTACCAAACAGGACCAAGGAGATATGGACCACAGGAGGAGGGAAAGGCCAAAGTGGTTAAAGATACCTTGAAATATAGTCTGAAGTCGAGGAGACACTTTTGGAGTTAAGGTCATTACAGAACCACTTAGCAAGAGGCCTGCTGTATTAAAGGTTAATTACTCATGGCAGGGCAATCATTTGGGGAAGGGACTATCACCTAAGAGAGACAAAGATCTCCACTGTTCTTCCAAATTTGAACTCTCACGTAGATAGTACTTTGCAAATATGCGAGCAACTATTGGGTAGTTCTTTTGGAGACATATTTCCACTCTTAGCAAAACAAAATCTCTCCATTTCTAATACTGGCATGGGAATTATTTACAAGGAAAAACATTGATAGTTGGTTTATTTCATGTGCAAACAAAACCAGGCAGTGACATTCCTGGTGTCAGGTGTGTGCATATCCCCTAGTGGACAATAAGGTAACCTGGACCCCAGACAAGTGACTTTGTTCTGCTCAAAGCCCTCAAATGTTTGTTTTCCTACCTCTAGCACTCTAAAAAATAGTACCTATGGGCTGGGAAGGTGGCTCAGTGGTAGGGTGCTTGCATTGCATGCATGAGGCTCTGGGTTTGATTCTTTGGCAGAAAAAGCCAGAAGTGGCCCTCTGGCTCAAGTGGTAGAGCGCTTGCCTTGAGCTAAAGAGCTGAGGGACAGCGCCCAGGTCGACTTCAGGCCCCACAACCGGACCGCCCCCCCAAAAAAAGGAGTACCTAGCACGTACTTGCAGTTGCCTTCATAACTTATCTGCATGGTGCATTAAAAATTTCAAAGCATTTAAAAATGCATTATTGTGTTGGGTGGTAGCTCATACCAGTAATACTAGCTACTCAGGAGGCTGAGATCTTTGGACTGTAGTTTGAAGCCAGCCTGGGCAGCAAAGTCTGTGAGACACTTATCTCCAATTAACTACCCCCCAAAAGTGGAGCTGTGGCTTAAATGGTAGAACGTTATATCCTTGTGCAAAAATGCACAGGGACAATGCCCAGGCTCTGAGTTCAGGCTCTAGGATTGGTGTGCGCGTGTGCACGCACGCATACACACACACACACACACACACACACACACTCTGCTGTGCTCTTCCCCAAAACTCATGATGTACCCAAGTAAGTGGTTTTGCATTATTTTAGAGATTACAATAGATTTAAGACACAGGTTGTCCAGGATCAAACTTGTTTAGGTGAGAAAAGCCAGAAGACTTAATCTTCCTTCTTATTTTCTGTTGAATATGCAAGTAATCAGGAATAAGGAAAATGACTTCGAAATCACAAAAAAATGTATTAGCTGTTAGGAATGGAAGAAAAGCTACAATCACTGCCCATAAATTATAACAGGCATATTCACTAGGGGATGGGAGCATACCTTTGTGTTTTAGAGAGCTTAGCAAGTGTGAAGCCCTGGAGTCAACCCTAGCACTAGCAAAATAATTGTTGGATGCTATTAAGTTGCACAGAAGTTGGTGAACTTGTTAAAACACAGTTATAACCCAATTTTGATTCACCTTTAAACCAATTTATAATCCAGAATCCAAGAAAACAAATGTGTACCTTATTCAAATGCTCCTGATCTCAAAGCCCATTTCCTTTTAATGTGGATATGTTCCTAAAAAGCTTACAAAAGTAATGAAGGACAGATATTCTTTTTAATTCTCTATCACTAGTCCTTTAACACTGCAAGGCATACCATAAGGTGTTCAGTAAGTATTTGCAGTGAAAAAGTGCTTGCCTAGCCTGAGTAAGGCCTTGGATTTAAACCCCAGCATCACAAAAAATACAAAAATATTAACTCTTGGAACTGTTTTGGATACTGAAGAATTACTGATACCTAAATACCTAAAATGGTTTGGACATTTGCTAACCCTTGGGTCAGCTGCTGGCCATAGATTTCTTGCTCTAAGAAACTAGAAACCACATTAAAGCAGCTTGGGATAACTCCAAAGCCTCCAGTGTAGGTCATTCTGTGGCAGGTGACTCACAAAACACAAGTTAACTATATTGGAACTTGCCCATTGGTTCAAAGATTTAAGTTAAAATACCTTCCATGGACTTACTTATCAGTTGGGATTTTGTAAGATACATACTTGGGGTTTTGTGAAGACAATATTGAAACATAGGGTTAAATCCATACCCTTACTAGATCACTGAATGCATTCTAGGTACTAAGGGCATGGTCATTAAATAGTATTAATCAGATAAAGCAGTCAGCCTATCTTCTCATCTATAAATCAGATGGTGGGTGATCCTGCCAACTATGACCATCACTGACAGGCTGGAGTGGGAGAAGTTAAGAGTGCACAGTGCACATACGTTCCCAGGGGGCCATCCCATCCAGCAGCTCACAAAGCCTGGGTAATAAACTACATTTCAGAGTTCTATTGAAGGGAAGAAAAGGATCAAATGAACTTAACTATTACACTTGTGGATGGTTCACAAAAATTTTTCAACAGGATGTATGAATGATGAGTCCTGTTGAAATGAAACCCAAACAATGGGAAAAACTCTAACACATGACATCAGAAACACAACAAAGTTTGGACAAATGGGACGACTTTAAACTGCAGAGCCTCTGCATGGTCAAAGACATAGCTAGCAAGCTCAATGCAAAGCCCACAGACTGGAAGAAGATCTTCACTAGTCATATAACAGATAAGGGCCTCATATCTAAAATAGAAAGCTCAAAAATTAAATCCCCCCAAAACAAATCTTCAAAAAAAAAGAAACGAGCCCATTAACGAGTAGGCTAAAGACTCAAAAGAGAGACTTCTCTGAAGAGGCCAATAGAAACACATCTGGCCATAAAAGAAGTACAAATCAAAACACTGAGATTATTCCACATCATCCCAGTTAGAATGGCCATTATCAATATATCTAGTAACACATGCTGGTGGGGATGTGGCCAAAAGGGAACCCTACTACACTGTTGGTGGGAATGTAAACTTGTTTCAGCCACTATGGAGAACAATATAGAAGTTCCTCAAAATATAAACACAGAGTTCCCTACAACCCAGCTATCCCACTCAGGGCATCTACCCAAATGACCACAAACAAGGCCACACTAAAGCTACCAGCACAACTATGTTCATTGCAGCCTTATTTACCATAGCTAAGAAATGGAACCAACCCAGATGCCCCTCAGTAGATGAATGGATCAACAAGATGTGGTGTACACACACACACACACACACACACACTCACTCACTTCTATGCTTACATCAGAAAGAATGACATTGCCCCCATACACAAGGAAATGGAAATATCTGGAAAAATTACATCAAGTGTAGTAAGCTAGGCCCAAAGTAGGTTGCATGGTTTCCCTCATTTGTAAAAACTAGAATGTCTATGATATTCTTAACAGGGATCTCAATAGCCCAATTGCTAAATGCATAGGACCATATATAATAAAGCATATCAGCATGAATTGCAAGAACTGGAAACAAGAGGTTTTTATATCCTGTACGCAGTTCTTTCTTTAGTTTTTCTGTACCCTGTCTTGTATTTAAATTTATCCCATCCATAGAAGGGTACAAGAATCACAGAAACAGTAGGACAAAGGATGAATGCAACAATGATACTCACTTGACATTATGTTGGAAATGAACTATACAGCTTGCGGGGTGGTGGCGGGGGGCGGGAGAAGAGTAGGGAGGAGTAAGTGGGAGAAAATGAGGGGGTGTTTAAAAAGAAAGGTACTCATTTCCTTACTTATGTAACTGTAACCCCTGTCATCACCTTAAAAAAAAGAAGTGACCCAATTTGAATCTGTTGGTAGAACTAGACCCATTTTAAGTCTATATTCCAATGTCAAGTCTAAGGAAAAAAAACTTCATAGTTTTTAAAACTGCTTTTGAAAAGTCTACACATGGATCATATACGATTTTCTCTCTCCAGATCCCAGATTGAGTAGCTGGCTTTTGTTACATGTGCCTTTGCACCCTAGGGAAGATATTCTGTGTCCTTAAGTACAACTATGGTGGAATCTCACCAAGTGAACTGCAAATTCTTACTTCCCATCTGATGGCTTCTCTAGTTCATAAATTCCCTTGGGGCAACAGACTGTATTATTCAAATAAGGAATTATCTCTGGCTAAACAAACAGAGCTGACTCACTGGCACCGTGACTCCTTTTTATAAATGCCCAGATGTACATGGCTTCAATCTCTAGCAATCTTAAATCATTTTTGAACATCCATATTGCTTTTTAAATTTTAACCAGGCATACACACATGTTCAAAATACATATATGACAAAATACATGCTACATGCCATCCTATTTTTAAAAACTGAGGTTGCAACTCACAAGTGTTTCTTTTGATGCTTTGGGCAGGGATCATAATTGGCAATTTGAAGAACAATCAATTGTAGAAGTACAAGGAAGCTTTTGAAGTTCCTAAGAGGATTATCAAGGCAGCATCTGGGGTGAAGGAAAATAAATCAAGCAAGCATATTTGTCCATAATATTTTAATACTTTTCCACTTTTAAATACTGTTTTTTGAATTTTGATTGTAACATGGAAGATCCAATTTTATTTTTAAAAAACATCATCAGAATCATAAAGCTATTATAGTTACACTCTATATACTCCAAAGGTATTTAAATGATTATATTCTGAGTTTGTAGATGAACAATGACAATAATCCAAGTATATCATCTGTACAACCTGACTAAATACTGGTGAATTGGACTGTGTAATTGGACAAACAATCGATAAGCTTAAAAATAACCAGCACAATTTCACAAGAGAATCAGCTCAGCCCAACCAAAGTTCTCAGTAGCAACTGACACTGCTGTGGTATTGGTGTACAACAAGCAGTGGAAACTGAACATGGGGGCCCCATTCTTCTCTTCCCTCCTTTACTCTCACATTTTAAGGACACAGGCCGTGGTCTGCCTGCCTCTGCAGCAATCTCAAACCAAGTGCTGCAAAGAACCTCTGCACCCCCAAACCAGGGTCTGTGGTGTCTCTTGTCCTATTCAGTGGGCATGATCCCCACACCACCAATATTGCTCAGGTGTCTAACTCATTCAGCGTAGGAGTAACTGGGCAGAAAAGAGTAAGGGTTTTTTTTTTTGGTTTCAGGAAAGGTAATTATCGGTGGGTAACAAAACACTGGGAATTAGCCACATGGAAAAAAAATTCTAGAGGGTCTAAAAGGCCAGTATTTCTCCAAATTTGATTTCTTTTTCCATATTCCTGGACTTATTTCTAAGATTGATTGGGCAGAATTAACTCCAATGAAGTACCTGTATAGTTATCTAAAGGTAAGATATATCTTTTCTTGTCTTTCTTTTTTTATACAAATATTTTAGTGTAATTTTATTTACAGAATTGCAAAAGTATATCATCATAGTACAAATCCAACTACTGATAATTTAGATACTGTTTTGCCAACTTTCTATACCTTTGTAAAATAATGCCATCCAATTATGCATGAGTTGCATTCTGTATTCATGATAGCTGCCAGAAATGGCAAACATTTTAATAGTGGGCATTGAGAATTTCTCTGAAGATTCCCATCAGTGCCTATGAGACTCAATCTTCTCCTCACCCCCAACCCTCCCATTCTTCCAACCCAGCTGACTGTAAAATAAAATACATATTTGAGGTATAAACTTTTCTTTTGAAGTCATACTTTTATAAAATGCTAACTGGTTGGTGATGTAGTGACTATTGATACTCTGATTTGCCTTTCTAACATTACCACCATATAGGCACTTCTCCACGGAGTCAAATTATGAACAGCATTTTTTTTTGTAATAAGGCATATTCCATGCACATCATTTAGAGAAAGGTAAATTAAAAAATAGAAAAGATTTATGAAGCATGAAACTGCGTGCATGTAATGTAAGCATGTTGTATATGCATTTTTCTCTCTGTACAGAATAATAAATACACTCTATTTGATGCAAGTAATTCACTTCCAGGATTGTGCATATAAAGTGATCAGACTAATCCCATCATGAAATTATCACCTTGCATTTATCATTAAGACTCCATTACCACATATAGAATATATACAGGATGTGTTTCATATGACATGACTTTCTGATTTACAAAATGGGTCTCATTTCACTGCTTCTAAAGAGAAGAATAAGTCAACAAAGCCTCTACAAAAATGCCTGATTTATACAAATACATTTGTGTGTAAACACACTGAAGGTTTTGAAGTGGGCAGTCATTTGACTTCAAGTACCATCCCTTGCCTCAACTCCATGCTTCACAACTAAAAAGGGTATTTTACATGTTATATTCTAACACTGACTAAAGAAAGGCTTATCAGTTTGAATCACATGGCATCTTTTGCTGCTCTGCTCAAGTTTCTGATCAAGAGGCCAATGGGAGCACTACTCAGATTTCCATGTCTACTTGGAACCCATCTTTTAAACTGGCCCCAACTAAGAAAAACTAGCAAACCTATGTATTACAAAATACTAGAAATATTGAATCAAATGTCAAACAATCTGATTTGCTTTAACAAGTAATATCATATATTCTCTTACAAATTTCAAAGTATGAACTCATTTTATCTTGATCACTTTACCAGAAAGTAGTCCTTGTCTACAAGATTTGGACAAGTTTCTCTCTGGGGGCAAGCAGAGCCAATTTAGGAAATTACCAAACTGAGTTTGTAACAAACTGAAAAAAAAAATCTGTAGCATATAGTATATAACTAAAAAGTACAAGAGAAATATAAAGGTATGTGGGAGATAAAGCCTTTTTCACTCTTTCTCCATCAGAACTGATGTTCTTCATGGGAGTAAGACTACAGAGAAGGCAAGCACACATAGGTTATTGACAACCCTCAGTTACTAAGGTACACTTAACAGGACAAAGTGAACCATTACAGAAATCAGCAGCAATGAATTCTATGATTATACAAAGCAAAAAAGTCAAAAGATTCTGGACACAGACTTGACTATAGGCCTGAAGAATGAATCCCATGTGGATATCTGTGCACAGAAAGCACATGCCCCATGTGCACTCAATTTTTGTGCTTTTCTTTTGTGCACAAAACCTGATGTAACTGAGGATCTTAGGCTGGACCATGGTAAATTAAAAATTCTGAAAAAGTTCCCCCAAATTAAAGCATCAATTTCTAGTTGTGATTCAAAGTTGATTTTTTTTCTCTTCTAGGAACAAGCAAATAAAAATATAGCCATATACATGTAATTTTACATGTATTTATAGTTATACGCTGAACGAGAAGCTCTAGCAGGAGACAGCTAGTATTAGATGTTCAGCTTTACTATTGCAGTATTTCTTCTTTTTTGTACACAAAACCAAGGTCTTGAGCCGCAGACAAGGCTGTAGATCCTATGTTCCAGCTTAGAGCACTCAATTTTCTCTCTTTCCTTCCCCAACATGGAATGTCACGCAGCCTTGCTCCAGTCACTGCAGCAAAGGAAATGATAGGTAAAAACCTAAGTAGTGTATTCCTAACAGACTACCAGAATAGATCCTGTGCAGTCAACAAATCATGGAATGCACAGAATCTCTTTTTAAAATTTATCTCTAAAGCATTTTATCTTTGTGATATAAAATCATTAACTTTACATATCTGAAACTTTTATTCCCTTAAAAAGGAATGCAAGACAGGAATCTTTTCAAAGTTAGGATGATAAAGCACTATGTGCCAAGAGGACATCAAACAGAGGTCTCTAGATTTTTACTGCCCAAACTGGCATTTCCTTCTTCTTAGCCTTCAATAATAATTATGCCATACAATATCTTTTCTCAAGAATTTAAAAGTTTTATTTAAGAACTTAACTCAAAACTTTGAAATGTCTTTGGGCCTTACTAACTCCACAAAAGTTCCCTAGAAATGATACATACATACAGCTCATACCCCCAGTAATCCTAACTTCTTAGGAAACCAAGACCTGGAGGATCCTGGTTTGATACACTAAGAAAAGTCTGTAAGACCCTTAGCTCCAATTAACCACAAAAATGCCAGGCTGAATACATGGCTAAAGTGGAAGCACTAACGGTGAGCAGGGCAGCAAGGAGCAGGAGAGTGAGAGGCTCTAAACTTAAGCCTCAGTACTAGCACAAACAATTAAGGGGAAAAAGTTACTCTCTTCATCATCAAAACTTAGCTTTCCTACAGATCCAATGTCAGGACTTACTTCAAACATGTATCTCCTTAGCTATTGTAGGGAGAAATAGCCTCTTTAGAAATAGTCTCTTTATTTTCCACATAAAGGTTTGAATTTGGATCTTTGTCAGAAAGCAGTTTAATCTGGGCTCAGAAAAGTCAGAGCTAACCAACAAGCCTATTCAGTTCTATTTTTTTATACCAACACATGCATCTAAAAATAATGTTATCTTCCTTTCCCTGGAATGATATTTCCCCCAGTACTGAGGTTTGAACTCAGGGCCTAGTGCCTCTAAGAGGTTTTTGCACTGATTACTTTTGAGATAGAGTCTAAGTAGGACAAGGCATGAATGAGGTACCGGTGGCTAGCTCCTACAGTTGTCTTATAAAGGGGTTTCATCTTCTTCCCTTCTATGCCTACAGAAGAAAAATGCATATGCACATGGGAGCATATACACATGCAAAAAAATCCAACATTCTAGAAGCAAAAACTTAATCCTACTATGTTTGCTTCAAATGGTACACTTATTCTAAAGACAGTCAATTAACTTATACAGCACACTTCATGCATAAAAAGACAGAATTCTAGCCAGGCATTAGTGCAATCTAGGCACTAGGTGTAATCCAGGCACTAGTGTAATTCTAGCTACTCAAGAAGCTGAGATCTGAGGATCCCAGTTCAAAGCCAGTTGGAACAGGAAAGCCCATGAAACTCATATCACCAATTAACTACCAAAACAAGCCAGAAGTAGAGCTGTGCCTTAAATGGTGGAGCATTAGCCTCAAGCATAAAAGCTCAAAAACAGTATCCAGGGGCTGGGAAGGTGGCTCAGTGGTACAGTGCTTGCCTTGCATGCATGAGGCCCTGGGTTCGATTCCTCAGCAACACATAAGCAAAAAGAAAAAAAGCCAGAAGTGGCGCTGTGGCTCAAGTGGTAGAGTGATAGCCTTGAGCTGAAGAGCTGAGGGACAGTGCCCAGGCCCAGAGTTCAGGCCCCACGACCGGACCCAAAAAAAAAAAAAAAACCAGTATCCAGGCCTTGAGTTCAGATCCCAGGACTCCCCTGTCGCTGTGCCCCCCTCTCCTCCCTGGCCACAAAAGATAGAACCACTAAAAAGTCAGGCTATATTAGAAATCACTAAACATTCAGTTAATTAACCTAGAACCTACTAAACATTCTCAGGTAACATTTTTCCTGAGGCTAATATTTAAATCATGAATACAATGACTCCTATACTTCTACTAACAACAAATTTAGTCTCTGTGAGTGTTTTGAATGAAAAGATATACTATAAGCATCATTAGAAATCAGATTTAATGGAACTGAGTATGGTGGCTCACACCTGTAATCCCAGCTATGGAGGTGGAGCCTGGGAAGATGGTGGTTTGAGGTTAGCCCAGGGAAAAAGTTAGCCCCCTTTCAATAACAAAAAACAAAACAAAGCAACCACCACAAAAAATCCAGGTGCAATAGTACACATCTGTAATCCCAGCTAGGTGGGTAGCATAAAAAACTTGTAGTCTGAGGAAGTCCTAGACAAAAATGCAAGGTTCTATGTTAAAAAAAAAAAATAACCTAAAGTGAAACAAATAGTAGAGTGATTGTCCAGCAAGTGAGGCCCCAAGTTCAAATCTTAGTACTGTACAAAAAAAAAAAAAATCAGTAAACACATGAACTAAAATCTCAAATTTGTTTTCTGATTTTTTTGTATATACACACACACAAACGAATGTGCATGTCTGTGTATAAACATGTATATTTATGCATTTATACACAAGTATCTTGTTTTTATTTTTTGGTGATATTGGGAATTGAACTCAAGGCTTTGTGTGGGCATACCTCCAACCCAAATGCTGCTCATTTTTGAAACTTGCTTCTTTGCTGGGTACCTATGTTTCATTTCCTGTTGTAGCTAGGATGACATGTAAATACCACCATAACCAGCTTCTTCCATTTTAACAGTTTTCTTAACTTTTAAATAAATTGTAATGATTCAGCACCAGATGTGGGCCTCATGCCTGTAATCTGAGCTACTTGGGAAGCAGAGAATAAAGAATTATCATTTGAGGCTAGCCCAAGTAAACAAGTTAGTAAAATCTTATTTCTTAAAAAAAAACAAACCTCCCCCCCCACCAAAAAAAAAAAAAAAAACTAACAAGAAAACCCACAGTATTTATTTTGGCAAGGGCACATCGGTTATTCTATGATATGTTCCGTGATATTGACAATCCCTTAAGTGTTAGCACAAAAAATACAATGAAACAAGTTTTAAAGGCTATGAACTACAATCCTCTATCTGGAAAAGTCACTTATCACTTTCCATACTCTCCTTTCCAGGACTAAATAAATGTTAACACCAGCATTGTCATAATAGTGCAATCATGCTACGCCATGTTCAGTACCTGTTAATACTAAAATAAAATAGGTTTTCCTGTAGTTTTTTCTTGGACAAAAGAAGTAAACCGCTTTAAAAATTTAGGATACTCTCGCTTTGCCACTGCCCTTAACACTGAGGCTGGTGCCCATCCTCCAGGGTTCACTGTAAGAAAAAGAAAAATTAATTCATATTAAGGTATGTGCCTATATTCATGAAAAGCACTTACTTTGCCTTTAAATAATTCTATATGTTGCAATACAGCTAGTATCCCTTTAAGTCCAAACTTTTTTTTTTGGGGGGGGGGCAGTAGTAGGAACTGAACTCAGAGGGCCTCCTCCACACTCAACAATTGTTCTTCCACTAGAGCCAAGCCACAAGTTCTTCAAGGTACAACTATTAGTACCTTCATACTAACCCATCAGGTATAAAAATCAGATAGCAGCAACAATGAGATGTACAAGTCGTTATGTCAAAAAACGAACTTTACAACTTTGGTGGGGGTGGGGGGAGGATTGAGTGGGGGGAGAGGGGGCACTATGGGAAGGGATGGGAAGGGGAAACAAAGAGGAGGCAACAATGCTTGATAAGAAATGTACTTGTTATCTTGCCCATGTAATTGTAACTCCTCTGTGCTGTATTCTCACAATTAAAAAAAAAATCAGATAGCAAATAAGAAAGCATTTAATGTCTTCCTGAAAGACTCTTGGTTTTCCATAAATTACATAAAAATACTAATATAGCAACATTTTAGATTAGGTTGTATTTTTTACCTACTTCTACTATACTACCTTATTTAAGTACAATTTTTTTTAAAGGTATCAACCGTTATCCCCAAATGAAGAAAAAAGACTGTGATGAGTACTGTAGGTGCAAAATGGGTATAGAGAGGAGCTTTAAGGACATAATAAAAAGTGTCAGAGTAAGGAAAATATCAGATTAGACCACAAGGTAATGAAGACTAATGAGTAATGACCCTGAAAACTGAAAGCCCTCAAATAAGAAAGTTAATTTCTCTATTTTTGTTACCATTGCTTACTATCCTTCATTATAAATATATTCTATCAGGCAACTATCTAAGGCAATTTTTTTTAAGTAAGGATATATATATAACTTAAAATTTAAAATTAAAATTCAGGCAATTATATTTTCAAAGTCTCTCAGATAATTCTGACAAGTATCTCTCCAAACAAAAAATTAGTACTCTGGCTGGGAAGGTGGCTCAGTGGTAGAGTGCTCTCTAGCATGCATGAAACCCTGGGTTCAACTACTCAGTACCACATACACAGAAAAAGCTGGAAGTTGCACTGTAGCTCAAGTGGTAGAGCACCAGCGTTGAACAAAAGAAGCTCAGGGATAGTGACCAGGTTCTGAGTTCAAGCTCCAGGACTGGCAATAAACAAGCAAACAAACAAATAGTACTCTAAGCCAAGCGCTGGTGGCTCACACCTATAATCCTAGCTACTCGGGAGCCTGAGATCTGAGAATTGCAGTACAAAGCCAGCTTAGGCAGGAAGGGCTATGAAACTCTTATCTCCAATTAACCACCTAATAATTGCAGGTGGAGCTGTGCTTCCAAGTGGTAGAGCACTAGCCTTGAGCAGAAAAACTCAGGGACAGTACCCAGGCCCTAAATTCAAGCCTCCCTGACAAAAACTTAAAAAAAAAATTAGTAGTCTAAAGACCAGAACTAAAAATGGCATTTATCTAAATGTAATCATGATCAAGAACCTTCACATATCAATTAAAACACAAAAATACATACCATTAGCTACATATGTAATCTTGCATAGAATGTTGTCCCTGCTTATCTCCTGGTTTCCCTCTGGTGGGCTTACCAAGGTTTGACAAATCATAGCAATATTTATTTTGGCACGGACACATCGGTTGTTCAGCTGTCAAGCAAAACATAAAAAACACCAGTATAATAAATATTTAGTATGTTGTAATCTGCTGGTCTACTGCCATGTTAGTTTAATCAAAACTCTTAGCATAAGAATACATGCCAAACTTATATGACACAGGATTTATCCTCTTACGCAGTAAATGGAGCTAAAGAAAGAAACCATAGAAGGTTTGCAATAGTTGACAACCACTTAGAGATTAATGTGGGAAACAGCCTAACCCAACTTAGCTCTTATTTTACCAAACTCAAGAGGAAAGAATGTGTGATGTTCATGGCTGACAGTTGTGGTTCCAGTCACTCTAACATATAACAAAATCTAAAATGCATTATCAAATCAAGTGTGCATATGTATGTGTGGTTATCCATTAAATTCCTCTGCCCTGCACTGTGTATTTAGCTCTATAGTGTATAATTATACATATTTATACAGTGTACTTACAGGAGCACTGTCATGATCCACAGAAAAATTACAAACTATCCAAGTTTCAGGATCATTTTCAGTCTTGGCTGGTATTTTTCTAATAGCAGAAAGATATAATACATCTCTCTGAGAAGCAGGCCATACTCTCTATGGAAGAAACAAAAATCATTTGAAAATTTGAATGATAGTTTATTCAGGTATCACAGAAGAGAAATTTATACCAATTCCAAATGGGAAGCACCAAAGAACACTCAGCAAAAGATATATTATGAACACTGAGTTAATGGTTTTGCTGAGCAATATAATCAGAGGAATAATAGTCTACTTTTTTGTGTGTGTGTGTGCTGATCCTGTGGCTTGAACTCAAGGCCTGGGCACTATCCTTCAGTATTTTTGCTCAAAGCTAGCACTCTACCATTTGACATTTAGCTCTACTTACAGCTTTTTTTTTTTTTTGTAAATTACTGAAAATAATGAGTCTCATGGACTTTTCCACCCAGCCTGGCTTCTAACAACAATCCTCCTATCTCAGCATCCTGAGTAGCTAGGATTATTGGCATGAGCCATTAACACCTGGCTATGCATTTCCCTGTCCCTTAGTTTTTGCTCCAAGCTAGTAGTGCTCTACCACTTGGGGATCAGAGTCTCATGGACTTTCCTTCACTAATTTTTGCACCAAAAGACCTCAGGATCTTGGTTCTCAGGATCTCCAAGTAGCACCTGGCTACTTTTTCTCTTTTAATTGTATTAAAGTTGCCATTTTACTTTACAATTCAATGGCATCTAACCTCTATTTCTGAAATGTGTCTTTACTCTAATGAGAAACTCTATCCATGAAGCAACCAACAACAGCCCATCTTCCTCCCACAGCTGCAATGTTATGCTTCAACAGCAAAGATAATAGAGGAGAAAACTACAGCTATAGTAGAACATATGTGAAAAACCACTGTCATTTACATCAAAGACTTGCAGGTAATCAAGCAAGGAAAAACATATGGTATGGGAATAACATAAAAGCTTAGGTTCTTGAGCTACCTTCATTGAATAGAAAAATATGCTTTTATTCTAAGTGAATTTTTTATCCTTATTGCGAAGTATCTTTCCTGATTGCTGAATACACAAAATGACAAATAACTCAATGTCACTCATTTTTAAAAAAGGCAAAATTTCATAAAGTAGACATGAAGCAACATAATTTTTTAAAATTTCACCTACACTTGCCCATTACTACTGTAGAACTTAGTCAATGAGCTAGCAATGGTGGAATGCCAGCTACTTGTGAGACCCTATCTCAAAATATAAAGAACAAAGTCAGGTGCAGTGGCCTGTAATTCCTGCTATTTGTGAGGCTGAGAAAGAAGGACTACAGATTGAGCTAGCCTGGGCTAAAAGTTAACAAGTTCCTTTCTCAAAGAACAAGCTGGGAATAGTGGCATGCATCTCTATAATCCCAGCTACTCAGCAGGTGTGTAATTAGAATGGTCAAGGTCCAGGGTTAGTCCCTGGCCAAAAGTAATTCTGAAATATAACACAAAAAAGTGCTGGATATGTGGTTCAAGTGGTAGAGAGCTTGCCTAGCAATTTTAAGACCCTAACTTCCAATCCCAGTCCCACCAAAAACAAAAAACAAACAATCCCTTTTCTCTTCCTCTCCCCACAAAAAACCCTAATGAATATAAATGTACAGAATGATTAATAAAGATGCCTTAGATATGAAGAAATAGCCTCCTTTCAGAATGTATTATTCAAGTAAAATTTAAAGAGAAAAACGATGTACAGCTTTGATTTTGTTGAAAGACATTTTAGGACAATATATTTATTCTGAGAATTATAATTGTAACTTAATAACTTTAAAAGACACATTATCTAAATTACTTATTATTTAGTTTTTACTTGTCAATCCTAACATAAACCATGGGATTGTTTCTTCTACCTATGGTTTACCTAGCAGAATGCTTTTAGTAGCTGTTGCCCAGGATTATTTTTTGGTAATAAAGTTCTGACTTTAGAGAAATTAAATGTTCACTCAACTGGAAAATAAAATAGCTAGTGAATCATTGCATTTTTTACATAACAAGCAGTTTTGTTTATGGTGATTTCTCTAGAATCTTAACTCCCTCTATTATTCTATATGAAATATTTTATTTCACAATTTTTCACATGGGAAATAGAGTCGAATAAAGCAAGAAAAATCTTAAGTCAAAAACTGTAAATATACTGAAAAAAGCAAGAGAAATGGTATGAAAGGTACCCAGCTTAAGTGATACTGTCCAGTGTGCTCCTCATTTCTGCTTGCTTCCTGACAGCTAGTGATTACTGAAATAAGCTTCACGTTTATTTCCCTCTGCTTCAACTTAGGCTAATGTCATACATTCCCTTACCTATATTTTTATTCTCATAGGAATTTGTGATTTATCTTATTTGGTAGCTACTATTTATTATCTGTAGGGATTGGATGCTAGACAAAATTTAGGTGGATTTTAGAAGCTTCCTTACTAGACTTACAATGCATAGTAGAGACACTACTACAGACCTTCATAAAACAGTTTTTAGATATTTCTCAGATTCTTGTCTGAATACATTTCTGCTCTAAAGAAACTGATACATTTTTCAAGTATATATTTATCAATCATTGGTAAAGTCTTTGGATCTTCTATGGCATTTATGTTTCTGCCAAATTTTACTTCAGAAACAATTTATACAAGTTTGAATTAACTGACATCTTTTGGGAGAGATGAAAAAGATCATTACCTTGTGGGTTTGATAAATGATGATCGCATTATCAGCTAATGTTTCTACCACATGGAAGTTTTCTATAGTTGCTGAAATAAAGAAGATAATATTAGCACCTAAAAAGATAAGTGCATTTTCCAGATATGATAAATGCAGTATGTTGAAAGCCAAATATGAAGAAACATTATGGTTAAATGAACATGAAGATTTAGCACTGGCACTACAGATCTGCTTTCATTCTGTAGATGGTGGCTATGAAGTCTCATTACCAGGAAGTTTCCATTTCTTTGGTCCAGAATCTATCTGCTACAGCAAGAAAGCAATTCCTATGACTACTGAATCACTCAAGTTCAAGTGAATTCCCTAACACTATGAACTGTACCTTTTTGTGGTTTACTGATGTTAAAGTGCTCTATCTAGGCTTAGATGACTTACAATTGTGGAAAAAATTTCAAACTACCAATAATAAACGTTATTATGTTCAGAAGTCTTTGTATATATTAAATGAGATGTCTAACAGAATCATATGTAAAAGTAACCATACAGCAGGATTCATCTATGACATTATCATGGAAACAGTTTAGAAAAATTAGATGGGGAAAAAAATGAAAAACTAGGTTAGGCCAGGTGCAAGTGGCTGATGTCTGAAATCTGGGAGGCAAAGATTTCACAATTTCAGTTCCAGGCATACATGCAAAAATATTCAAGACTCCATCTTAACTAGTAATTGGATGTGGTAGTATAGCCTGACATTCTAGCCATGCAAGGGGTTGGAATTAGGAGCATGATGGTTCTAGGCAAGTTTGGGCAAAAAATATTTTGAAACCCCATTTCAACAGAAAAGGCTGAGCATGTTTGGGCATGTCTGCTATCTTAGCTACAACAGGAAGCATAAACTGGGAGGATCATGGTTTCTGAGCTAACCCCGGCAAAAATACCTTAAAAATAGCTTTATCTTAAAAATAACTTTATCTTAATAATAACTAGAACAAAAAGACCTGTGGCCCAAACAGTAGAGGGCCTGCCTAGCATGAACAAAATCCTAAATACAAACCCAGTACTGTCAAAGGAAAAACAGAAAAAAAAAGTCACATTGGATTTGATATTAAATTAAAAACATTAGACATCAAAACATATTAATGATGACAGCTTACTTTCCCAGTCATTGCGAACATCAACATTCCAAAAGTAATTGCAGACTTCATGTCCCGTAACACCTTTAACTGAATGGGTAGCTTTCAAAGGATCCAGAACAATCCCGTTTTCTTCTACTTCTCTTCTGTATACCTAAAGAAGACATATTTTAAAAGTTGTTTGAAAAATAAAAATGAAGCCCCTAAAGCACAAATTTGAAGGCATACTTTGAAATTTTGTCTCTGCAAATCTATTCATAGAACATATTATGCTAAAAATTTCCAAATTAACATGAGAAAAATATTTAGAATGACAATGTGAGAGGTAAACTTCAATTGTGAAAAACACATAAATAACCCTAGGTGCTAAGAATTAAAGTATTTAATTTAAAATATTACCAACCAAACATTTTCAAAGACCCAGTGTAGTCAAGAGGGCAAATAAGGCTAACAAGAAAAAAATTTCCTTAAGGACATTGATTTAAGGCGGTTTTGTTGAATGTTGCATACCCAACATCAAGAACAGTATCAGAAACACAGGAGATACTCTGGGTTTTTAATATTTTTAGTCAAATGTTGAAAACTAAAATGGCAAAAAAAAATTTTCTCTTGATTTAAAAAGTGAGAATGTATACCTTACATACAAAATAAAGTTTGTTGCTTTAGAGAGCTCTGATTACTTCTTTTAAGAAAGGAAGCAGCATGTTCCAGGGACAAACACTTCTCATTTTATGGTGTACTTACTCAGCCAGATACACTGTTAGCCATTTCAGTTTCATGTTTGCAGTTTCTCTCTCCCACTACCATTTATTTCTTCAACACTCACACTATAAACTCTAGATTTCTGATTTCTCCTCTCAGAATTCACTTACTATTAAGCTTATTCCTAATTTTTGTTAAGGCATCCAACAGCTTGGTTTTTCTGCTGCTTACCTTCATCACCTTGTACCTCTCCTTCTAGGTCTTTTAGGTCTCTAGTTTCTTCCCTATCTGCTTAATTTTCCTAAAATGATATATTGCATAGAGTAATGTCTAACTGCTAAACGAGACAAGGTTATACTCCTTTGCTTTACTCTTTACTTAGTTGACTTTACTCTTACTTAGTTGACTTACTATCCTTAGCTCACTAACACCACAGCACTTATTCTCCATTCCTCATTCCAGGTGGAGGGAGGACTTTACCCAGACTACTACTACTTTACTTTTCTTATACTTTTATTTCTTCCTCACTATGGAGGAACAATGAGTGATTTATCTGAATAGTGAATATGGAAGAAACAACTTAACCCTTTCTACAGAGAGTGTCAGTGGTTGGTTGGCGGCTTGCTCTTAGAAGGAAGGCACATAGAAATATAGCTGTTAGAAGCACTGTGTTTATCTGGGGTGACACATTATACCAAGACTTTATGGCACTGATCTAAAGTCATTTTCTATAGTTTATTCAAGTTAATTGGTATCTCATTGTCTGCCTCCTTTTATTTCTTAATTTGTTCCCTATCCAAAATACATACTTGCTTACTTGCTTTTGGGTTTTAAGATAAGGTCTCAGCCTAGGCTAGTCTAGAACATGTGACCCCACTGTCCCAACCTCTAGAATGCTGGGATCAATGAGGGCCACCATGCCTGGTATTTCTATGTAAAAATCTTGTATAAAAAAAAATGTGTCTTCAGTTACGTGCTGGTAGCTCATGCCTGTAATCTTAGCTATTCAAGAGGCTGAGATCTGAGGATTGCAGTTCAAAGCCAATTCAGGCAGCAAAGTCCATAAAACTCTTACGTTTAATTAACCACCAAAAAGCTAGAAATAGAGCTGTGGCTTAAGTAGCAGAGAGCTAGTCGTGGGCACAAAAGCTCAGGGACAGTGCGCAGGCTCTGAGGTCAAGCTCTAAGACTGGTACACACAAAAACTGCCTTCAAGTTTTTGTCTCCATTATTTCTTGTCTAAAATGCCCTAAACTTAACCACTGTCACAACCTTGACATCATTTCCAAGTATATTAGTAAATAAACTAATTGTTTCAACTCACAGAACTCAATTTTCACCTTCTTTATCACGCTCTTCTAATCTTCACACAATATTAACAAATGAAGAAACAGTATCTTTTATATGTCAGTATTCTCTTTCTTTCCAATAAACTGATAGCTAGAGGGAAAAAATCTTGAGCATACTGTTTTGGAGCGTGAGGTCATTTTAAATTCAACACTACTATTGTTGCTATTCAATCTATGTATCTCCATTTCATACGCCTTTTCTGTGTAGTGGTCTCTTTTATGTAGAGTTGTGATGTTAACACCAAAATTGTCAAACACTTTAAGATATCAAGCCAAAGAGGATATCTGAGCATAAATATATTGAAGAAAAGACATAAGTATAAATAATAAAGATAAATGAATATTCCAGTATAAAGTATAAAGACAAAGAAATATCTAAGTAGAGAGCCATTTGTAATCTGATTTACCTGCTGCTGTATGGCCTAAGCAAAATAATATCCTATGTTCATAGATTTTTATTTTGGCATCAGGAAAGCAAAACGACACTTTATTTCTTAGTTATCTGGTACTTCTTTGATCGTAATTACTTATTTTAAGCTAATCTGAAAATGCTACTCTTGTAATAAGGCAGAATTAGCAATCTGTAACTTTTTAGTGAATATTACCTTCATTTCCCCTTCTTCTACAACCAATTGCCAGTTGGCATCTCCGCCTACATCCTGCAAGGAATATGTCATGTGATTCTGCACCATCTCTTCAACCTTGAAAAAAAAAAAAAGCCATGAGAATATAGAACCAATGCAGTCATAGTGTCAGTTTACTTTTTCAGAAATGATGCACTTAGAAGCTGAGGTAGTTAGAAGATCTGATACAGTGTTGAAGAGCTTAGGTCACATTTCACATATCCAGGTTAGTAGATAGTAAGGAATAAATGAAGGGAAGAAAGATGGTTTATTCAAGTAATATAGATTAGCCTAGTGTAAGTCTAGGGGTCAAATCAAGCGCTATAAAACAGAGATGGTATCATCTCTGAATTTTTTTTACTCAAGTTTGAACTCTGGGTTTCATACTTGTTTCTGCTGAGCCAAACCTCTAGCCTCAAAGAAGGTGCCACGAAGCATAAAATATTAAGGGTAAAATTGGCATAAAAGTAATCTAATTCAGTGTTCCTGTAATTAATGTATATAGAGATACCAGAAAGTTTGTTATGTCAAAGATTTCCCTGAAAAAGGTGACAAAACTTACTTTATCAGTAAACCTCTTTTATGACAATAAACTCTCTTAAAAATTAAAAATGTCCTTTTATTTGACCAATTTCACTGTTCTAAGTACTTTTAGAGTAACTGATATATATCAATATTTACATATAACCACATTTTAGTTCATTCTTTTAAAATATGAACACAATTTCTTTTTTCTTTTCTTTTTTGATTTGTTTGATGCTGGAGATAAACCTAGGGCCTTACATATGCTAGACAAGTACTTCACTACTGAGCTTAAAAAAAAGATTGGGTTAAAATTGTTAAAGCAGGTGAAGAATGTTTCCAAATTAGACTAAGTCTAATTTCAGAAAACATGCTCTTGGTTTTTCTGGACTTAAGAGTTGAAAATGAGCCTAACGTGTAATGTCACATCAGTGAAGTAAATGGATATTACAATATATTTAAGATTAGAGGGGATATTACTACAATTTCAACCTTTTTGCCCACCTCACATCTACATCATTCAATATGATGCCATTTGAGGAAGCTAATAAACTGGATTTTTCTAAGTTACCAAAAAAAATTGCCCTTTGATGGTCAAACAAAAGTCTAGAAGGGCTCAAAGACAGCTCAGATCTCTTGTATCTTTTCCATGTGAAAGGATACAATTCTGATTATTTTCATACAGTCACAAAGCTATAGAAGACTATTATATAGCTTTATTAATAACAAATTAATAGTTCAGTTAACCCAAAAGAAAAATGGCCAGTATGAATAGTGAATTCACCAAAGAAATGGTTGAGTACTAAGAATACTATTACAGTCTATCAGATTGGCAAAAATAACTAAATTATAATATTTGAGTCAGTGCAACAAAAAATACTAGCCTCTGAGTGAAAGCTGGTCCAGTTTTCCTAATTAAAAACTTATCAACAAGAATAAAAACTTGTCTGTGCTCTAGGGAAATAATATCAATTATCAATTACTTAGATATAAAGATTTAGATATTCAGATACTATATAAGTAAGGATAAATTCCATGTATGTAAAGAGTTAAATATAAAGGTTATATATACATAAATAAATAATAAATATATATAAAAAGATGGTCACTGTATTAACTGTAAAAGAAAAACTGGAACTAAATGAAAAAATATTCAGCATTAGGTAAGCAGGTAAATCCAATATAGAGATGCAGATCTATATTGACTAGTGAGATGAATCTAAAAATAATTTTTAAAAAGTTACAAAATAATACTACAGAATTATCTACTTTGAGAGAAAAAAAGACATTTACCAATGTACATTTATCAATACATTCCATATTTTATTTGTAGAGAACTGAACCAAGAGCATACTCTAATATTCTACCATAGAAATATGTCCCAACTCAATCCCAACTGAAAGATTTTTTTCTTCTTGATATATGTATTGCTCAGGCTGGTCTCAAACAATCCTCTTGACATACCCACATATATACATGCACACACACACATCATATATATATATACATATATATATTTCACTAGCATATATATGATAAACTTAAAAATATCCAGAGATTTATAATTTTAATTCTCTTTGTTCTATTTTTTTAGTTTTACTAAAATTGAAATGTATTACTTGTAAAATAGTAAGTAATAAAACAAGCCCACCAGGCTGGGCTACATTATTTTACAATTATATTACAATAATAATTACCATTAATGATAATACTAGTAATTATGCAAGTTCACCATTTCTGGGCTACATTATTTTATTTAAGCTTTTTACAAGGTATCTCCATGTTGATCTGATCCAGTTGAAAATATTATTTCAATAAAAACAAGACAGTTGAGGTCTACTAGTGGCTCATGCCTGTAACCCTAGCTACTCAGGATGTTGATATCTAAGGATCATAAGTTTGAATCTAGCCTGGGCAAAAAAGTCTATTTAACTACCAAAAAAGTCTAATTAACTACCAAAGAACCTGAGGTGCAAGTTTGGCTCAAGTGGTAGAATACCAGCCTTAAATAGGAAAGCTAAGGGATAATACCTAGGCCCTGACTTCAAGCTCTGGCAAAGTACACACACACACACACACACACACACACATACACACATACACACACACACACACACACTTCAAGCTCTGGCAAAGTACACACACACACTTCAAGCTCTGGCAAAGTGCGCAGACACACAGACAGACACACAGACACACACAGACACACACAGACGCACACACAGACACACAGACGCACACACAGACACACAGACGCACAGACACACACAGACGCACAGACACAGACACACAGACACACACACACCCAAAGAACAAGATAGTTACAAGCTAATAGCTAATATTTATTTAGGTAGTAAAACTAAATTATCAGATTTGGAAAACCTCCATATAAAAATTGATACAAATGATCAAAACAGCCATATATGTGTATGAGTTTGGACTTAAAAAGAATGTTGGAATAAATGTAAGTTGGTTGTGATATTATGCTTAAATATTTTTACAACTTTTTTGGGGTCATGCTGCACATGCTAGTAAATGTCTACCCTGGAGCTACAATTCCAGTTTTTAGCAAATTATTAAAAGGAATGAAAGTTAGATTTTGAGTTAATTACAAAGTAGAAGGTTTTATTTCTTAAAACATTTTAAGGAGTCACTAGTACAATTTCATATTCTGTTGAACTGGAAGTTTCCCAGATCACAGTATTTCTCAGCTAATATTATCTCTAGGTCCGGGTCCAATTATATATACATGTAATTATATAGAATTAATCTGCCAGATGCTTTAATAATGGGAGATATAGAAGTACAATGTCCTCTGAAATAAACAAATCCAACAGCTTGGAATTTTTCACTCTAAAAGGCCCTGCTCAAACAAGAGGTAATTTAGTCAACAATTAACTGCTTGATCCTAAGTCTGCTAATAACAGCAAATGCTTTAGCAAGGACAATATAAACTTAAGAATGTCAACATTATTTTCTCCTCTTTTACCTCTTTCAGTATACAAGGTAATATAATTAAAAGCCAAAGTATCAAGTATTAGAAAAAAATCAACCAGCAAAATTAATTTATCTCATTTATATACACAACTTATATAAACTGTTATGTTAAAAAACAAACTACAATTTGCCAGTTTTCATAAATGGGCACCTGTTCTTCAGTAATATTTTCAAGATCTTCAAGTCTGTTCAATGGCTTTTCTGTTACACCCCAGATCTGGGTTCTAATCCCCAAATTCTTAGTCATCTTTTATTGCTCACTTATAAATTTTGTCCCTTGCTCTCACTTACACTTCCTTACTTTTATAGCCAATATTTTACTACTTTAAAGGGAAATGGTGACCTTCACTGTTGAGTTTGTTAGTATGTCATTTTGTTACTTTAATGTGAGTGGAGCTTAGCAGAGTAAATCAAAGTCCCCTGGGTAAATATGATGAGCTATTTTTTCAAAGACATTGTATAAATACATTAGGAAATAAAAATCAGAAAAATGAATGTTAAGTCTTATTTTTTCCTTTATTGAATAGTAAAAAAGGAATGACATCTTTTATTTGTATATGTTAATTAATAGAAATCTTTTTGAAACTTGACTCTTTCTTTGGAATACCCTACTAGAAAAAAAAATGACACAAAACCGATTTTCTCAAAGAAGTTGTGTTATAATGGCAACAAAAGTTCACACTTACTTGTTCCAGACTCTAGATAAATCACAAAAAATGACAGAGAAATTAGAAAACTCCCCCAAATCTAACCAGATTTAAACTGGGTTATTTTAAGTACATAGTTCAGGTTCTGGACATAATGGAGTTCAAAAGACGCAATCACCATGAAAGTAAAAAATTGATAGTAAAGATTTGAAGCTCAAAACTTTTTTTTAAAAAAAGTGCTAAGGATGTAACTCCGTGGCTGATGCTTGCTCATTATGCATAAGGCCCTGGAGTTGATCTTGAGCAACACAAAAAAGACAAAATAACAAAAAGTTAAAACTAACATTGACATAAAAAAAAAACTGTTTCCTTTAAATTCATTTTATTTTGAGGGTAGAAAGATTGTACATATCCAGCTTCTTGTCTGAAATGTCTAAACTCTAAGTGATGCTAAATTAATTAAAACCAATTGCAATATGATTTAAGGATATAAACTGGAATATAATAATAATACACATAGGTATTTTTAGGAGGAAAATATTAGCTGCAGTTTAGTATTATAATAGTAATGAGGCAGGATTGGAAGTATGGCTACTTTTGGAAATCCAAAACCCCAGTATCTCAAAAGAAAAAAAAGCAGTAAGACAAATGCCATTTAAAAAGTCATTTCCTTAACATAATTAGGAGATAATTAAAAGTGTGATTGGTGAAGTTTGCTTTTATGCTGTATGTCCATGAAAGTTGCTGAATCCTGTCTGAACAGATAGACAATACATACTATAAAAGAACCAAGTAACTTCTAATTATTTCATTTCAATCTGAAATTGTTTCTTGAGTATTCTATTCTATACTGCTAAAATCCCAAGCTATTCACACTAGAGGATACAAAATGAAGGACACATGCAAGCTTGATAAATGAACTATTTAGTAGATCAGGAAGGCTTAATGCTTACTACTACGATTTAAAATTCAAAACCCAAACAAGTAACCTTGTTGAAAAAATTTCTAGGAACTGTGTAAGCAGCTGAACTATAGCACAAAAGATTCAAGTCCACTCCATACATTCATACAGTACCTGGGAGCTGAATCTGTGTACATCGTCAGAGGCACTGACTAGATCAATGGAAGACATGGAGGAAGAGCGACTATAGGGCTACCAGAGACAGACAAAGAAAAAACCAAGTAATCAGAACAAAGGCACAACAGAGCATTCAGTACCAACTTCCAAACACAAGATAAAGAGAAAACAAAGCACTATATGAAACAAGCACAGCAGCAAATGCTGAATTCATGCACCTATTATGTATTATGCTCCAAAATCATCCCAAAGAGAATGTAGTACTTCCAACAATACAAAAAAACATTACTTAACCCCAAAGAGGAAAGGCTTAATATAACTTGGCTAAATTCTGATTAGCTATCTTGGACTAGCTACTCTGTATCCCTTTCACCTTCCCCCTTAAATATTAAAGAAAGAACACTACATTCAGAATTAATATTTCTAAATTGGGAGAAAGTGTATGAGAAAATATATGAAATACAACATATACTACAAAACCTTCACTGCCTAAATTCATAAAAAAGGGAGAAATTTTATACTATAAAATAGCTCTATCAACACTGAAGAAAACTTACACTTTCAGTAAACTGTGACTGTTGGCTTACCTTCTGGACAAATCTATGTGTCCCCACAGAAGAAAAGGCATCTCCAGATGGCAAAGATGTAGGCCAGTGTAACCTGACCTTTTCACTCTGTGACTGAAAAAAAGCATATAAAGTTGAGGTGGTTTTAAAGCATATTTTGCAACATAAGAATACCATAACCTGGAACTACCACTATTTCTGAACACTTCAGTGCTTATATTTGATTTATGACATTAGTTCAGACACAAGCCTTGAACAATCCTAAACTTTGTTCAGATATCTCAATCTAGTCTCTTCTTTTTGACCCTACAGGTAATACTAGACCAGGAATAAGTTCTTTGATTTTGCGCATAGTCAGGCCCTCTCACCCACTACCTGCATAGCATCCTTTATCATAAGTTAATCTTAACACTGCTGCCAATTTTCTTTTTAAACTCTGGTCAAAACATTCCAATTATTCCACTCCACTGTGAACCTGAAGATCTGTCTCACAGATTTATATGTCACTAGACCAAATCATTATTTGGATTTAGTTATGTTGCTAAGATCATATCATGTATGTGTGTCTTGTCTCCTTTCTATGAAGATATTCTGCTGTCCTCTCATCTTTAATTCTTGCTAATCTGATACTTGATTGCTTTCTTCATCTTGCCTTGTTTCTTCTACTACTTAACAAATATTTAGTAAAAATAATATACCAGAAACTTCTCTGTTATATGTGTGCTTATTTTCTAACTAGATAGGACAAGGGTAGTAATTTCTATTCAATGATGCCTGGACACACAATTATTAATGGCTCATTTCTCATACATCAAATTTATTAAATATATCTTTATTTAATATAAACTATATAAATTTGAAAATGTATGACATGGTTTTCATTTGGAAAATACCTATACAGAGGCTATGTTGGTGAAAACTGCACAATATATTCTGAGTACAAAGAAGTGATCTGAACCTATAGAACTGATTTTATGGATTACTGAAGTTTACTATTTTATAACATACCAATCTGTTACTGTATTTATCATACTGATGTGAATGGCTAGTAGACAATGAAAATCAGTGTCTGTTCAATGACTTTTTGTAGAGCACCTGCCAGAATATCAATAGAATTAAATCAAATTTTTTCATAGCTCCATTGATACCTCTTTTTCTAAATCGTATACAAGTTCTTATTGATCCTCTTCATTCAACTTAATCACTGTCTGATATTCCATAGAGTAGTATTTCAGAAATAAGAAGGGATGTTTTGCTTTGTGGACTTAGTATGTGACTTAGTGTAGCACTGAGCTACATCCCCAGCTCTAGAAAGGTGGTTTTGAGACATCATGTTGAGCTTTTTACCTCAGATTTGTAAACTAACACCTAGAGAACTTAAGTTTTAAATTCACAGCTATAAAACTAGTGTGAAAACAGTATGACTGAGGAGTCTTGACTGTATAATTAGTTCCCCCAAAATAGTACATTTAAGTCATATTTTAAGCTTCCAAAACACAGTGATGCTACTTAGGAACTATTTTTACTGCCAAAAGTAGAATCTAGTCAGGAACTGAAAGTTCCCTCTCTTAGAGTACAGTGGAACATCTTTTGAGTATAAAGAAATGAACAATAAGCTTTACAAATTATTATGACATGAACTTTTCATTATAAATTTGAGAAATATAAAGAAAAATAAGTATAAACAGAAACATGACCTCCTGTAGGTGGTGATTTACTCTTGTCTACTTAGAGCCAATGGGGCATAATAGGCATGACTGGCTTAGAAATGACAGAAATGAAACAAGTAACTTTGCTATACAAATTCATGTATGGTATAAAACTGATACATTGATTATTTGCAAGATACATTATCACTACAGCTTATTCATATACGCTCAAGAATATAGTTTCTACTAATAGTATAACCAATACTAATCGTTTAACCAAATTGGGGGGGGGGAAGGGAATGCAAAATTCACCCACTAGTACCATCTAGTGGTAAATATGGAAACTACAGAGACAAAATTAAAGGCAAGGGATTCAAATTAACCTTGACACTAGCAATGCAAAACTCAACAAATGCTTTCTTCCAACTTCCAAAGAAACTGTGTGTAAATGCTGTAGATTTCATCGTGATTACAAACACTTCAAGTGAGGAAAAACTTAAAATTTGTGGTAATTTTCCTTTTGAATTCATAAGTAGTTGGTGAAGGGAAACTGAGAAACTAAATATCAAGACTAAATACACACTTGATATTGCCATAGTTTCTAAAGAATGGATAAACGTGGATCATTCAAGGGGAATAGTCAGAAGATTTCCACTCCAGTTCATGTTAATTATGTATAATTTATCAGAACAATTACTGTTCTAATTTTTGCTGCTTGGCAATTAATCTATAAAGAAACCAGAAAAAAAAAGATTGTTCTGCATTTGTAACTCAGTGTAGGTATAGTTTGTTATTAAATTCAGTTTTCAAATTTATTAATATGAAATAACTTACATCAAGGAATACCTCTAAGGCTAAAATGAGTTTCATCTTAAAATTTTTAGTAGATATACCTGTTCTTCTATTTTATCTTGCCTGTCAAGGGCAGCTTCAACAGCATCAAAGAACTCTTCTTCATTAATCAGACTGTTTGGGCCTTCCTAATGAAACACAAGGGAAAAGAAGAAATAAAAACAAAACCCAAAAGATTAATTGACTTAAGGAAATAGAAAACATGGATAATTCTGGTATTAACTCTATGGAAAAGAAAAATAACGTTATACATTTATTGAGAACATAATTATGAACCAATCACTCTACCAGGCACTAATTTCCCAAAGGTGGTTAATATATGCTGTGTAACATCATATTACTTACTCAATTTACTCCTATCGTTGGTCAATATTTTTTAAAGGTTACAATCTAAGCAGGGTCTGGTGAACTATGTAGCTGCATAATATAGTCTGGTGCCTATTTTCACATGGTCTAGGAGTTAAGAATTTCAACTTGACCAAGTTGGAAAAACAATACTTGGAAAATTTTTGTGACATGTAGGAATTACTTGACATTATGCTGCTCATAAAGTTTTATTAGTATATAACCATGCTTATTTATTTATATAGTATTATGACTGCTCTTGTGGCAGAACTAAGTACTTGCAACAGAGGTGTCAGGTGACAGACACATTAAAACTGCAGAAAAGCCTTGCCAAAATTGGAAAAGGTCTATAACCAGTTAGTAGAGAGAGAATTCAAAAACAATTTTCCTAAGAAAAATGCAGAAAGAAAAGTTGAGATGCTTGAAAGTATGGTTAGATGGTAGAGAAGGGATCATCAATCATCCAAGGAATTTGTTTAAAATGAAATTCCCAGGTCCCATGCCCTGAAGTTATTTTTCAATATGCCTTGGATGGAGCTCAGAAATATGTACATTTAAAAGGGCTCTCCCAGTCATTATGATGCAAATGCTGTAACAGAACAAAAAAGCAAAATGGAATCACACAAGGTATGTTTCTGCTGTGATGAACCAAATAAACTGTAAATGGAATAGGAACTTCATATTATGGAAAAAGGAGAGAATGGGCAGGTAGGCTTGGGTTTCGAATCCCTCACATTTTAAAATAATCCTTCTCAAAAGGATCCAAATCATTAACTGGGAAATTTTCTCAGTTCAACTGATAACCCAAGTCACCCAGTTTAAAAAGAATAGTCAAAAGAAATGTGTAAGTTAGTAAAGATGGATGATGAATAGATTTACTTTTAAAAATTCATTTACATCAATAAACAACATTATTTTTGGCTTGAAACAAGTAAACACATCAAGATCCTTCTCCCTCCATCCTTATCCTCTTCCTCTTAAAACACTCAATTATATGCTGTTGTTAGGCTATTAAATGTACTTGATATTATATACTATTAAAAACATGTTCTTGGCTTATGTATGTTTTCTATAATGAAAATGTATTTTATTTTTAATGCAAAAAATAAGGTAATTACCAAACTTAAAACTTCAGAACTAAAACTGTCATTGAAACAGCTTATCTCCAGTAATCTAGGTTAAAAAAAAAAAACAACCTTGTGAGGATAGCTAACTAAGTTTTATACATTATAGAAAAGTATGAATTAAAAACAATACTTTAAAAATATTTTCAAAACTCAAGTCTCATTATTTTATGGATTCCCACACAGAAATCTTTCCTGTCTGACATAAAAATATTTGGTTAATAGCAGCTCTTTTTGTGTCCTGAATACAAATGGCAAGAAATTTTTCTTCTATTTTTTTAAACTTAGCATTTTGATTCTACTTCAAAGATATTCCTTACCATCCTATTCTTAAAAATAATTCTTTCCAGAAATATACATGTTCTTTACTGGTACTTTAATTGTCTTTAATGGCTCATGCCTGTAATCCTAGCTACTCAAGAAGCTGAGATCTGAGGATCATGTTTCAAGGCCATCCTGGCAGGAAAGTCTGTGAGATTCTTATCTCCATTTAACCATCAGAAAACTGGAAGTGGAGCTGTGGTTCAAAGTAGTAGAGTGTTACATTTAAGAGAAAAAGCTCAGGGACAGTGCATAGGCCTTGATTTCAAGCTCCAGTATGGTGTGCAAGTGCACATACACACATACCAATAGAAGGAAAGGGAAAGGAAAAAGGAAAGAGCAAGGAAAATGGAAAGGGAAAGGGAAAAGGAAAAGAAAGTTAAGGGAAAAGAAAGGAAAGGGAAGATCACTGAGTATGGCTATAGGCTCACTCCTATAATCCTAGCAACTCAGGATACTGAGATCTGAGAACTGTGCTTTGAATCCAGTCCAAGCAGACAAATCCAAAAGACCTTTATCTCCAATCAACCAGCCAAAATTGGAGGCATGCCTTAAGTTAATAGAGTTCCTGACTTGCAAATGATCCAAGTGAGAACATGAAGCCCTATATTCAAGTACCAGAACTGATCCTCAAAATAATATTATGGAAAAAAAGCTAAAAAAAAATCTCTTCCTCCTCTCTTTCTCTTTCTGTATGTCTGTCTGTCTGTATGTATGTATTTAGAGCAAAATTTTTAGCAAATAAAAGGACTGAAAGAAGTTGGTTTCCGATAGTTTTCAAACACGAAAGCAATTTGATAAATCACACTGTATGTATTAGATGTCACTGTATATAGTATAGAATAATGCTAAAAATGATCACCTTGACAGGGGAGATGAAACTTATCCTACAAACTGAACTGAGACTTTAAAATCCTATATTAAACTTTATAGCAGTTAAGTAAATATAGTATTTCAGAAAAGGCTTGGCATATTAAAAAAAGGTTACAAAAGTATTATTTAGAATTTACAGAAGTATTATTTTGTGATAAATATAGACAATGTGCTTTTCTTACGAAGACCAAACTTTAAGTTCATACTTCATAATCTGGTCCTCCAAAGTGGGATTTTTTCTTAAGTTCTTCCATTGCATTCTTGCATGCTTCCTCTGCTCTTCTCTTCTTCTCACCTTCCTGTGAGACAAAAGTTATCATCAGAAGAGAGCATTTAAATCACACTATGACTTTTAAGCTAGTATCAGTACAAGTTTATAATTTGACTACAAAAATTAGTCAATAAGAGTATCATTCTGTCCAAGAAAACACCTTTTTGTGAGTTATATATCGTACACAAGCTACTACTTAAATCACAACTAATATCAACATTTAAGTAAGTGCATTTGTAAACTGCAAACTGTCCAAGGGTCTAAAGTATGTTTTAAACTCCCAATAAATCACCACCAGAAAAAAGCTTATTAAATCCTGCCATGATCTCTATCCCCATTTTTTGGGGAACAAAGGGGAAAAAAAGTAAGTATTGGATATCTAGAATGAAAGAACTTAATTATTAATAGAAGGTACAAAGATCAAGATTCACTGTACTCATAAATTGACATTCTGAATTGAAACCTCTTTGTACAACTATGTAACATAATTTTTTAATTAAAAAATTAAGTGGAATCTGAATGTGAAAAAGAAATTCTTAGAAAGATAAATTTCTCGTAATTGTAATTAGTGGCTGTAAGAAGGAGCTGAAAAAGATTCTCCAATAACCTTTCCTACAGCTAGGGCCTGCAAGGTTAAAAGACACAAAGTAAACACTTAAAATAACAAAGACTGACCCAACATCAAACTTAATGCAAAAAATCCCACCAAAAACCTGGTATAATGGGGTCAAATCTGATAAAGAATCAATAATATATTTAAGTATGGTAAACTTTACTGTAGGTGCCTTAATTTAAAAATGGAATAAAACAAAAATGTATTTTAATACAACAATAATACAACGGAGTTAGGGAAAAGTGAAAAACTAAGTAAAATTACAGAGTTCTGAATCTTATTAATGCTGCTAAAATTGTCTATCCTTACAATTTTTGTTTTACCTAGATATAACTGTCTGAAAATTAAGTATACATCTATAGAAAGAGGGATTTTTATTATAGGTAACCACAAAAATTGTTGCCTCTGTTGTCAATAAGAATATTTAAACTGATACCATATATTTACATAGAATAAGTAAATGAAGCAATTCTACTAAATAGCTTGTTATGTTATTTAACTATTTTCTTAGATCCTGGAAGACTATTTTCTGATCAGTGAAATTTCCTCATTCTTAGCTTATAGGAGGCATAAAAACAATTTAGAATGAAACAGTATCAACAAAATAATGTTATTATCAATGTCCTTTATTTCTCAGTTCTATTAATTACACAAAAGACATTTATTTATTTATTTTGTCAGCTGCAGGGCTTGAACTCTGGGCTTGGGCGCAGTCCTTGCGCTTCAGCTCAAGGTGAGCACTCTAGCGCTTAAGTCACAGCACCACTTCTAGTTTTCAAGTGGTTTACTGGAGATAAAGAGTCTCATGGACTTTTCTGCCCGGGCTGGCTTTGAACCATGATCCTCAGATCTCAGCATCTGGAGTAGCTACGATTACAGGTGTGAGCCACCAATGCCCAGCTTAAAAGACATATTAATAAACAGCTTCTATACTAAGGAACATTCTAGTCTTCCTAGATTGTGTATATACACAATAAAGAAGATTAGAAAGGGATGAAAGGATGTGGTTTTGTGGTAGAGTTTGTCATGGCTGGCCCTACCTGTAATCTGTCTGATTTTCACCACTCAAGCAGCTGAGATTACAGAACTGAATTACCATGCCTAGCCCTACAGTTCCATTTTCTATACTTTCAGTTTTCCACAGTCAACAGGAAGGGTAAGTACAGTAAGATATTGAGAGAAATAGATATTTATAAAACCTCATAGAAAAGTTATAATAGGGCTGGGAAGGTGGCTCAGTGGTAGAGCACTTGCCTTGCATACATGAGGCCTTGGGTTCGATTCCTCAGCACCACATAAGCAAAAAGAAAAAAGCTGGAAGTGGTGCTGTGGCTCAAGTGGTAGAGTGCTAACCTTGAGCTGAAGAGCTGAGGGACAACGCCCAGGCCCAGAGTTCAGGCCCCATGACCGGACCCCCCCCCAAAAAAAAGTTGTAATAATCTCTTACAACAACCTAATTTATAAATTAAAATTTGTCATAGGTATGAATGTATAGAAAAAATACATAGCACAACAGGATTTGTTGTGCTATGTAATTTGGGGCATTCACTAGGGATCTTGGAACATATACCTGGAATAAAGCCGAACATTTTGCTAGTTAATATGCTTATTCTCATCTGTACTTGAGAATTCTGAACAGCAATCTTCTTAAGCATCCTTTAAATGAACAATATATTCAAATCGTGTGGCTACTGTGCCATTATATCATATGATCATACTGCTTTTTTATTGTATTTAGACATTCAAACATTGTGAGCCATAAAACTTTCTGATGAATAATAAATCCTAACTGATGTCTAGACAGTCTAGTATCTAAATGACATATTTTTTAGAGAAATATTTCTGTTACTTAACACCTTTGGACAGGTAAGCCAATGGCTCAGTTCATTCTTCTATGTTAAACTAGAACTAAATTTTCTCAATACAGCTCAATTCTAATATTTTACTAAGTTGAATTAGTTTTACTAAGTCGAATTAGTTCCTACTAAGCAAATCCAGTGAGCCATACTTTATACTAAAAGCTGGAGATTCATACCACAATGTTATTATCAGTGTTAATTAAACTGAAGTGAAAAATGGGAACAAAGGGCAAATATTCAAACATAATCTACACTAAATTATATCACAATGACCATGGAAACATGTGGTTATGAAGTATAAGTTAATGTTTAACTTTATATTCTGTTGTTATAAGCTAGTTCCATATAACTTAAAGACAATTTCATAGATCATAAAGTAAGTTATGTTAAATGGCAATCCATCATTATCACAAAGTATTTTTAATAATCAAGAAAGTATATAATATGAACAAATCCCTGATGAATTTTAGTAGGAAAATGAGTTTAAGATCAAAAAGTTTCAGAAAAGTACTACCACCTGTTATTCTATTAACCCAACAGACTCGTCCTTAAGAACTTAGTTCAGATTTAATGTTCAACCAAACACATAAAACCTAAAATCTGTTTTTTAAAAAGAAAAACTAGTCTTACCTTATCCAGTCTCTTTTGCCAGCTTTCCTCACGTTTTACCATTAACTCAATACAATGAGAAAGTGTAGCAAGAATTCCAGCAGTAGTTGCTTTAAAAGTTATAGCTTCCCCTTTAAAGTCTATACCATTAATTCCTTTTGGTGTTACAGGTGGAAATACTGAAAAAGAAAGTTCTTCACTGAAAAATTTACAACGAATATATTTATAAAACTAGCACATCAGAATAGATGTTTGGATTATAATTTTCTTCCTGTGGACTAATATTAAAAAATGTCCTATCTATATGAGAAAAGCTTTATAGCAGCAGACATATGTACAAGTCCTTTCTCCTAGATTCTATTTCCTGCAATTTATTTGTTGTGCTATACCCATGTGAATCAAGTGGTAGAGAAGGGATACTTTAACAATAACACTTGGACAGCTTAGAGCAAGACCTACTTATGGCAAAAGTTACATTTTAAGAAGTCTGGGATTTTAAAAATGAGGATAAATATAGAATTCAAGACAGTGATATAAAATTTAAAAATACTTAAATTTAAGTCCATGGCCACTGTACACATTAAATAGCTTTTATATTTACACTTTATAATTTAGAGTCATGGTTAATCTTTTAATGAAAGATTTTAAAACTCACAAACAAAAGAGAATAACTCTATTCTGTATCAAGCAAAAAGAAACGAAAGAGAATCATCTTATTCTACAGCTAGTAAAAAAACATCCTAACTAGTCTCTATCAATGAATAAAAACTATCATAGTAACTTTTTTGCCTTAAAACATTAAGTTATGACAGCAAAAGGTTCAATATGTAAAAGAATAAAGGTAAGCCTGCATTTCAAAAAAACTTTAAATTTCTGCTCTTGTAGATGGTTAAGGGAATGAAGCCAAATTGGGGGAGAAAATCAAAACTCTTGCTCACTGTTTTGAATAGTAAGCAATCTAAAAGGGAGTCTCTGCAGTTTTTAATGTGAGGGCTTTTAAATTTCCTCAAGTCCAGTACTCCTACAGAATGATACTTTACTACAGAATGGCTAATCAATCATATGAGGGTCACGTGGCTTGAGACTAATAATCTGCTTTAGATATGACTTTCTAACAAAATAATCCACAAGTGGTTAAAAACTGAATTTAAGCCCAACACTGGGGGCTCATTCTTATAATCCTAGTACTCAGGAGACAGATCTGAGATTGTGGGTTCAGAACCTACTCAGACAGACAAAGCTAAGACTCTCTTGGAGATAAGCCAAGTAACCAGCAAAAAGCCAGAACTAGAAGTATGGCTCAAGTGGCAGAGCATCAGTCATGACTAAAAAGGTAGCCCCACTACCAGAAAAAAAAAACAAACCCTGATTTGAAAATATAATACACAAGTGGCTCATACTTGTAATCCTAGCTAATTAGGAAGCTGAGGTCTGAGGATCAAGGTTCAAAGACAGCCTGGGCAGTAAAGTCCTTGGGACTCTTATCTCGAATTAACCACCATAAAGCTGGAAATAAAGGTTTGGCTCAAAAGTGGCAATGTCAGCCTTGAGCTAAAAAAGATCAAAAACAGTGTCCAGGCCTTGAGTTCAAGGAGCAGGACTAGCAACCCCCCTCAATTAAGAAAACAAAAACAAAAACACCTCATTGGATTAATCTACGGAATAAAAGGAAACTGTGATTTGTAGTTCCAATTCTTTGTTTAGACAATTACAATTAATGCTCATAACTCACTGAGCACTGCATATTAAATTTCTTCCATTAATATTAAATTTCTTCTCGATGAGTTTCATCAAGAGCAAACTGATTTGACAAATTAATATTTACCTTCTTTATTTTATATGGCAGATAACAAAATGTCCTCATTCATTATTTATAAAGCAAGAATTTTCTTTATACAGGATCTTGTAACTGTAAATAGAGGCTTCAAAATTGGATGCCTTTTCTTATTAAAAATATTTCCCTGTATTGATTTTCTTTTCTAGTTGTTGGAGTCTTTCTTTAAATGTCTAGACATCTGGGTTTTGGTTTACATTTAAGAGTAGAGACTAGAAGCTCTACACACTAGTAGGGCTGTGGATTTCAAAAGGTGATCTTCACGGCAGTATCTCCCAAGCCTCTATTTATGTCCTTTATTCTTTGGCCAGTTTCCCCAGAGTTGGTGGGTACTCAAGAAACAGAGTAAGATAAAGGGTCTAGAAACTGTATCATTCAGTATGCAGCCTTTCTTATAGTCCTTCACTATCAGAGTGGAATAAGGAGGCAGTCAAATCTCAATAAGCAGTGTGTTTACTTCTATTTATCACTTTATTGACAATATAACACACCCATCTTTATCTATGCTGAGTAATACTGAATTTAGAGTGCTCCAATTCAATTACTAGAGGTATGCTTATATTTCATTCTCTTTTAGAAACACAGGTGAAAAATTACAAAACTTTAATTTTTCCAATATTCAAATAAAGTACTTTTTACTATTAAAGATTATTCAGTGTGAAATTAAAATGAAACTGAAAGAAACTTCCTCAAACAGTTTTAAACTCCATAAAGATATTAGAGGATAACTAGGTGAGTTTCAGTTGAAATGCCAAATTATAAAGACAACTTATATATCGAGCTATAATATTAAGCTAATATTTTGCAAGTTTAAAAGGGGATAACATAAGAAAAGAAAAAAACACAATGAACAAAAAATAGCAAGAAGAGGAACAAAGGTGAGAGAGAAGCATTAAGTTGTAACATCAATAATGTAATATTCTAATATGAACTCTAAAACAAATTATTTTCATGGATTAAGTAGTTTTAAACAATTTATGTTGTTACAGATGTTAGTTCATATACTTGTATGATCTCAGTAAAATTAAGCATAAATTAGACTAGTATTTTTCACAAAGGAATTTTTTATCTTAAAAAAAATCCATTCTAGGTTTTTCTAAGAAATACGTCAAAAAATGCTGAACTTGCTTCGCAGTAATGAATAATACTGAATTCCTCCTCAACACCACAGTGTAGCAACATGTCACTATATAAATCATGCCACTATGTGGTCTGTGAACAATTATGCTGTGAAATCAGAGACATTTCAACAACTTTCCTTGAGTTCAAAACCAGTTTACCAATGAAAAAAAATATTTTGAAGAAATAATTAGAAATACTCTTAAGAAAGTAAGAAAGACTGATGTAAAGGTCCAACCAAAGAAAAAGCTTCTTCAATACTAGGCACTAATGTTATCAATAGTTAGGAAATGGCTAAAATTTAGAAATTTGTTACTGTATGTGGCCTATCATACAATAAAGAAAGTGTATTTTATTGACATAACTTTTCTTAGAAAATATTTTAACTTGGATTCCAGGAATGCTACTGTTTAAAAAAGTTATTAAATTAGGAACTATTCTTTGTTATATAGTTATAACTTCAGAAAGTATTTACTTACACTTTTCTTTATTACCATTGGTACTGGGCAAGAAGTCTCCATCAGAGCGTGTTGTTGGAAAGTCATCTTCATCATCTTCCACCACTAAATAATATTAGAATGAACAAAGGAGAAGCAAATCACTCTTTTGTTCAACTGAGTAATAAACTCTAACTTGTATAAATTTACTGGAAATATAAATGGAAATTCACTGGAATATATTACAAATGTTTATGGAACTGTAACAATGAAATCTTGCAACACTAATTTTTTAAATAAAGAAGTAACAACTGAAAAGCTAGACTGGAGGTTAGAAGCCTGGCTTAAGTGGTAGAGAGCTAGGTGAATAATAAGCAAGCTGAGCAACTGTGAGACCTTCAATATCTGGGTACTGGCCAAAAAACAAAAACAAAAGCCAAAGAACTTCAAGTTTTCTTAACTTTATCTAAATTAAGTAACTTTCTATCCTGAATGGATATAAGAAAACAAAGTAACTTTCTATCCTGAATGGATAGGTATCTGATTCAAGTGGTAGTACATCTGACTAGTAAGTATAACACCCAAGTTCAAACCCTGGTACAGCCCCCACCCCCCCGGACAAAATATATGAAATAATGGATATCCTTTAGAGTTGGGAAACAAATGATAGGAGTTTCCTTATTGTTTCAGCTACTTGTCTTGGGGAGTTTCTAGGAGTAGTACAGTAAAGACAAGGAATTTAGAAAAAGCCTAGTAGACCTCTGAAATGAGGAAAGGCAGAGAGACTAGAGAAGGCAATTTGATTTCAGAAGAACACTAGAGAGGTGAGAGTTATACAGAAAGAGAACACGGGAGATCAGCAGGTCTCTTCTAATTATTTAGGAAGTACTGAGAGTACCTGCAAATGCGGGAATTACAAATGCTAGGAAAAGAACCTTCAGAAAAGAGTGCAGAGAAAGCTTACCTCTGGGAGCAGGAGAAAATACTGTTCCTACAGTACAGACTGAAAACTTAGTAATTCATAAGGAACTACATATTCAATAGGCTTCAGTAGTAGGGTTGACTTAGTAGGAAAAACAGAATTACATTCCTGGAAGTTCATAATACTTTTGGTTTTTTTTGAAAGTCCTGGGGAATGAACTCAGGGCCTACATTGTTCAAGACAAGCATAATACCACTTAGTCAAACCCGGAAGGCCAGTTTCTCATGCTATAAATGAAATGTTATATTACTTTGATGGTAGATTGTGGTAAGTTAAATACGCAAACTATAAACCCTGAATAGCTATGGGAATAACAAACAGGTATAAGAGTCAATAAAAGAGATAAAATTATAAACACCTGAATTCAAAATAAGGCAGAAAAGGGGAACAAAAATAGACAAGTTACTTGGTAAGAAATGTACGCACTATCCTGCCCATGTAATTGTAACCCCTCTGTACAGTATGTTCACAAATAAAAAAAAAAAAAAGAATGGGAAAAAAAATAGACAAGTTACAAAAGGTGAAAGAGCCAGGTGCTAGTGGCTCATGCCTACTTAGGAAGCTGAGATGTGAGGTCTATAGTTTGAAATCAGCCTGGGTAGGAAAAGTCTGTAAGATTCTGATCTCCAATCCAGAAGTGGAGCTGTGGCACAAAGCGGTACAGTGCTAATCTTGAACACAAAAGCTCAGGGACAGGACCTGGGCCCTGACTTCAAGACCCATAATTGACCCACTCCCCCCCAAAAAAGGGGGGATATAAATTAATATTAAAGGTATTTTGTAATACCAAGAAATAAAACTATTATCAAACAACCTACTTATATTAAGAATGAATTCAACGCTAGTAGGTAACACTACTAGGATTTTTTTCTGCCTTCCCAGTCAAGAGAATAATTGAAAAACATTATGTTGATATCAGTACTATTTTGAGCAGTAACAACAGGAAAGTAAAAGGGAAATTAATCTAGCTAAAAGACAAGTAAAAACATTATCCTTTTTCTTAAAAATAAAAACTTAGTAAGCAACTGGGTATGGTGGCTAAAGTCTATAATCCCAGCTATCTGGGGAGTAAAGATCAGGTATTAAGGTTCAAGACATGCAAAGGCACAAAAGCTCATTAAATTGTATCTCAACCAATAGTTGGGACTGGTAATGTGAGTTTGTGATCCCAAGCTACAAGGCACAATGGCCCATGCAATGGCATACACCTGCTATCTCAGAAAGCACAAATAGGAAGATAACAGTCTAGGCTTGCTGTTGAACTCACTGGTTTCCTACTGTGGAGGTAAATACACAAAACACACTCGATGAGGGGAAGTCTTCCTTTATATTGTGCTGAATTATAAATGGTTTTCAATCATTGTTTATGAGGGATATTTCCTAGTGAGAGGAATAGAAAATAGAAAGTGATTTGTAGAATTATTAGTAATGGGCTGAGAAGGTGGCTCAGTGGTAGAGCGCCTGCTTTGCATGCTCAAGGCCCTGGGTTCGATTCCTTAGCACCACCTAAGCAAAAAAGAAAAAGCCGGAAGTGGCGCTGTGGCTCAAGTGGTAGAGCGCTAACCTTGAGCTGAAGAGATGAGGGACAGTGCCCAGGCCCAGAGTTCAGGCCCTATGACTTGACCCAAAAAATAAATAAACAAATAAAATAGAATTATTAGTAATTTTCTTAAAAAAAAAAAGGATGAGAGAGATGAGACAACAAGGAGAAAGAGATCAAATGATTCCAGATCTGAAAGGTTTAATAAATATACTTATTTCCTTTACTACTCATCAAGGGATAAATCTGTAAGACATAATGTGAAATGCTCTGTATTATCAAGATAACAAAACAAAGAATATAATTTCAAAGTGCCCAATGGCCTTGGTATGAATGATAAAAAATGAATTAATGTGTATTATTGAAGTACTCAAGTCACAGGACACCGGGGAGGCTGAGATCTGAGGATCACAATTTAGCTGTTTGAAGCAAGCACCATCAAGAAAGTTCATGAGAATCTTATATCCCCTTAAATACACACACATGTGCATGCATGGTCATACACACACACATACACACGTGTATCTACACACACATATACACAGAAGTGAAGCTGGGCTTAAGTGGTACAGAGCCAGCTTTGAGTAGAAAAAGTTAATGGACAGTGCTCAGGCCTTGAGTTCAAGCCCCAGTACTGTAGGCATTTAAGAAAAAAAAAAGTACTCAAGTTATATGAATACTTAAATCTGGCAGTTCACAGTACAGAGATTATTTCCTTTATTACATAAAGAAATTACCCATAAAATCAAGAGGCTTTAAATCATTCATTCTCTAAGTAAAAATACTGGCAATAGCCTGTAACCTTTATCTCTTTGAAGTTCATCCTTGGAGACAGCATCAGCACAGGCATCAAAGTACTTCTGGAGAGTATCAACTTGTCTACATAGGATGTCTCTAAAAGTTTCCATTTCAGCCAGTTTTTCACGTAAACTGTGGCCTTTCTGCAAAATATAAAAAGGCAGAGGATATATAATCCAAGTGAAACAAAACTGGTCTTTTTATTTGGTTCTATATTATTTCATCACCTTTTAAGGTTGCTACCTTATCACTGAGGGAATGAGAATTAGAGCTGTCAAGTTCACAGCAATACTCCTAGGAAGAGGCTTGAAACTGACTTAATCTAGTGCCTTGAAATTGATAAACCTATAGGAAATAAGAAATAATGTCTGATAATCAGCTAACATAATGTTAACATTTTCAAAGCAGAAGGATTTGTGAGAAAAACTATGCCAGACTTTGAAATGAGCAAATCTATTATTGGGTACACTTTCAAAGTATTGGTGAACATGAGAGCCCAGAAGGGAAGATCATATCTCACATAAAAGTTTTTTACTTCATTTATTATATTTGAACTATTTTACAACTCGTTTAGTAGAAAACTAAATAATACATGTTATTCTTGTCTTCTTTATTGAGAATAAGATTGCTATGTAGCGTGGATTGGTCTCCAAATTGTGATGCTCCTGCTTCAGGCTCCTGAATACTGGGATTATAGGTGTTTACCATTATTAAATTTGGCCTGTACGGTGTTATTTTTTTGTTTTTTGGTTTTTTTTGCTTTTTTTGTTTGTTTCCTTGTGGAAGTAAGTGTGAACTCAGGGCCTTGTGCTTGTTAGGTAGGTGTTCTACCAAATTAAACCATCCCTCCAAGCCTTTTTGCTTTAGATGTTTTTTCAATAGGGTCAAGTCTGGATTATAATTCTATTTATGCTTTCTGCCTGGCTTAAATAACATTCATGTGCCACTGCTTAGTGTATTTTTAGGATGCTTAAGATGGTGCTCTCTTGTTAACATTTTTCCTCAGCTAGCCTTAAACCATCTTCCTTCCGATCTCTATACCCTGTGTAGCTAGGACTACAAGTGTAAGCCATCATGCCCAGCTGATAAGTAATTTTTGTCCACAGAGATGCAAATGACTTTGTCCTGCACATAGGCATTAACCTGTGGATATCAGTCAGTTTGTATTGGCAGATTCACTTCAGTATAATTCATATTCTGCTTGAACTAATGAATGAAATAAAATCTCTGATATGTGTGTGGAGGTGGGTGGAGGTGTGTGTGCACGCACACATGCCTGGGCGCTGTCCTTGAGCTTTTGTGCTAAAGGCTAGCACTCTTTGAGCCACAGGTTCCTTTCCGGATTTTAGGTGGTTAACTTGAGATAAGGGTCTTACAGACTTTCCTGCCTGAGCTGGCTTGAAACCGTGATCCTTAGATCTTAGCTCCCTAAGTAGTTAGGATTACAAGCATGAGCCATCAACACCCAGCATTTTGTATTTGTATAGTTGTGATTTCACTCTTAAAAACTACTCTATAATAATATCAAATAAACTGAATTATAGAAAAGTTATTTCAGAAACCTATCAAGTTATGCTCATAATATCCAATACTAAGTTCAAATAATGTTGCCTTAACATAAGCATTCATAACCACAAACCTTAAATGAAGATGTGGATGTAGCAGAATAGCCACTTGCTCCAGATACCAGTGACACCATTGAACCATGTCGACGCAAGCTGGATTCTGATCCATATCCTGATTCAGTCTAAAAATAGAATAAAATCTACATGAAAAAATGTAAATAAAAATCCTTAAGAGAAAACAAATCAACAAGGTTGGTATAAACAACTCTTAGAAATTTGAATTCACATAAAAAAGTCAATCCACTAATATCAGTAATGTCTTTCAATAACTGTCACTTAAATTAAAAATGTATTTAGTACTTCCTACATGTTGGGCTAGTAGGCTAAACGAGTGTTTAATAGTAGGAAAATGACCTAATATAGTCACATGCAGAGACAGAGAGTAGAATGGTGATTACCAGAGGCTAGGGAAGAAGAATAGACTATTTAGTGGGTATAGAGTTTAAGCTGGGGGAAGATGAAAAAATTCTGAAGACAGCGTAATTGATGATGGTTGAACAGCAACATTAATATTCTTAATGGTACAGAATATTTGAAAATATTTGAAATATTTGAAAATGGTTAAAAAGTATTTGAAATATTTAAAAATGGTTAAAAAGGTAAATCTTACAATTTTTAAAATAAAAACCAGCCAAATGTTAATATTATCTCCATTATAAACAAGTATAAACCATTTAAATAGCTTACTCAAAATTATAGAAAAGATTGATGGCAGTATACATTTTCTGTCACAAAATGCTTTTATGGGCCATAGCTAACATCTTCTCACTGTATTATATATAGCAAGACACACCTGATTTTTTTATTAACAAAATTTAGCCAAGTGCTGGTGGCTCATGCCGGTAATCTTAACTACTCAGGAGGCTGAGACCACAGGATTATGGCCTGAAGCCAGTCCAGGCAGGAAAGTCATGAGGACTCTTATCTCCAATAAACTACGCAGAAAAAGCTGGAAGCGGCTCTGTGGCTCAAGTGGCAAAGTACTAGCCTTGAGTAAAAAGCTAAGGGATAGTGCCTAGGCCCAAAGTTCAAGCCCCAGGGCCTGCAGAAAAATATATATACATATATTATTAATTTTAAAAAAAATTAGTCACTATGCCAGATGCTGGTGCTCATGCTTGTAATCCTAGCTACTCAGGAAGCTGAGATCTAAGGATCATGATTCAAAGCCAGCCAGAGCAGGAAAGTGAGACTCTTATCTTCAATTAACTACCAAAAAAAAAAACAAAATCTCAAACAAACAAAAACAAAAAACAAACCCCAAAGGCCAGAAGTGGAGCTCAAGTGGTAGAGTATAGAGCACTAGCCTTGCACAAAGTTCAGGGACAGCATGCAGGCCCCGAGTTTGAGCCTCAGGACCTGCAAAAAGCAAAACAAAACTCCCATAAAATTCTGTATCAGAAAGAAAATTAAAGAACTTCAAGAAATTACTCAAATAGTTCAGACACTTACATGATTCTTTTATAAACAGAAATTAATCTGACTTGTCCACTTAAATATAACTCACTATAAATTAGTTTGAATTTTATAATATTAAAGATTCTGAATATTTCCTTAAATTTTTTTTTTGGCAATCTGAACTGGTAGCTCATGTCTGTAATCCTAGTTATTCCAGAGACTGAGATCTGAGGATCATGGTTTGAATCCCACCTAGAGCTTCCAAGTCTGTGAGACTCTTATCTCTAAAAAAAAAAATCACCAAAAAGCCAGAAGTGGAGCTGTGGTTCCTAGAGGTTAGAGCACTAGCCTTGAGGGGAAAAAAAAAGCTCAGATAGCACCTAGGACCTGAGTTCAAGCTCCAAGATCAGCAACTAAATAAATAAAGCCAATGATCTTTAAAAATTAATATATTTTACAAAATGGGTTTTTCATATATATATGTGTGTATATATATTTACATATATATGAATAAAACATACACACACAGTATGCTTCAATCATGTTTACCTCCCATCACTCTCTCTCATTCTCCTTTCCTGCTAATCCTCTGTATGTTCATGTCTTTTTGTTTGTTTCTAGTAGACTGTGCATATGACAGATCTAGTTTTCCTTGCAACCATAATCTCATTCTTCTTTATAGCTAAATAATACTCCACTATATATATATATATATATATATATATACAATTTCTTTATTATTCAGTTGTTGCACATTTAAGCTGATTCTATAAACTTGGTGATCACAAATTTTTGTTATAACAAACACAGATATGCACATATCTCTATTTTATTCTGCCTTTTATTCCTAGGAATAGTATAATAGGATCATGCAGAATTTCCATACTGATTTCTACAGTAGCTATAAAGTTTACACTTATATGAGCAATATTTAAGGGTTTCTTCCTATCTTAGTATTTTCCCCAACATTTATTGTTTAAATGTCTACAGGTTTGTTTGTTCGTTTTAGTTAGGACTTGAAATTGGGGCCAGGTACAGTCCCTGAGCTCTTTTGCTCAAGGCTTTGCTCTACCACTTTTAGCCACCATACCACCTCTGGGTTCTTGGTGGTTAATTAGAAATAAGAGTCTCAGGGACTTTCCTTACTGGCTGGCTTGGAATCTCAATAGTCAGATCTCAACCTCCCGAGTAGCTAGAATTACAGATGTGAGCCACCAATTCCAGGCTTAAAATGTCAACAGTTTTAAATCTGAATTCGAATAAATCTCTTTTCTCCATATATCAACAACTCTAAACAAAGCAAGTCAAAACTACTGATCTTTTTAAAGGTCTTAAGAGTAAAATGCAAACATTAAAAGATTTCTTTATTACAACTTCTTTTATCCTCTTCTATTTCTTCAAGTTCCACTATTTCAAAACAGGTAATACGTTCTTAAAACATGAAAAAACAAAAGTGTCCATCTAGAATAACACTGATGCAATATATGTTAAGATAATATACAATAAATATATGCTCATTATGAATAGTGTTTCTAACTCTAATAAAGTTTCATTTAAACAAATTCCATCTTAAATTACAGAAATCAATGTAAGGAAAAAGGAAACAGCATATTTCTTAATATCAATTTTTTAGTATTCAATGAAGATTCACCATTATTACAGTAACATAATAAAAATTAAACAGCAGTCACATAACAAAAATGAAACAGCAGTCTCATACATGAAAGGAATAGCTCAAATTGCCCTGATATATAATACCACTCTAAATTGGATTTCAATCAAAAAGTCAAATCTATCATCAAAAATATTAAAAAATACTTTCTCTTAAGGGTCAAATTTCTAAAAAAGACATTGCCAAATTATTTAGAAAAATGAAAATGTTAAGATAGCCCAAAATGTCAAGTAACAATACTTAAACTTATCAGTTGGTATGTGTGGTTATAAATTAAAACCAGAGACTGCCGTTTAGCTACACAGCTAATCCCCCAAGATATGTTTTCTGATTCAGTCCAAAGGGAGGATTGTCACAGGAGTATCATAGGGAAGTATTTGGAATGTAAGGCCTATGGAATCATTTAGTGCATGATGGAATAGACAAATGGTTCTCATTCACTGCCTATATCGACACTATTGTATGGCCTTAATGTTACAAATATCCACACGGCTCTTGGCAAAAAAAAGTTTCTAACTCATAGAAGTTCCAGCAAGTAAAACTCAAAACACGCTTTCAAGAATTTCTAGTTATGATTTTGGAGTGAACACTTCAAAGGCATGTTGAACTTTTTCTTATTCCCTCTTTTCCACACGAAAGACGATGAACTCATTCACAAGATCTAATCACCAATGAGTGTTTTTAAAACACTTAAATTCTACCCAAAATAAATGAATTCAAATACAATTACCACAGGGGCATTTTCCTCTTTCAAAATATCTTCAATAAACTGTTTTGCAAAAGAGCTCTTTCCACAACTTATCAATGGAAGTAAGCAGTGTTGCTGAACATGTTTGCACAGACAAAAAATGTCCTTTGGTTCAGTGTAACACACATTGAAGCATCCTACTTAGAACAAAGTTTACTTGTAAATACCACAGTAATGAGATAAAAATCTTTTTTATATTAACATACTCCTATTTTTAAAAATCTTTTGGCCACTAGAGGGAGTCAGCAGCATTTTTCAAATGGCATGCTTAAAAGCCGATGAAAAGGTTACTATTGGTCAAAGTACAACCAGAAACCTCTGCACTAATTGCTTTCCATATATTTTATCTTGTACCTTGACTTTTGAAAATATTTAAGCATACTAAACAATCCAGCTCAAAGGTAAGAGTTAAATAAAGTAGTCAAATGACTAAAATTTGAAAACTCCCTTAAAGTCATATCTGAATTTAATAGCTTAATTGTATGGGAGATAAATATTACTGTTCTACACAGGCAATTCATCAGTCCATCTATACCCTAAAAGAAGTTATATGAAATACAGAAAAAAGTCTTAAAATTTTTAATACCTCTTGTTTATAGAGAATTTTTTCTTTAAAAACAAAAAATTTTAATATCACTTCTTTGTTGAGAAATTCTTTTTTTCTTAAAACCAATCTATTACAAGTAGCAAAGCAAAGAAATTAAGTAACTTCCTCATAGTGTCAAGTGTTACACAGTTATTATTATTAGTGGCATGGTTCCCCTTTCTTCCCTTGCCTGCCCAAAGGCAGGAATGGAGACTGTGTCTCCAATTCAAGGACAGGAAGAAAGAAAATGCAAGACAGAGACATTAAGATAATAACAATGGAGAATTTTGCTGAAATTAGAATTCTAAAACCCATTAGGAAATTAGTATACTGCATTGGTGAACATCAAAATACATCTACCTTCAATATTACTATTTAAAAGCAATATGGGAAGATTATCTATCTAAGCAAGCAATGTAATCAAGAGGGTTGCAACTTAAAATGTAATATGCTGCATTTTTCATGTTCAATATCGAAATTTTTCAATATTGAAACTGTTGTAGGTTTTAAAATAATTACAGAATGCTCTTAAAGGAGATAGCTATAGCAGAAAAAATACAGCATAACAAAGCCCATTTGACCAATCTCAACTAACAAAAAAAGCAGGAAGTGGAGCTGTGGCTCCAGTGGTAGAGCAATAGCCTTAGCACAAAAGCTCAGGGACAGAACCCAGGCCCTGAGTTCAAGGCCCCCCCCCAAAAAGAATCTATGATACAAAAGGTGACTATGTATCTACTCTGACATTCTGAAATTGCGTCTCATATACTTTTGATCCTCTCTTTTGAGGCAATCTAGAATGATTGTCTTTAGTCTTAGTGACAATAAAATGGGTTTAAGAAACAACTAAATAAATCAAATAAAATTATAAGGGAAGTCTGATTTTTTCCATCTTAATTTTAGAAGCAAATATTAAGAGATGAGGAATCTCTTTTGTGTTTTGTTTTGAGAGGACAGCTGGACAAATAGCTAAGTATTTAACTGTGTCTGATTGTACACACTTAGGATCTTAGAATTTGAGAGGCTGAGACAAAAGGATCTATAGAGTTTGAGGTCAGCTTTGGCTACATAGGGAGAAACTATAGGAGGTCTTAGAGAAAAGTGAATTATGATGGAATAGGGATATACCTTAATTGAAGAACTCTTGTCTAGCATGCAAGGTCCTAGTTGTGATTCCCAGTACTACAACAAATACAGTAAAATATAAAAATCTATGAACCAAGTCGGGGGCCTGTGGCACATGCCCGTAATCCTAGCTACTCAGGAGGCTGAGATCTGAGAATCACAGTTCAAAGCCAGCCTGGGCAGCAAAGTCCATGAGACTCTTATCTCCAATAAACCACTAGAAAACGAAGTGGTGCTGTGGCTCAAGTGGTAGAGCGCTCACCTTGAGCTGAAGAGCTCAGGAACAGTGCCCAAACCCAGAGTTCAAGCCCCATGACAAAAAAAAAAAAAAAATTCATGAACCATACAGAAGAATGTGAACAAATATGACACAGATGTTTCCCCAATCAAAATTTCAGTATATGCTTTTTTTAAAAAAGAGGGAGAATAGTTGAGTAATTTTAAATGGGTACTTCATATATCAATTTAGCCAGTTAGAAATCACAGCAAAGACAAGTGTGTGTATTATATATGACAATAAATATGTTCATATATAACAGATATATTTATGACAATAAATGTATATATATATATGTACTGTTTAGCCTACTGTAGATTTTCTTTCCTTTGAAGGCTAAATAGTACTCCATTATACACACACAGGTTTTGTCTTATTGAATTCATCCACTGATATACACTTGGGTTGCTATATTTTAGTGACTGTGAAAATTCTGCTATAGGCTGGGAATGTGGCTTAGTGGGTAGAGTGCTTGCCTAGCATGCATGAAGCCCTGGGTTCAATTCCTCAGAACCACATAAACAGAAAAAGCCAGAAGTGGCACTGTGGCTCAAATGGTAGAGTGTGAGCCTTGAGCAAAAGAAGTTCAAGAATAGTGCCAGGATCTGAGTTCAAGTCCCAGGACTGGCAAAAAAAGAAAAAGCTGCTACAAATATTTCCAAAAATACTCATGATTCTTTAGGATTTATATCCAGAAAAGGATTGCAGGATGATATAATAATTCTATTTTTTTTTTTTTGTCAGTCGTGGGGCTTGAATTCTGGACCTGGGCATTGTCCCTCAGCTCTTCATCTTCAGCTCAAGGCTAGCACTCTACCACTTGAGCCACAGCACCACTTCCGGTTACTGAGTGATTTATTGGAGATTAAGAGTCTCATGAATTTTCCTTGCCTGGGCTGGCTTTGAACCGCAATCCTCAGATCTCAGCCTTCTGAGTAACTGGGATTACAGGCGTGAGCCACCGGCACCCAACTTCTATTAAAAATTTTTTGGAATTTCCATATTGCTTTCTACCCTTGGCTATACTATTTCACAATCCCACCAACAGCACTTAAGAAAAATGATTAGAAAAATGATGTGAAGTTTCTTCACCTAAGTTTGCAAATATTTTCTCTCAATTCTGTGTAAGATATTACTTTTCTGCTATGGTGATAGAGTAATGCAGAGGCTTTAAATTTTAAGTTAAATCAATTTGTCTATTCTTCTGTTGTCTAAGATTTCAGTGTCATATTTAATAAGTGATTACCAAACTTCAATGCTATAAAGCTTTTACCCCATATTTTCTTCCAAAGGGTGTGTTAGTTTGGACCTACCTTTAGGTCCTTTATCCCTCTCTCCCTTTTTTTCCCCAGTACTGGAGATTTAATTATAGGCCTGGGCACTGTCCCTGACTTCCTTTTTGCTCAAAGTCAGCATACTACCAACTTGAGACACAGCACTATTTCTCACTTTTCCTGTGATTAGAGATAAGTTTCACAGGCTTTCCTGACCAGGCTGGCTTCAAACCATGATCCTCCGATCTCAGCCTCCAGTGTAGCTAGGATTACAGGCAAGAGCCACCAGCAGCTGACTCCTATCCCTTTTGAATTAATAGTTTTATGTAGTATGAGGAAAGAGTCCAACACTACTTATGTGGATATCATTTGCCTAACACTAGTTGTTTTTTTTTTTTTAGTATGTCTTTTCTCATTGAGTGGTTAACATCCTTCCCCCAAATATTTTGATCATACATGCAAGCGCTTATTTCTGGGCTGTCTATATCACTGACCTAGATTGTTAGGAGCCACCATGACCATCCCAGGGGAGCAAGCAGGCACAGGAGAAAGATTATTAAGGTTTATTAGAGGGGCCATATCTTCCCACAGGTGAGGGAACATATGGTGTCTGCCCCTATCCAGGTGGGTAGCTTTGGGGGTAGTAGCAAGTTAAGTGCACAGGTAGGTCTGGGGGAAGAGAGAGAGTAAATAGTTATATGGCAAGAACTCTAGGGCAGGGAGGAGCTCAGGCCTGGGTGGAGCTGAAGACTGGACTTGGGAATGCTAACATAGCTGTCTTTTGATAAGTATTCATACTGTTTTGATTTCTGTAGTTTTGTAAGTTTCAAAAATTAGGAAGTATCAGCCCTCTATTTTGTTTTGTTTGGCTATTTGAGGTACTTTGGGATTCCTATGTAAAGTTTAGATGGCTTTTTAAAATTCTGGATGGGTTTTCCTCTTGACTGTTGAGTCAGAGTTTCCCCTTGTAACTCAGGGTAGCCTGCCTAAGCCTCCTAAATGTTAAGTCTAGCATCCAAGAAATTTTCTGATTCTGAAAAAAAAGGCACTAGAAATTTGATAGGCACTGAATTAGATAGGTGATAGGTAAATCACTTTAGATACCCCCACAGATAGTTGAACAATATTAAATTTTCTATATGCATTTCCTTTTATTTGTATTTCCTTCATATCTTTTTTTTTTTTTTTGGTCAGTTGTGGGGCTTGAACTCAGAGCTTGGGCCGCTGTCCCTGAGATTTTTTTTGTTTAAGGCTAGTGCTCTACCACTTGAACTTGCGCCACAGCACCACTTCCTTTTTTTCTTGGCAGTTAATTGGAAGAGTCTTATGGACTTTCCTGCCCAGGCTGGTTTTGAACCATGATCCTCAGATCTCACCCTCCTAAACAGCTAGGACTACAGGCATGAGCTACCAGCATCCAATCTTCCTTTATATCTTTTAGCAAATTTTGCACTTTTCACTGATCAAGTCTTGGTAACTACTCTTTTTGATGCAATTATAAATTATTCTTGTAATTTCCTTTTCAGAATATTCAGTGCTTATGCACAGGAATACAAATGATTTTTGCATGTTGACATCGTTTCTACTGTTTTGTTGAATTCACTTACAATCTTATGTTTATGAAAAGAATTCCCTATTTATACATTATCATCTGTGAACAAGCAATTTTACTTATTTCCAAGTTAGATGCCTTTTACTGACTTTCTTATCTAGCTGCTCTGGCTAAAATGTCTAGTATTATGTTGAATAAAAATAGTGAAAATGGCATCCTGATACCAGATGAAAGCCTTTAGTCTGTCACCATTAAGTGTGATGTTCATCATAGGCTTTTCATATATGGATTCTAGTCAGGTTCCTTCTATTCCTAGTTTGTTAATGATCAGCCAAACTCTGTCAAAGGACTCTTTTGCACTGACATGACCATAAGTTTTTTTTTCTTTTTTGCACTGTTTTTATTAATTGGTATTTTTATTGATATTTATGTTAAGCCATCTTTGTACTCCAGGAATGTATCTCACTTGATTGTGGTATATAATCCTTAAAATATACAGACAAATTTGGTTTGCAATTCTTTTTTTGGGGGGGGAGGTTGTCATGGGGCTTGAACTATGGTCCTAGGTGCTGCCCTTCAGCTCTTCAGCTAGCTCAAGACAAGTGCACTACCACTTGAGCCACAGCAACACTTCTGGTTTTCTAGTAGTTTACGGGAGATGAGAGTCCCATGGACTTTCCTGCCTGGGCTGGCTCTGAATCGTGATCCTCAGATCTGTCTCTTGAGCATCTAGGATTACAGGCGTGAGCCACCAGCACCTGGCTGGTTTGCAAGTATTTTGTTGGGAATTTCTGCATCATTTTGTTCATAAAGATATTATAGTTTCCTGTGTTATCGTTGCTTGCCGTTAGTAATACTGTAATGTCCTTGTAGAGTAAGTTAGGTGGTGTTCCATCCTAATCAATGTTTTGGGAAAATGTGGGGTTATTAGTTCTTCTTCAAATGTTTGGTAGAATTCACCAGTGACTCCATCAGGTCAAGGACTTCTTGGCTAGGATATGTTGCGTGTGTTGTAATAGGGATTTAAACGCAGGGCCTCAGCTTGCTTGGATAGGTTACTTAATCGACACTGTACCACTGAAGCTATACCTCAAATCCTGCCTTCTACTTTTACTTTGGAAATGGAGCCTTGGAATACTTTCCTGACTGTGGTTGGCTTCAAACCATAATCTTCAGGATTTTAGCTCATGAGTAGCTAGGATGATAGGTGTGAGCCATTGGCACCAAGGTGGAATTGAAGTAACTTACACTGGTGATAATGAGGGACTTCTACCATTTTGGCTGTTTCCACTATGCTTTGCTACATTTTTTTTTGTCACTTATTTCCTGAATTACTATCCTTCTTGAAGCTTACTTGAGGTTTTTGTTGTTTTGTTTAGAAATTTTGGTAGTGTTTGAATTTCTTTACTTTCTTTCATATGATTACCTTGTGCCCTTATCTGTATTTTTTTTTTTGGGTCCAGTCGTGGGGCCTGAACTCTGGGCCTGGGCGCTGTCCCTCAGCTCTTCAGCTCAAGGCTAGTGCTCTACCACTTGAGTCACAGCGCCACTTCCAGCTTTTTTCTTTTTGCTTATGTGGTGCTGAGGAATCGAACCCAGGGCCTCAGGCATGCAAGGCAAGCGCTCCACCACTGAGCCACCTTCCCAGCCCCTATCTGTATATTTTCTATGGCTATTTTCCTTGTGGTTACCACAGATGTTTGGGTTAACATCATAAAGTTATAACAATTAGAATTCTAGTTTAATTTCTCACATGCAAGAAATAAATTGTGAATAAAAAGTTATACTAATAGCTTTTAGACTAAGAATTGTTTTTGGAAAATGTAGTACTCTCTTACAAAGTACAATTACTTACAACTTGGGGGGGAGGGAGAAATTGGGGAGGTGGGGAGGGAAGGGATGATAGGGGGAAAACAAAGGAGCGGGTAACAATGATCGACAGGAAATGCACTCATTACCTTACTCATGTAACTGTAACTCCTCTGTATAGCATCTTTACAATAAATATATATTATATAAATAAAGTAAAATTACAATGTCATTAACTTCTGTAACTGTTATATTTATCTTTTCTGGGACTAAGAGCTTTATTTTTTCAAATAACTGAGTTAGTGACTAGTTTGCTTACATTTTACCTTGTAAGGAAGCATTTCTTATAGGCTGAGTAACATTGTATTTCTTGAGTTTTCTTTATTTCCTCACACTTTTGAAGGGTAGTTTCGCCAATTTTTTTTTTTTTTTTGGGTGGGGGGATCTGGTACTTGCTAAGCAAGTGCTCTCTACCATTTGAACTATTTTCCTAAAGCCACACATAGAATTCTTAGTTTAAAGCTCTATTTCTTCAGATATTCATTTTAGCCGTTATCCTCTTTTCTGGAACTCTCAAAATGTGGAAGTTGATGATGTCCTATGAATGCGCTTTCTTTCCTTCAAACTTTTTTCTGTTGAGACAAATTTCAACTGCCATATATTCAACTTCCTCAAACTTACTGTTGAAGCTATCTAGTGAATTTTTCATTTTAATTATTCTTTTCAGCTCTAGGACTTCTCTTAAGGTTTTTAGGTTTTCTCTTTATTGTTATTTCTATTTTCTTTATACACTGCTTTAATTCTTTAAAAACATCAGTAGATATTACTTACTTTAATGTCTTTGCTTAGCACATTAATTATTAAAATCTTTTCCAGGGGCAAGTTTCTGTAATTTTTTTCCTTTGGAAAAGGCACACTTTTCTCTTTCTTTGAATAAATTTTGATGTCTTCTTGCAATATGAGGACATGTAAATGTAATAGTGTGCAGCACAGAAAAACATTTTTCCCCCATGTCTCAGTGATAAATAGCTGGCTGAAATGTAAGTTCTTATTTCTTCCTGAGCCTTCCCCATCCCTAAACATGCAGTCACATTCTAATTTCTCCTTTATAGGCTGTATGAGTGCAAGCACACATATGTTAAGGCCAGTACTGGGCTTAAACTCAGGATATCATGCAATTTGCATTTTCCCTCAAGGTTGTGTCTCTACCACTTGACCCACAGCTCCACGTCCAGGTATTTTCTTTTGTTTGTTTTTTGTTTTTGTTTTTGCTGGCTGAAATAAGTCTCACGGACTTTTTTGCCTGGGCTTACTTTGAACCACAATCCTGAGATCTCAGCCTCCTGAGTAGCTAGTATTAGAGGCATGAGTCACTGGTTTCCAGCTAAAAATATCTCCGTCTTTAATGTTTGTCTTCCAAAGGAGAAAATGAAGAAAGGGAAGGGCCCTGGGTTTTTAAATACTGTAGAAGTATCTTTAGTTGGAAGAAAAGTAGCTTGCCATAATGGGTAGGGAGGTCAAACAAAGGCTGCTCACCTCTTTGCTTGCATCTGTGTAATAAAAATGAGACAGTGATCAAAGCATAGGGGGAGCAGGCTCCTTTGTGTTCAGTTCTCTTACAAGTTCTGTACTGGTTGTTCCGGGAACACATATACAGATCCCTGCCATGACACTGGAGGTAGGCTGGAGATGGGTGGCTACTATTGTGGTAGAAGCTGAAAATGGCCAAAATAAATAGCAATTTACTACCTGAGAGCTGTAAGTCTTCAGTAGCCTTAAGAGTTTTAAACCAGATAGATTTGCTAATCCAATTGCTTTCTAGACAGGGAGATAGATTTCTGCCATCTTTCCTACATCCTCTTTCCTTTCATAATGGTTTAGAGGGAAAAGTACACAGAACAAGAAATTATTCCAAAATAAAGAGTAATTATCTGGATTATAAGTCTGGAGATATTTTGTATTTCCTTTTCCTTTAATGAGAAATTATTACTTTAGCAGGCTGGAGTGGGGAAAATCAGTAAAAATGTATGTAGAAAAAACTGCAGCAATCACTCTAAAAGGCTTGATAGGAATTGTTAAGTCTACCTTAGTGAGGAAGGAGTTTTTAGAAATAAGAGATTATTTTTTCATTTTGGTTTTCAACTATGAAGTCAATTTTTAAAAAGCTGAAATTAAGTAGAAAAAGAAACCACAAACATTTTAGCAGACTGTTTACTCATTGGTCCATATCTTAGCTATGGTAAATAATGCTGCAATGAACATTGCTGGTAGCGTGTGGCCTTGTCTGTGATCATATGGGTAAATGCCCAGGAGTAGGATTGCTGGGTCATAGTGAGCTCTATGTTTAGTCTTCTGAGGACTCTCCATAGTGAACAAGTTTACATTCCCAGCAACAGTATAGTAGCATTCCCTGTTATTATGCCAGCATCTGTTATTATGCTATCTTGATAATGGCCACTCTAACTGGAGTGAGGTGGAATCTCAATGTTGTTTTGAATTCCATTTCTTTTCTGGTCTGAGATGCTGAACAATTTCTTCATGTGTGTATTGGCCATTCTTTTCTTTTTTTGTTTTTTTTTTGTCGGTCGTGGGTCTTGAACTCTGGGCCTTGGGGCGCTGTCCTCAGCTCTTCGACTCAAGGCCAGCATTCTACCACTTGAGCCACAGGGCCACTTCCAGCTTTTTCTGCTTATGTGGTCTGAGAAATTGAACCCAGGGCCTCATGCATGCAAGGTTCTACCACTGAGCCACCTTCCCAGACCCTATGGGCCATTCTTATTTCCTCTCCAGAGAAGTCTCTTTTTAATTCTTCAGCCCACTAATTAATAAGGTGGTGTTTCTTTGAGGATTTCTTTTAGGGTTGGTTAATTTTTTGGGCTCTATTTCAGATATGAGGGCCTTGTCTGTTGTATAGCTAGTGAAGATCTTCTCTCAATCTGTGGGCTTTCTATTTATCTTGATAGCTATGCCCTTTGCCATGTGGAAGCTCTGTAGTTTAATGCAATTCCATTTATCCAGTCTTTCTTAAGATATGGAACAAAAAAATGTGGTATTTATGAAATAAGCCAGACTAAAGCATAGTTTCCCTCATCTGTAATAATTAGTACATGCCTAGGATAGTCCTAGCAAAGGTTCACAATAGCCCAGTAGCTATGTACATATAACCATATAAAATGAGGCTAAATGAAATGATCTCCTTGATGTGGAAACAAGAGGGTTTTTTTTGTTCTTTTTCTTTCTTTTTAGTGTACTGTATGCAGATAATTCTTCTGTCTTTTGTTTTTCTCCTCTGGTTAATTCCCGCAGTCACTATTTCCGATTTGGGTTCACCCAAAGGGTGAACTAGTACCTTACCTTATTTATATAACTGTAACTCCTCTGTATATCAACTTTACAATAAAGTAAATTTTAAAAAGAATACTCATTGTTCAATATTCTTATATCTTTAAATTTCATTTGTGTAGGGATAACACCCACATGGAATGGCTTTTGAAAGAACTAAAATGGAAAGGTATCTGTTTTTATCTTTTCATAGATTAGAGGGGTAGGAAAGAATAATGTACTAGGAGCTCAATAGTAATATAAACATTACTATCTTTAACTTCATCTTGTCAACACATCAACAATGTTTATCAAAACCCAGGCACCTACACACGTCTGTAATTCTAGCTACTCGGTAGGCTGAGATCTAAGGATCGCAATTCAAAGTCAGCCAAGGCAGGAAAGTCCATGAGATTCTCATCTCCACCAGAAAACCAGAAGGGACACTGTGGCTCAAGTGTCAGAGCACTCGCCTTGAGCTGAAGAGTTGAGGGACAGCGCCCAGGCAACAAAAAGTTTATTTAGCAACTAAAATTAGAAAACTGTCACTATGTGTAAGTGATGCCACCCACCCACAGATTATTTTCCATTTCAAATCTAGAAAAAAACAGAATCCCAACTGTCCCATTGATTGCCAGAAATATCACCTGGCTAAATTCAAACACAGTATTAAACTACTGACCAAAGATGACGTTTCCACAGCATATAATGACATTTTCTTTAGTATCTATATAGTAATAATAAAGAATTTATTTAACTGGGTTTTTCCTTATCTTTTTTATACCTAAAAGAGAAACATTTTATAAAAAAAATTATGAACAACAGATAGAGAAATAAGCAGAAAATCTTGTTAGTTCCAAATATATGATTAAGTATTAGAAAGCCTTACAAATCTAGTCAAATAAATTAAAAATTGTACTTATAAGATATTATATTATATATAGATATGCTATTGACTCCTTCCTTCAAATACAAATAAATGTGCAACTAGCTAGAGCTGATAAAAAAAAAAAAGACCTGTTTACATTAACCTGGTACAAAACAGCAATCAGAGTCTTTTTTACTTTGGGAAATGCCAAGAGATTAGAGCATCAGGAGCTGAAGCTTAAATGAAGCAAAAAGACCAACAGAAAGTCATGACAAACTAGCAAAAACAGAAACTAAGCATGGATAAGTAAAAATTATGAATAAATAAGAATTGTCAAATAGAAGAAATAGTAGGATGGAATTAACCTAGATTAACTGTAGCTGGGGACAAGAGCAGGCAAAGTAGCTGAGGTTTTATTTTGTTTTGCTTTAAATAAGAACACTCAAAAGTATAACATGTTATGCTGAGGTTTGGGTTCTTTAGGAAGAATGGAAGGATAATGTAGAGATGAAGAAAGGAGAATAAGAATGAAGTATTTAATATGCATGTATGAAAAAGGAACAAGGAAACCTGCTGAAACTGTTTTGAGAAGGGGGGAGATGAGATGAAGAAGCCTGGCAGAATGGGTAAATCTTATATACATATAAGAAAATATCACAGTGAAATCTAGCTTAAAAGACAGCAGACAACAAAGACTAACAAATTTACTTCCTTTTAAAGTCCACTGTATTGTTGATAGTTATGTTTATTCCAGGGCAGATACAAACATACACATACATACAGACACAAACATACATCCTGTCCTAAGGAAAAACTATCATATTTCCTGCTTGATTTAATAAATGAAATTAACTGTGAAAGACTATATTTAGAAGTTTAAAAACTAAAAAAAAAAAAAATGATTCCCTAACCATGAAGGATTATTACATACAACTAAGTAATTATCTCCTACTATTATGAATAACTAACTAAACTCCTGATCTTATTAGCAAAACACTCAGAGAAAAAGGAGGTTTATGTGATTTGTTAATGAAGGTCAGTTGTGACTCTGTACAAATTACCTAAGAAATGGCAGAGCTGTGGCTACTCTGGTAGTTACTAGATTCATCTTTCTTTCAAAATTTGAAACTCAAATGTAAAGAGGAAATTAAAGACTTGTATGTCTTTTCCTCTATCATCATAAGATACAAATAAATCATTTCAATACTCATGTAATTACTTCTTTAAAGCATACACTAAAGTAGTAAAGAAAATTATATTTGTATTCTCAAGCCTTTTCCAATTAAACCATATTGAAATGCAAAGTTGTTTGTATGGTAATAAATTATAAAGCACATAAGTATACAAAGGACTCCTTGTTTTGGTTAATAAAAATGTTCTAATATTATTGTTAAAGTAAAATGCCACATACAGATTATATCACTTTATAAGACCTTGATATTAAAAGCTGTTAAGGGATAAAAGGTAAATTCACCAGGGGCTGGTGGCTGGTTTTTATAATCCTTGCTACTGGAAGGCTGGGATCTGAAGATCTGGGTTCAAAGCCAGCCCAGGCAGGAAAATCTGTGAGATTCTTATCTCTGATTAGTAAAAAGCCAGAAGTAGAACTTAGGCTCAAATAATAGAGGGCCAGCCTTGAGTGAAAAAGCTAAGAGGGAGCACCCAGTCTCAGTACTGGCACCATTAAAAAAAAATACATTCTATTAGCTAGTATTATCTAGGTTATTTTTAATTAGTTGCTTAGTCAAAAGGAAACCTAGTATGAAGCAAAAATTTGGAAAATTAAAATCACGCAAATCCAGGGATAGTAGGGGGGAGATATTTCATTATGGCAAATAACAACTTTTTTGGGGGGGGGGAAGGGGCAGTGGGAGATTGAACTCAAGGTCAAGACAAATAATTACCTCCAAGGACCATCAAATAGCCTGAGCAGTTCAATATTCAAAAGACATTTAAAGAGGATATAATTTGGGTGACACCACCATGGGGTGATTTTTGGAGGGGGGACCTTCTTTATACTTAATGTCATTTGATGTAAAATATGTAATTCTTAGGCTGAACATAAGCCCTCCTCCCCAACTGTGTATTTTTCTAAAATTTCCAATGCTCTGGATAATATTCACAATATGGAGAAAAATCAGTGTGGTCCATAACCACCAAAATATTAGCATCTGCTAAAGTTGCTCCTTCATGGAAATAAGAAATGTCATGTTCACCACAAGTTCTGTCAGAGCCAAGAAGCTGTTCAACTTTTTCATGATGATTCTTAAATCTGCTAGTGCTAAGAAAGCCTTCTTGAGTGTTTTTTTGGGGGGGTGGGCAGGAAGGAAATTGGAATGGAATGGAATAGCATATTTCTTTCACAGTAAGCAGAAACTGTTTAGTCAGTATCACATGATTTTTAATTATAGGAGATTCTAGGAATAATATTAGAAATATTAGGAAATACTAGCATCAATAACTAGTTTTTCCACACTTTTCTGATAAACTTGTTATGCAGAAATGCTCTATGAAGCCCTTTAATAATACATGGCCATTTCTTTTTTTTACCAAAATAATGCTCATTTAATCCAAATTAAAAAAACCATCTTAACTGTATATGTTTATGTATGCGTATGTGTATGCCTTTTAGTTTACAAAGAATTTTCACAAACACCAAAGACAAAATGAGAGATGAAGAGTTAAAAAAAAAACCTCAAAAATAACTTGTGTCATAAGGAGTCTATGATTAAAATAACTTGTAGGATGGCAGAAGTATTTCCCAGCCACAGCCCGGGTTCTCCAGTTAGATAGATCTAAGTCTAAATGCTAGCCCCCTTTACTAATAGTTTAACCATGGATATATAACTTAATCACACTGTGCCTCAACTATCTAGTCTGTAAAAATAAGATAATCATGCTAATTTTATATGAATGTATGAATGAAACATTATGTAAAAAAAGTACATGTGGCGTATATTAATCCTCAAAATGTTCATTATCAGTAATTATAAAGCTCTGTAACATAGAACTATTTGTTTTGCATGGAAGAGGAAGAGGGAAGAAAAAGAGAGAGTAAATATATACATAAAATCTATCAATATCAATATTAGAGGATACTTACCATAATGAATATAAGAGCCTTCAACAACTACTTTCAGGTATTAAAAATTACTAAAACCTACCAGGTAAACTCTATACAAGCCCCATTCTTCCACCGCCACAGAAAGTGCAATGACCAAGGATCTATCTACTGTCCCAAGAACACCATCTAATCATTCAAAAAGCAGTTAGTGCACTAAAGAATTAACTGAGAAATGAACTAAATGAGCTGGAATTATAGGAGCCCAGATCAGATGTGAAGTACAATTCTTGGTTTATCAGGTCTGTGGATTATTTTTTGTACCTGTTTGTTTTTGTTTGGGGATGATGGGATGGCAATATATATTGCATATTCTCTCTCTCTTCCTGGAGACCATTTACCAAGGTCACCAATTTAGTACTCAAGCAGTGCTAGAAGTCAGGATTGAATTTTATTATTTGCAAGACAGACTACAGAATCTAGTGCTAAAACACTAATCAATATAATGTATATTGCCCACTATAGCAATCCAAGAGTAGGAAGTGAGTTCATATTGCATACATATGGTAGAAAAACTCAGATAATACGCTAATTTTTAAGAAATTTGTTGTCAAACAATTGAAGTTTACTAAGGCTTAACTGTTAGGGAGAGGATAAATCAAACCCTAAGACATCATGGACTAAAAGATAGTATACTCTCAGGCAAAGTCCTTAATAACTACTATTATTTATTATTTTTTTTAGTGCCAGTTCTGGGGGCTTGAACTCAGGACCTAGGTGACATTTTTGAGCTTTTGTGCTCAAGACTAGTTGTTCCACCACTCTGAACCCCACCCCAGCACCATTTCTGACTTTTTAGTAGTTAATTGGAGAAAAGACTCAAACTTTCCTGCTCAGAGTGGTTTTGAACCATGATCCTCAGATCTCAGCCTCCTGAGTAGCTATCATTATAGACATGAGCCAATAGTACCTAGCTAAAGTCCTTAATTTTAATATAAATCTGTTTAATCTGTTTCCTCTTCTACAAAATAATATGTTCCTTACTCTCAGCATGCTTGTAAGGAAATGAAACATATAAAGCACTTACAACAAGCAACTATTACTTGGTGATTCTCCAAACATACGTCCATGGGATTGAGGATGTAGCTCAGTGGTAGAAAGTGAAAACAAAATGGGGGAGGGGAGTAAGAAACAGAAGCAAAGAAAAAAGAAGATCCTACCATAATCAGCACTGTCTTCACAATTTCATGTTAGGTTTGAAGGTCAAGACAACTATGTGTGTTTATATAGTAAAATTACTAAATTTAACAGTCAATATTTCTTAATGAATAAGAAAACACTTTATTAACTCTTAACAACATTTGCAGTTTCTCCTTTCTATGTTAAATAACTAAAAACTATGTATTTTTAGAATTCATATTTAACTGAAATATTCATTGATATGCTGTTTATTTGGCATTAACACAGATTTTACTCTTGTACATTAAATAACTACTAGCAATAGTAATTAAAAATTGTCTTCAAATAAACTATCCTTAGAAATAAGAAAATGTATTAACATTATACAAGCCTGCAACTGAGTCATTTTTCTTTGAAAATGCTAAGCACTTGGCATTTTTCTAAGAACTTAAAATTACCAAAAATCTGTTATCTCAGCTTAAGAACCATTGATTTAAGAGACAAAGATTTTATCTATTCATTATTCAGTAATAAAAAGAAATCAACATTATGAAATATATGCAGAATATATCCATTTCAATTCAAAAAAGAAAATAAAAATGAGAACACTACAGAAATTCTGGTTATACTTTGTTGGTGACAGTAAACTAAAATGAAATTTGTTTAATTGAAACAAAAAAAATTAATCCTAAATCTATGTTACCTGATTAAGCATTTAAAGTTCATCAAAGCTGAAAATATAGAAATCAATTCTACTTAATAACCTCTTTAATTACTAGTGACAGGGCTATCTCTGGTTAAATACAGTAAACTTAAACTAGTATACCTTCCTACGTGTATGTCATGCTACTTCCACTGAAATGACATGGAGCACTTTGTTGACTGTAGCTGTAACTTCAAAGCTGTTGCCTCTCCCACCTATCTGTTACTTTGGTAAGTAACATCAAAAATATTATCCCATTTATTCCTTAGTACAATTTTGAGTACCACCACTGTGGCAGCTGAGAATACATACTTAAGAAGTAGCTACCATTCTCAAGTTCAGAGAAGTTAATGTGAATCCATGTTGTTGATGCTCCAAAGCATTGAATACTGACTCACCTATCTTTTAAATAATATAAAAAATAGGCTGGGCTTGGTAGCTCACACCTGTAATCTTAGCCACACAGGCAGCTGAGATCTGAGGATCATGGTTCAAAGCCAGCCACGGCAGGAAAGTCGACGAGACTTTTATCTCCAATGAGCTACTCAGAAAAGGCTAGAAGTGGTACTATGGTTCGGGAGACTGCTAGCTTGAGCAAAATAAGCTCAAGGACAGTGCCCAGGCCCAGAATTCAAGCCCCAGGACCAGCAAAAAAGTGAATAAAATCATTTATATAAATGGCTTTTAATTTTCCATCTTTATATTCCTTGAAGTAATAATACCAAGATAACTGAGACTTTAAAAAAAGTCTTAAATCAACATAATTCTAAAGCAAATATACAGAGAAAAAGAAATTCATCCTTCAATTTTCTTTAGGCTAAGGAAAACTCATTATCATAAACCAGGAAGAAAAGCTAACAATGATCAATACTAAGAAGAATGTTCTATGGCATGTCAGACCAAACTAGTTTTTCTTGTTCTGTGGTATACTTGTACTTTGTGGCTGTTAAAAGTAACTAAAACAGGTACTTCAACTACAAGTCTCTGAAACCTACATGAACAAGTACAGACAAGTACGTGAACAGGCACAAGGTTCTCACAGGTAACACACAAGAACAACAGGGGTGATTTCTGAACTTTATCTTTTATCATATCATTTAATAGGTAATAAGGTAATTTATTAGTATCATGGTTCTTTAGCTTTCTTACTACTAACAGCAGAAGTCAAAAGATTAGCTTTAAATTTTAAGTTTATATATTAATATCACACTTTTAATATGTGTAATCATTAGACAGCTTCATATTTACAAAGTGATTAAACGATTTCCTAATAGTCACACCAAGAATTTTCCAAAATCATAATAGATGACTACAAAAATATTGAAGCTTTTAAATATCAGTTTTACAATCCAGTGTTATTTCAAAAGTCCTTTAAAAAAGCTATTATAAATCAATCCAAAATAAAACACATCAAGATATATTTTATGAAAAAGGGTATATAACTTCAAAGGTATGTATATGTGTACAATTATGTCTATATATATTTGTGTGCATGTCTGTACATGTAGGTACCACATGAGATTTTTGCTCTTCTTGCTTGCTCACAAATGGTACTCTACTATTTGAACCATGTCTCTAGCTGGACTTTTAGGTGGTTGCTTAGAAACAGTTTCTCAATCTTCTAAGCTTAGCCTCCTGGTTAGCTAGAATTTAAAGGCATGAGCTCCTGGTGTCCAGCAAATTTGTGTTTTAATTAAAAATAAAAAAAATTGGGGCCTGGAATGTGGAATGTGGCTTAGCATGCATGAAGCCCTGAGTTCAATTCCTCAGTACCACATATACAGAAAAGAGCCAGAAGTGGCACTGTGTCTCAAGTGTTTGCCTCTCTGTGCTCAGGGACAGTGCCCAGGCCTGGCACAAAAAAAGAAAGCAAAGCAAGCAAGCAAGCAAGCAAGAAAGCAAGAAAGAGAGGGAGAGGAAAAAGGAGGGGGGAGAAGGGAAGGGGGAGAGAGAGAGGTAGAGAGAGGGAGGGAGGGAAAAATATTACCCTAATAACTTTAAAAAACTCAAGTATTAGAAAAATATTTTAAAAATTGTTTTTAATCTTTATCATTCAAATAACATTCAATTTTTAAGTAACATACTTTATGTAAGTGTCAAGACTGCTTTAGAGGAGATAGCACTAGGACTATTTCCTAGACCTCCATGACGGGTTAAATATTAGAAATCTTACCTTGTGCTGTTCAATGGCATCTATCCACTGCTGTCTGTGATCTGGATCCTGAGCACGAAGATACCAAACACTATCATTCACACTAATATCAAATCGACATTCATCAAAATCATGAGGCTGTGGGGGGAGGTAGAAAATTAAAGGAAAGGTAATTATACTTTTATAAATCTTGTATCCTCCAACAAAAATATAAGCATACTTATGCTTCTGGAAGGCTCTTGTTATTTTTAAGTTTATCTACTTAAATAACTTTTCTAAAAATGTCTCTGATGACAGAACACATGTCAAGTTACCAAATCCAACTTTCGTTCACTACTCCTACAAATGAGCTGACATATAAACAATGAGCATCTATTTCAAAAGCACAAACAGAGATACTATTTTTCATCAAATTATTTCAGTTAGCTCAAATAGCAGAAACACCACCAAAAGGGAAGTTGAGGCCAAAATAAAGTTCTGCAAAGTTGTCTTTTTCCTTACTTCCTTACGCCATTATCTAATCATGAATTTCCATTGTGAAGTTGTATTCCATTAAATTTAATGAAGTATTTAATAAAAGTATTAACACTTTCCCAATTTCTACAATTAATTTTTATGTTATTACATATATTTACAGTAACAGTCAGTGTTAGTATTATGCTCAGCTTTGGTCCTCAGCTCCACCCACACCTGGGCCCCCTCCCATTCCACAGCTGGCCCCTCCCTGCTCTCCGCCCAGACCCACAAGAACTCCCATCTACCTCACTTCCTTTCCCTCAGACCCTCCTGCTACCTGAATGGGGACAGATACCATGTGCTCCCTCTTGGGGGAAATATGGCTCCTCTACTAAACCTTATAATAATCTTTCTCCTGTGCCTGCCTGCCTCTGTGTGGTCCCCTGTGATGGATGTGTGGGACCCTCCTTCATTGGTGGCCCTTACGGGGCTAGGCTTCCCAGCGGATTTGCTCCCCCCTCCACTTCAGAAGGGGGTTAAGACCAGCTGCCCTGGAACCTATCCTGAGATCCTACACTCTGAGTGCCAGAGGACCACCAAGGTAACTTTCTCCTGACCAAGCATTCTACCAGCCCATCCAACACTGGAAACTAATTAAGTCCCACTCCAGTGTAAGTGATCAGTTTATCTGAGGTCTGGGTTTCTGATTCCACTATCTCAGTGGTAGGCCACTTGGGCCTTTGTGAGCTAACCAAGCCCCTCCTCCCACAACAAGGAAAATCTTGGTCAAGTGCCCAAACCTAGCTGCAAGGGGCCTACTGTGGCCCAAGGGGCTCCCTTCATCCCCCGCCATGGACAAACGTGAGGATGTTTTCCACTGGCAGGGCCACACCCTCTTTAGGAGCCCACCCAGACTGTAGAGGACATGAATGGCTTCAGGTCACTTACCAGGGGAAGGACACTAAATTTCTTTACATTAAGGCCACCTGGGCCTTGGAGGGCTGCTAAGTCCCCATTACAGTCACATGTGGCCCCAAATTTAAAACTCCACCTCTGTGAGCACTCAGGCAGGTAAAAGTCTGTGTCCTCCTCCCCTTAAACTCTGCAGCTTGCTGTTTCAAAATTAGCTTCTGGTAACCTCTCCCTTCTTCCAACTAAAGATATTCACAAGTATTTCATAAGCTAAATACCTTGGGTAAGCCTTGGAAGAATATAGCCAGTAATAGCTTGTTTATACTCATTGAGATAAAAAAATGGATGAGTTTAAGTTTAAAATCACCGTGCTCCCCCCCCAAAAAAAGTTCAATAAGTTTGGATATTACCAAAAGTATATTAAATTATGTTAAATCTTCTCTCTAGCATTGAGCATGTGGTGGATGCACCATCTTGGCATCATGGTAATTCAGATGCTGCTTCGCAGTGACTCAACTTGATTCTGTGACCCTCCCCCTCAACCTGACCTGGGGCGCCATTAAGCTAGGCCACTTGTCTTTCGTGTCTAGTCTCCTGTTTACTAAGTTTCTTCTTGTTGGCAAAGTTTTTTATTTTAAACTGACCACGTGGTTCCATCCTAATTAGGAAAAGTAATACCGCTAAAATTTCAGAACTTTAAAACAGCCAATTTTAAAATCTAAGCATGCTCTATAATCTATGCACAAACATGTCTGTCTGTGTCTATTTGTCTACATGTAAGTGGTTATGGTTTCAAGGTTACCAAGTATTCTGAGAACTAAACGATCTTTGTCAATGAAAGCTGTGATTTCACCTAAATTGCTGAAAAGCTTTGTGACCTGATTATAAGCCAAAGGAAAAACAGACAGTTTTAAAAGGCTTTTGGAAAGGAGATTAAAAAAAGACGGTTTCCTTTACAAAGTAATAAGTTGGCTGTGATTTATGTCATTCCTATGTCCATCTATGCAAAGAGTTAAGTACTGTACTTATGACCATGGATAGTAAACTAAGGCTAAGGTTTTAATTCTGTTTTCTCTCCTGAACGCCGATCAACTAACTCCCTTTAAGATCAAGGGACCAGAGTAACTCAAGATACAGTGTGGCCAGTGAATGGGAAATGCCCAGGAAACAAAACAAACAAACAAAACAAAACAAAGCTATTACAGATGCCTAAACCAGTGACGCCAACGTACAAAAGCTGGTATAAACCAGGTCTTTAACCAACATATAGAGAATTTTGCAGGTAACCAGCAGGAGGTGTGACAGTCCTCACACGATGGGAGATGCCACAGCCTTGCCCCGACCTTGCTGGCCTTGCTTCGTGACACATGACCAAAAGCCCGCTGATTTGGGGTAAAACACAAGCCACTTCAGATATTTAGTTCTGTAAACGTTAATCCCAACTAGTTAGACCATAAGGGGAGTTTGAGCAAAGGATATAAGTTGACTTCTATACGATTTTACAATTGGATATATTAAAAAAAAAAAGAAGATGCTACAGTGCTATTACATTGAAGTTTCAGGCAAGAGTTAAAGGGTGTAGCCCAGTGTTTCAATGAGGTATTTAAATGGAAATGAAAGTAACTTTACAAAAGGGGATTAAAATGACATCTCCTTAGTAAAAATTTGGAAGTTGTGGGGAGTGGCTGGCCTCCCAGACAAAAGTTTAAAAGATAAAATTATCCTAAAGGTTTATTTCAAAGTAAAAAAGATAAATTAGGATTCCTTCCAGTTTGCCCTTAAAATTTTTTGTAATGGTTTACAGCAGGCCCACAGTAAAAGACAGGACAAGTTTGTCAAATGTAACTTAATAAGTTCCATTAAGACCATGCTTATAAAACTACTTCCAATGACCATCTTTGTTGCTTTTAAGTGGAGTAAAAGTGGCCGTTTGTAAAAACTCATTGATCTGGGAACTGCAGTTCAAAGCCAGCCCGGGCAGACAAAAGTCCTAGTGAGATTGTCATCTCTAATCTGCCAGTAATGTGCTCAAAGTGGCTGAGTGCTACCCCTGAGCTTGAGAGGTGAGGGACAGCATTCAAACCCTGAGTTCAAGTCCAGTGACTGAGGAAGGAAAATGCCAAAGGTACATTTATCCCAACATAAAAAAGGCACTCAGGAGACCCTGACACTGTTAAAACATCCAGAGGCAATTACAAGCAATTGCTTAGATGACAAAAATGGTATCAGATCCTGAGTTACTTTGAGCTTGGCCCTCCAAAAAAACTGATCAAAGCAGGAGGTCATGGAAAAGATAGTTTGTAAAAATGCCTCACACCCATGTTGGTCTAACTGGACAAAACTTGCCAGTCATCTGTGATTGCAGTAAAAGCTAGGGTTATAAAATGCAAATCCCAAATCCCCTCTATTAGCAGTAACTTTTGAACTGGTTAAATTCATCTGTTAAAAATCTTGTAGAGCTGAGATTATGTCCCTATTGAGATCTGTCTGAAGGCCTACACAGGTAGGCATTGTTGGGGCCACTAGAAATCAGGTTCCTCCGCCAGCCAAAAAAAAAAAAAAAAATGCTTTTATAAACCAAGGTGTCAAACAGGTTAAGCTGCTGTAGCCCAAAAAGGCCTGTACGTTTGTTAAATGTTAAATGTTGTATATAAGCCACTTTAAACATGCTGCCCAGAGGCAATGGGCGATTTACTTAGAGTGTATCCACTGGGTTTTATTAAAAAAAAAAACTGACAAGTAACTGTTAGTCAATTGTTAACAAGTTATAGATAACCTCTATCTCATTGATCTCCTTGTTCCTTTAATTGGAAATAAAAGGGTTTTTGTAACAAAAGACTCCTTTTGCCACAGATCAAAGCCATCCTGGGCACATGAAAACCCTCTAAAACTCAATCTCCTGGCTAATCGGCAAGGAGCCAGGCTGAAGGCATGGCTAGAGACTCTCAGCCGAAGGCTGAAAGTGGCATTGTGCTTTTTAAGTGGAACGCTCGCCTCAAGCAGAAGTGCTCAGGGACAGTGCCCAGGCCTTGAGTCCGAACTGTAAATGTCAAGAAGGACAACCTATCCCAGCAATGGACGCTGAGACACCAGGACAAAGTCAGTCCTGACAATGGAAAACCATGGAAAGGAGTAAGAGGAGATGACAACATAAATGGAGTAACTTTATGCTCGCCCTTTCAAAATTAATGAAGCTGGGAGATCAAGAGAAATAGATGTTTGCCCACCTAATGTCCATACCTGTCTACCTTCTAACTGGACAAAAAGTTAGCAGTCCTGCCTTTGTTACCTGCTATTTGTATTTATAGTAGCTTCTAACTGGTATTCCCAACCAGTCCATTATGCTCCCCCTGCCCAGTTACCCAAAAGACCCTAGACACCCCCTTCCTGCCTTCTTGCCCAGAATCCAGTTATTTCACCTTCCCTATAATGGGCTGCAATTGGGCTTATGCTCCAAATGGAACTTTTCTGGCCTATGACCAACGTGTGTTCTCCTATGTCATTCATGTTAACTGACCTTGTCACCTTGTCAGCTTTTTGCCTGATCTTTCCAAAAGTCTCTTTCGCCAGCCCAGGATACTACCTGGGAACAAGTCAAGGCCATCCTGTTCCTGCAGGCAACCAGAGACATCACTTACACTGCCCTGCCTTGCCCAGTGCAGACCCGCACACTAAAGACCCCAGCTCCAGGGATTCCTTGATGCCCCCAGGCCTGCAGTAAGTAGCTAAAAGAGCCCAAGACACCCATTGGCTCTGGTATCTTTAAATATTTCTGCTACCCCTTCCTCAGGTTACTGTGATCCTAAAGCGGAAAAGTCTTACTCCCCCTCCTCCAGGATACCAAGAGTCAAGTACCATTCTATGTCTCCAATATGAGACAAAAAAGGGCAATTTCAGGTCTTTGATAGCCCCCTTCTGGAAATCAATCCCTCTATGGCATATTCCTCTCTTGGGGTACTAACAATTTTTGCTTTTTATTAATTGTGTCTTACATTTTAGATAACTATTGCCATGGAAAAGGGACGACCTTTACAAACCAAACTATCAAACAGATGCTTCATGGATAGTACCAGGCCGAGCAACAAAGCAGAGGCCCCATGACAACAGGAAGTAGCTCCAGAAGAAATGACCTCAGCCCATTACTCCTCCCCCCACTCCCCACCCCTGGCCTGGTACCCTCTATTTTTATTAAACAACAGAACCGGGAATGTTAGTATTATGCTCAGCTTTGGCCCTCAGCTCCACCCACACCTGGGTACCCTTCCATTCCTGGAGTTCCCACCGTACAGCTGGCCCCTCCCTCTCAAGTGGGTTTGTGCCCAGACCCACAAGAACTCCCATCTACCTCACCTCCTATCCCTCAGACCCTCCTGCTACCTGGATGGGGACAGAGGCCATGTGCTCCCTCTTGGGGGAAATATGGCTCCTCTAATAAACCTTATAATAATCTTTCTCCTGTGCCTGCCTGCCTCTGTGTGGTTCCCTGTGATGGATGTGTGGGATCCTCCTCTTTCAGTTAGGAAAGCTTTCAATGAAAAACACAAAATTATCATTACAAGAACTATGTAGGAAGCCAGGGAAGCCTTCTGCATAAGCACTGAATATATAAGCACTGAATGTAAGACTTAACTTTGAATCAGTACTTTTGAATCAAAGCGCTTTGTAAAATTACATAAACTCAATGTTTTTCAAGTCCATTTTTCTCTCAACATGAATTAATTTCTGACAGGATACATCACATTTACCACTTCTACCATAGAGGGTAGTCAATTTTCTTTCCTGTGATCTGTCTTTAGAGAGAAGAGACTTCTTTCTGGCCAGAATAATAAATTTGTTAGCTGAACAGAATCCATGTACTACACCTGAAGGGGTTTATTCTTTCCCATCTTTAACAACATTCATCTTCTTACCAACTTTTTTTAAGCGAAAACAATATTAGTTCCACAATGTTCTTTGGTCTATGAAACAATTTCTCCTTTAAGATAAAAATAAATCACAGTTCTGACTTGCAAAATGATACAAATAAGTTAAATATGTTTTGAATTACTATGCTGGGCATCAGTTAAGAATAGAAATATACCAAAAAGCAAAAGGGAAAAACAAGACAATACACACCCCACATCAGAAAGTATGAATACAGGACATATAAGAAGATGTTAAAGAGTACAGATCTTGTACTCTGTAAACCCAGCACTCTGCATGTTGAGACACAAGGATTAAGAAGACTTCAAGGCCAGCCTGGCTACATAACAAACAGCTGTATCAGTAAAGAGGCTAAAAATTATGGGCAGCGTAAACAAATTTGAGAAAAATACAAAATGAAAAAGCATACATTTATATGCCATGTATACATGTTTTTGGTCAACAATAGATGGCTACACTACAGTGGTTTCATTAGATGTTAGTGAGAGCTGACAAATCTCTATTGTTCAGTAATGCTGAAGCCTGCCTCATGAGATGCATTACTCATAAGTTTGTGGCTATGTGGATATTAAACAGATGGTACTGCTAGTTGTATGAAACTATACTAAATGTAATTGTGTAAAGTACATAATACTTGGTAATGATACTTACTATGGTTTATGTATCTATGTTCATTAAAAGAAAACTTTACTATGAAACAGCCTGTCATTAAAGCAGCCACTGCCTTATATACCTTGTTCAGTGAGTCTCTTGACTACATCCAAGGTTAAAATGAGTGGCTAATCAATACCAGCTAGGTTTTGTGTTCTCTGGGATGTTCACACAAGGAGAAAGATCAGGTAGTGACACATTTCTTAGAACATGTCCTGTTAAGCAATGCAGTTGTAATGAGTAGGCAAAGGATGAAAAGCAAACACTTTAGTATTTTCAAAAGTAAGAATATAGGCCTGCACCGATAATACTAGCTACTCAGGAGGTTGAGAGATGGGGATCACAGTCTGAAGCCAGCCAAGTCCATGAGACTCTTATTTCCAATTAGCCACCAAAAAAGCCAGAAACGGAGCTGTGGCTCAAGTGGTGAAGTGCTACCCTTGTGCAAAAAAGTTCAGGAATGGCACACAGACTCTGAATTCAAGCACTAGGATGGGCACCAAAACAAAACAGGAAAAAAAAATGAGGAAGATAGTATGTCCAATAATAACAATAATAATACCTAGAAAAAGCAATACAACTACATTCTGTAAAGGTAACAAATTACAAGAAAAAAGAAATGCTGGAGTATTTTTCAAGTTACTCTAGCTAAATAAGATGTTGTGTGGTAGATTCCTTGAACACCACTCCCTTTCCTACACATTCTGGGGATTGAATCCAAGGTCTCAGAACCCTAGTAAAGCAGCTACCACTTAAGCCATGCCCCAGGCTTTTTGTTCTTGAGATAGTTTATCATTAACTTTGCCAGTGCTGGTCTGCTATTTCCACCTTCAGACCTCAACCCCCTGAATAATGTGGATTACAGGTGTATGTCACTATTCCCAGCTTGTCTGGTAGAATTTTCTTTTTTAAGTCACAGCCATTGTAATATCTAAGCTTTCATTCCCCTAAGAACCACCACTGAGAATGAAAGCTATAGAAGGTCATCTACAAAAAAGTGAATCTCACACTTTATCATGCCAGCATTTATTGTTAGAGAAAAAACATTCTAAAGGATAAAATTTAAAACTACTTTCAAAATAACCTATAAGAACAAGAGGAATAAATACATAAATAAAAATATAGAGAAAAGTCATGGAATATAGGGATTGCCTTAGTGGCACAGAGACCCGAAACTGAACAACTAATAAATTATAAGATCAAGCCAATCTGCAAGGAGTGAAACTATCAAGTAGTTTTAAAGGCAAAGACAACAAAAACTCAAGTGATCTGAGTGAACCACCGGAAGATTCAACTAGGCTCCTATCTTAAAATACTATCCTATCCTAAAATGAATGAGCCACCTCTAATAACATTAGAAGCTCCATTTTCTACCCCACTAAAGATTAAATCAGATATTACTACACAGCAGTGCTCAAATGGGACAGAAGAGTGGATAAAATCTTCATGTTAAGGACTTCCATTTCTTTCTTACCTTCCTAATTAAGACCAATACTTGTTCCTCCTATATATATCCTTCTGTCTTTAAGATTTTTCTATGTAAAACTAAACAGTCTAAGAAAAAAAAGAGGGGACATGCAATAATGATACTTGAGGGTTTCACATCATACTGATGAACTTGACCTTCACATCTTAAGATATGCTTCATCAAAATGCTACAGTAACTAAGAGGAATAAGAAGTAAGATCTAGGCAAAGAAGAATGCAATATTGGAGAGAAACAAGGGGATGCTGTGGAAGACAGTAAGGAGAATTACCAGCAGCGAAGTCACAAAGAAAGCTCAAAAATCTAGATTAGAACAGTATGACAAGAGGCATTTCAATGAATGTTTCTACTAGGAGAAAAATCAAATGGAGATAGCCATTGAACTATTTGCCAAAATTGTCCATTTTTCATTCATTACAAGCATACATATGTGTGCCCATGCACGCGCGCACACACACACGTCACTGAACAAAGTACTATTAGCTTTAAAATTCTTGGTAATTCTCATATGTGGTTCACCCTGAATTTGACACTGATTCAGGTCTTTTCCTGAGAAAAGAGCAATTTCCTGGCTTATTCTTATTTAGTTATTTGGAACTGAGTTATGCTGAGTTATTTGGGCTTATTCTTACATTGAGTTACTTGGGACTGATCTTGGATATTGGTAGGCTGTGAACTCTGAATTCTGTTCTGGAAAGTACTTGTTTTAGCTGGCACTTAATTTGCTTGGATTCACATTGTCAAACTTGTCACATGTTTTAAGAACGGCTAGAACTCAATTCAGAGTGTTTTCAATCGGGCCTGTGCGCCCTCAAGTCTAGAAAAGACTTGGACAAACTTTAACTCAGAATTTGAGGTTTATTTTCAATGTTTTAGGGCTTCTGGCCTCATTTTCTAGCAGCCTTGGTAAATTACCTAAGCCAGTAACCGTGGCAACTTTTTCAGGTTCTGGTAATCAGAAAGATGTCTGGCTGCCTTTTCTTAGAGATTTGACTGTAATTCTATTTCAAATAGCTTGGCAAACACTCAGGAAGCTCCATCATTTATAATTGTGTATGTTTAGCACCTCTTTTCTAGAAATACTAAAATTTCTATTCCCAATAAAAAATTAAAGAAACTCAACTAGATTCAAATAACATGAAATCTGTGTGCTAAATTACAAACTTACAACTTACCAAGCTTACGTTGGTAAGAAATATGCACAGAGAAACAAAACTTGTGCTGAGATTGCACCACAGGTACCATACATATGAATAAGGCGTGCCCTAGCTTCTGGATCTTTTAAGTAATGATTGTTACTGCTGCAACTAGAAACTAGATGCTGCTGTGCCAGCATGGGTCAAAGAATAACTTCCTGTTGGGGCTCAGAAGGTGGCTCAGTAGTAGAGCGCTTGCCTTGCATGCATGAGGCCCTGGGTTCGATTCCTCAGCACCACATAAGCAAAAAGTAAAAAGCCAGAAGTGGCGCTGTGGCTCAAGTGGTAGAGCACTAGCCTTGAGCTGAAGAGCTGAGGGACAGTGCCCAGGCCCAGCGTTCGGGCCCCACGACCAGATCCCCCCCCCAAAAAAAAGAATAACTTCCTTTTTCTTCTCCTTTTTTGATAGTCCTTTTCTAGAGTCAAAGTAATGCTGGAGAGAAAAACAAGGGAGTGAGGGAAGTGAAAACAAGGGAGTGGGAGTGAGGGAAATTAGTAAGAGAGTTCTGTCTCTTAACATGTCCCAGGCTTGATAATGTGATTCCAAGCAACAATTGAAATGTCTAATTCATACCCCCATTTACTAATACAGGGGAGGTGGGATAGGAAAGAAAATTATCTGGCCTTTATAAGTTACATATAGTACATATATGTGTATATATATATATATGTACCTATATATATGTGTGTGTGTGTGTGTTCTCCCAAAGTTGAGAATACCACAGAGATTTTGATGATGTGCACCCCATTTTCTAACCTATTATCTTTCTCAAATCCATTCTTCTTATTGTTTTGAGAAGTGGGTAAGAAGGGAGAGTGACATAGAAAGTGAGATTGGTTGAAATATATTGTAATCATGTGTGTAAATGACACAAATCTTCTTAAAAAACCCTATTCTTCTTAATGTTTTACACTATCAGGACCAAGATGCTGCAAGCAACCTTCCTTCTTTTAAGTGTCCTTCTTTAAATTCTATTAATCTAGGGCACTAGAGTGAGACCAGAGGTCATGAAGAAGGGAAAAAATACAAATAAAATCTTGTGCACTGGGTACAGGATGTACCCAGTTAAGACTCCTTGGCTCTGGCAGTGACAGTTATATTCCCCAGCCTCTTTTCGGAATCTCAGAAGTACCAGCTATGTGAGGTATAGTTTTACAGTATTCTCCCTTCCATAAGTGTGATATATTAATACCAGTTACACCAGGTATACTCCCCCTGATAGATGCCAATAATCCAGGAACACAAGACATTTCCTCTAAGCTTCTGAGATAGCAGATGAACATCTGAGCCTCAGTTCCTTAAGGAGTCTTTGAGTTTAAGAAGTACACTCACTTTCAACTCAGAGCTTAAGCATGAGCGGATTCCAGGAATCTCATGAAGAGCTGGTAGAGGACTAGTAGGAAGCATCCAATCTAATTTTCTTTCTCCTTTCTTCCTTCCCTTCCTTTCTTCTCTTTCCTCTCTTTTGTTATTACTGGGGATTGAACTCAGGATATTGCACTTGGGCCACACCTCCAGTTCATTTCTGCATTGGGTCTTGTATGTATGCACATGTGCTGTGTGTGTGTGTGTGTGTGTGTGTGTGTGTGTGTGTGTCCCCTAGGGTATGAACTCTGGGTCTGGGCACTGTCCCTGAGCATTTGTGTTCAAGGCTAGTACTCTACCACTTGAGCCACAGCTCAACTTCTGGCTTTTTGGGGCACTTAATTGGAGATAGGAGTCTAACAGATTTTCCTGCCTGGGCTGGCTTTGAACTGCAATCCTCAGATCTTAGCCTCTTGAATAGCTAGGATTACAAGCAGGAGGCCCTGGTGCCAGGTCTGCACTGGTTATTTTTGAGGCAGGATCTCGCTTCTATGCCTAAGCCAGCTTGGGCTGCAATCCTTGTTTCCCCATGTCACTAGTAATAACAGGTATATGCCACTGTGTCCAGTAGTGAGATGGAGTCTTGTGAGCTACTTTTTGTTGTGCACCTGTTCCATCTCTACCTTCTAAGTAGCTAGTACTACAGGTTTGAGCCACAGTGCCTAGCAGATAACATGTTTTCTTAGTGTACTGGGCCCAATACTGCAGGGCTCTCTAGACTTATAGGATGACAAGTCTAATTTTGCCCCTTTGTTCTTCTAGCCTAAAGTAGATTCTTCTAAGCACTGCTTCTCTATTTCCTCTAAAGTGTCACTTTAGATGCTACTACTAGTATCTAAAGTAGGTTCTGATATCAAACTGATCTCTCACTGATACAGAAAGTCTCAAAATGTACACTTTTATTTTACAGCACAGTATTATATAATCACTAACGTGTTTCCAAGATTTAGACATTTTAGCTGACAACTGAGGAAGTAAGACCAATTTGAACAATGTGACTCCCATCATGGTGCAACAGCACTCTAGTTTGTACCTGTAGATACATGAAATACTTCAATCGAAGTATTTCATGAGGTTATAAACTACAAAGAATAGAGACTATTTCCTGTAATACATATCAGTTTATTCTAATACTGAATACACTGACTGACAATAAAAGTTTATACGTTGTATACTGAGAATGAAATTCAGAAAAATAATGCCTATGCAAAACATGCACACAAATGTTCATAACAGCTTTAAATTGGAAGCAACCCAAATGTCCTTCAATTTGTGAATGGCTGAACTGTAGAACACACAGGAGAGATTATTCAACAATAAAAAGGAACAAATTGTTGATACATTAACAATCTGATGAACAAATACCATACTAGACATTTCAATTTTGTAGAAAATGTATTCCAAGAAAATCAAATGATGTTATAAAAGCTTTGGCATGGAACCAAAATAAGAATAATTAAAAGAGAGTTTTACGTATGAATTTTAGTTTTTGTTTAGTACCAAACATAATATATTCTTCCAACTTTCCTTCTAAAACATTAAAATATTAGTATGGGGAAGGAAAGAAAAACCCTACTAATGTTCTTTTGCCTTCAAAGTCACTGCCACTCCTGCCAGATGGCTCCTGAGTCCCATTCACAAAACAAAGTATAAAACAGTGACTTAACAAATCCTCTAAAAAAAAAATTATCTTTTCCAGAACTTGCTGAGATCTCTCCTTCCATGTGTATATTTTTTCTGTTTGGGTGCTTACAATCCCCTGGCTTTCTTCTACCAATTACCAATTTTCAGTCAAGTCATTCCTAGAACACATCTCTTTGGTCACATATGTTTTTGCTGGTTTTCTTTTTCAATTAAGTCATTCCTAGAACAGTTGGTGTATGCCCTTAGAAGACCTCTCCTACTATATGGCACTTTCTAGCCTATCACGATCTACCTATGGTACATGGTCCTTGTGATCTTAAGCAAACAGAAGGTATTCTTTAACACCAAAAGAGAAAGATAAACACAAGAATAATTCAGGAGAGTCAGTCCTTCCAGACAAGTAAGCAAATGAGGGTGAGGAAAGAAGTAAATATCAGAAAAACAAGAAAATGATAGGAAACCTACAAGCCTTTCAGTATTCATTATGTTAATGGTTTAATTCTTCAATTAAAATGCATAAAATGATGGGTTGGATTAAAACACAAGGCCCAACCATTTCCACTAATCAAGATAACAATGGTTTAGGGTATAAGGATGGAAAAAGGTTTTCCAAGCAGATAGTAGTTATGCTTACAGCTGATAAAACAAATAATTAGAAGATAAAACAGTTTACTAATAAAAGAAGCAACTGGAGGGGAAGAAAGGGGAGGGGAAGAGAGGAGATGGGAGGAGAGGAGAGGCACAATTAGGGACAAGGGAAGAAGGACAGAGGACAAGAAAGAGCAGACCTGATCAATCCAGGATATATGAATGCATGAAAATGTCATAATAAAACCTTTGAATTTGTACAATTCATGTGTTTAATTATAATAATAAAAGGAACACATTAAGCTTGTAATTTTTTAAATGTCAGTGTTAGATAATAAAGCTAAGGTATGTTCCAATATAAAAGAAACAAAGATATAATAACTAAATGCAATAGATGTTTTAGATTAATTTTTGTACTGAAGGGTAAAGAACACTGTAAATGAACATTATTTAAACTGATAAAATTAGAACATAGACTGTAGAACAGAAAAAAAAGGTGTTTATAAAGATTTTTAATATGATAGCTATAGCAACATTACCTAATAAAATATGCAACTTATTTTCAAATGACCCCCTAAAAATAAGGTATGTATGGTTTTATGTATACAGGATAGATGAAAGAACAGCTGTGATGTAAAACTAGTGGTGAGGGACTGGGAAGGTGGCTCAGTGGTAGAGTGCTTGCTTTGCATGCATGAGGCCCTGGGTTCAATTCCTCAGCATCACATAAGCAAAAAGAAAAAAGCCGAAGTGGCACTGTGGCTCAAGGTAGAGTGCTCGCCTTGAGCTAAGAGCTGAGGGACAGTGCCCAGGCCCAGAGTTCAGCCCCACGACTGACCCCCCCCCAAAAAAAAAACCAGTGGTGAAATGGTTCATGATAGGAGTTATCTACATCATTCTTACAACTTCTCTGAAGTTATTTCAAAACATTAACAAAACAAAAATTATTTAAAATTCATGTGGTGGTAGCTAGCAGTACATGTTTGTATTTCCCAGCACTGGAGAGAGGCTGATGCAGCAGGATCATGACTTTGAAGCCTGTCTAGGCTACAGTATGAGTTCTATTTTAGCCTGGACCATTTAGAGACAGTCTCAAAAGACAATATACATAAAAAGACACAGTCAATTCTATTCTTCTCTCACAACAGTCATCTTTAAAAGCCAGCTACTCAATATCTACTTAACTCTTATTAAGGAGAGCCAAATCTTATCAGACATTTACGGAAAACCTCTAACATTAAAATCAAAGCCTAAATACTAAAAAAGGAGCTCTGAAGAAGAGTCAATGAAGCAAGATCACAAGATATATTACATACACACACAATGTGATACCTACATATTCATATGCATATATGCCTATCTAGTTATCCTTTTCCTCTTAACACATTTGTCATTCAGTGCTCTGCCTCTGTATTTTGTAGAATGCTAAAGAAGAATTTCAACACAATCCAAAATTTATTATTTGATTTGTATCCCCACACTTCTACAGGCTTCCACATTGCTCTATCGTAACTACCAGTTGTTTAGATCTGAATCTTCTTATTTCTCTCACACCATATAAAAAAAAACTAACAAATCGCCAGGTGCCAGTGGCTCACACCTGTAATCCTAGCTACTCAGGAGGCTGAGAACTGAGGATTGTAGTTCAAAGCCAGCCCAGGCAGGAAAGTCTGTGAAATTCTTATTTCTAATAAACCACTAGAAAACAGGAAGTGACACTGTGCCTCAAGTGATAGAGCGCAATCCTTGAGCTGAGGGACAGCTCCCAGGCCCAAAGTTCAAGTCCCACAACCAACAAAAATAAAAAACAAAAAAACTAATAAATCTACACCTCTTGACAGCAATACTTTAATAATAAATCCAGGACTGGGAAAGTGGCTCAGTGGTAGAGTGCTTGCCTTGCATGCATGAGGCCCTGGGTTTGATTCCTTAGCACCACATAACCAGAAAAAGCCAGAAGTAGTGCTGTGGCTCAAGCGGTAGAGCACTAGCCTTGAGCTGAAGAGCTGAGAGATAGCGCCTAAGTCCAGAGTTCAGGCCCCATGACCAACAAAAAATTAAAAAAAAAAAAAAATCCAGAAGCCAGGTACCAGTGATTCACAACTGTAATCCTTCCTACTCATATGGCTGGCTGACATGTAAGACTGTATTTGAAGCCAGCCCCAGTGCAAAGTTTGAGATTCTTTTCTCCAATCAACCACCAAAAAGCTGGAAATGGACCTGAGGCTCAAGCAATAAAGTGCTAGCCTTAAGCAAAAAAGCTCAGGCCCTGAGTTCAAGCCCCAGGTATGACACAAAAAAATAAATACATAATATATAAATAATGCATCCAGAATCTAAGTGTTTCCCATAATCTGTACCATTATAACTGGTCCAATCACTTGGATTATTATTCTAGCATTCTAATGCTGCCTGATTCTACTTTCCTGCTTGTGGAAAAACAGCTGTAAATTCTTCGTTACAAGGGATCAAAAGGCCCCTATGCTCAAGCTTTAATAATCTTTACCTCAATGAGCATAAAAGTCAAAGTCCTTATGATTCACAAGGCTATACACAATCTAGCCCCACTGCCTCTCTGCTTTCTTTTCCTAATATTCTGCCCATTCCACTTAATTCCAACCAGATAGGTCTTTTTCATAAAGTCTTAGACAACTTTTTACCTGGTCAACTTTTCCTAAATGGCATGGTTCATTTCTTTTTCTCCATTTCACCCACTAAAAGAACTTTTCTCTTTCCATTTTTGTATCTGAAATATGGACATGACATAATTTATATTAACTTGAAATTTCAATATAGCAGATAGGACAATTGTACAAACTCATTAAGTATGGCAACTAACACTCTGTAAGAGAAGCCTTGCCAGATCACACTACAAATTATAGGTTAAGGTAACAAAAGTTACAAACAAAAATGTGTTAACAGTCTGGAAAAGTAGAACATCAGAATAAACTATGACACACATTTTGTCCTACTAATTAGGCAGTCTCCAATGGCAAAATATCTCCCTCAACCATTGTCTTTTGTATTTGTAACTCATACTTACAAATTTCCCACTTAAAAAATTTATAAAAAGGAAGTACTCGTCATTCAAGTTCCTTTATTTAACATATAAACTTAATATACCCTCTTAGTAGTTTGATTATTTTATTTTAATTCTTGAGAATCTCTGACTTAAGAAAGAGAAAAACAAACAAAAAACCCTTACTTTCAATTTTATTCTCTAAGAGTGTACAATGCTATAGCCAAACTCAGACTTTGATCTCTGGGTGTTTTTTGGGTTTTTTTTTGTTTTTGTTTTTTTGGTCAGTCGTGGGGCTTGAACTGTGGACCTGGGCACTGTCAGTTTGTCAGCTCAAGGCTAGAGATGCTGCCACTTGAGCCACAGCGCCACTTCCGGTTTTCCGGTGGTTTATTGGAGATAAGAATTTCACCGCTTTTCTTGCCTGGGCTGGCTCTGAACCGCAATCCTCAGATCTCAGCCTCCTGAGTAGCTAGGATGACAGGCGTGAGCCACCGGCACCCGGCTTCTGGGGTTTTATATGGTGTGTGTCCTGGGCTTCATTGAACTCAGGGACTGGGCACTATCCCTGAGCTTTTGTGCTCAAGGCTAATGCTCTACCACTTGAGACACAGACTTTATTTCTGGCTTTTTTTGGTGGTTTTTTGGTCTCACAGTCCTTTTTACCCAGGCTTGCTTCAAACCACAATCCTCAGATCTCAGCCTCCTGAATAGTTAGGATTACAGGCATGAGTCACTGGTGCCCAATTAATTTTCAATACTTTTTAACATCTAAATCTGAGCTGTATTATTAGCTGCATGTCTACTGTACTATAGAATTGAAATTGGGCTCATCCAAACTGTAATACTGTAATGTGATGAAGTACAAAACAAAAATGGAATTTTTAAAACTTGGGATAAAACGAAGAATATGAAATTCTTAACTATTAGAGTAATATTTTGGATATGCTGAGTTAAGTAATATAGTAAAATTAATCTCACTAGGGTTCTCTCTTTTTTTTTCTGCCAAGTCCTGGGGCTGGAAGTCAGGGCCTGGGCACTGTCCCTGAGCTTCTTTTGCTCAAGGCTAGTATTCTACCATTTGAGCCACAGTGCTGACTTCTGGCTTTCTCTGTTTATGTGGTACTGAAGAATCAAACCCAAGGTTGCATGCTTGCCAGGAAAGCACTCTACCACTAAGCCACATTCCCAGCCCAGGGTTTTCTCTTTTAGTAATGTGACTATTGAAAAAAAATTTTTAATTACAAATGTAGCTTACATTTGTAATTTATGCTGTATTTCTATCTAAACCATTTATTCATTTATCTAGCCATGAAACCAAGTACTGACTGTCTGACCAAATATTTATAAGCACCTATAACTTACTAGAGATGCCAAGACACTGAAGATACAATGGTTAGGATGAATAAGCATGGTCTCTAACTTTGCAGAATTTACATTAATCAAATAATCACAAAGTAAATGTAAAAAACTTTAACTGTAATAAACTACATGGAAGAAATGTAAATCATCCTGATAAATCTATAATAAAAGGATATAACCATGTTCTCACTCATGTGTGGAGACTAGAGAGTCAATCTCCAAGAATGAAATGCAATACTGGTCAGTAAAGAAAAAGGACAGGAAGAGGAAGGGATAGAAATAAGTTGATTAAGGGGCACAGAAACACTGAGGGAGGAATTAGTTCTGGTTTTTTGAAGGCACAGTAGGATAGCTATTAGTTAAAATAATCTATGATACATTTTTAAATTATTCAACAAGAATAAAAAGTTCCTAATATATAAAAAATTAGCTTTAGAAAAATATTTATTACCATGACTGGGTTATTATACATTGTACGTGTATCAAGTTACCATACAAATCTCAAAAAGATGTATTACACTGTCTCAATTAAACAAAACAAGGAGGATATAAACAAATCAGGGAAACCAGTGAAGTTTTTTAATACCTGAGTCAAGAGAGGAAAGATGAAATAGGAGGAGTAAATAAAGAGGCAAAGGAAGAACATTAGACAGAAAGAAAGGTACTAAGATCTTACAACAAGCCTAAGTAAGATACCTGAAAGAAGGACAGAATGACAGTATGGTAAAAGATGTAAAGATTCAAATGATGGAAGTGGACAAACCACATAAGACCAGGTAGCATAGGAGAGCCAAAAGTGAGGGAGAGAAAGAATAGTATCACGTATATACTTGAAGTTTTCTATGAAAATTTAAATCAAACAAAATTCTAATGCTACAAAAATGTTCTTTATAGTGCTTTGAAATATAAGGGTTACTGGGATATAGTACCCCAGTATAAATATGGTGAAATCTTCTGACTACTACTCAGAAAAATGTTTTCAAAATAATAAAACAAAATATATGACTGCAGAAGAAATAAATTATACAGAAATCATAACAATAAGTTTAAAATAAATTTAATATATTTCTGCTGGGTTAAACTAAAACATATCTGATATCTTGACTGTGATTCTAAGATATCTATATATATAAAATGTCATGTGATAATACCTATAACCGGTGAAAATACTGTTATGATTTCTGCCTACATTGATAAAAATGATAAATTTCATTTCAGTTAGTGAAAATGAAATTGTACTGTTCTTCCATTATGTTTGCAAAACCCATGTGGAACTGTCATCAAATTTTGCTGACAGTGTACATGATTAAGAGTCAGTACATCTATTTCAAAATTTAAAAAAAGAAACCTCCTACAAAACATATTTCCTTTTTAATGAAAAAAACTGTGATAATTTACAGTAAATTAAAAGAATTTGAGTAAGCAAATTAATATAAATATACATCCTTGATATGCCTCCCTCTACCTAAGACACACTTTGTCAAAAACAATTTTTAGCATCAACCATCTGGTTATTCCTGAAAATTCAAATCCACACCAGAGTATAATGACTTGGTATTAGTCAACTTGTACTAATAGGTTTTTTTTTTTTTTAGGTTTTTAAGCATCATAATTAGTATTGGAAATCTCAATGTGAGATATGGCTTCTTTCCTAAGTATGAAAATCCAGTAAAACTTGCATTCAAAATAATGTGATGGAAGAGTCCATGAAACATATTTTTATAAACAATGATACTGAAAGTTATAAAATCTTATCAAAAGGCTGATTATAATTACCTGATCACAGTTTATTTCAATGACTTTATCCTAGCTTCTAAAACAATTCTGCCCAAACTAGTCTTGTAAGTAGTAAAGAAAGGCAATCTCCTAACCTATAATTATTTGTATCTCAAGTGAAGGAGGAGTGACATTGTTAAAAAAGAGCTGTACTCATTACTTGATTTATGAAATGGTAACCCCTCTATATAATCATATAATCATATTTTTAAAAAATGATTCTTATTTGTTCAAAGGACTTTTACATAGACTTTTACATAGAACTTGTAAACAATCTTATCATAAAGACAAAAATCAAAAATACAATTAAATTCTTAGCAAATATATTTTACACAGTACTCTTAAGCTATAAATTTTAAATTTAAATTATACCAAAGTGGCATCTTTGTGTGTGTGCCAATCCTAGGGCTTGAGCTGAAGGCCTCTCAGAGTTCTTACTTGGCTTCACATAAGCCTGATACTCTATCACTTGAGCCACACCTCTCTACCAGTCTTTTGCTAGTTAACTGAAGACAGGAATCCATTGGATTTATCTGCCCAGGCTGGCTCCAAACCTCAGTCATCAGAGCTGTCTCCTGAGTAGTTAGAATTAGAAGAGTGAGTCACTAGTCCCCTACTTAAGCCTCAGCTACATAGGAAGCTGAGATCTCCGAATCTAGGTTCAAAGCCAGACATTTTTTAGTCATTTTCTTTCCTGGAGAAATTACTTTCATTTTCCCGAGACTTTTATTCTAGTCCATTTGTTTGTCCTGAATATCTGACTAAGTGATTTTTATTTTAATATCCTCCATGTGAGCGTATTTAATTCTATTTTGAATACAAATGAGGAGGGTTTTTTGCTTCAATGTTTGGAAAGCAAAGGATTTTCTGCAGTTGGTTTGTATGAAATCTTTCTTCAATTTAGTCTGACTTTTTAATCAATTTTAATTTCCTTTAGTTTAGTTATTGTGGTGTTTGGGCATTTAACAATACTCATTTCAATAATACTCTTTATTGCCATATATCAAAGTTTAGATACTTCATCATAATTTTGTTTTGGTAGTAAGGACAAAGTATATGAGACTTATGGTTGAATGTTTTGTTTTCTTTTCCCTCCCCTTGCAGGTCCTTAAATTCTTTCCATTACTATCTAATGTCCAGGAAATTTCAAAGGAAATTTCACTCTCCCTTTTTCCTTTCCAAGAACTATATATTTAAAAGTCTCTTAAAATTACATTTGCTCCCTTCAGAGTCCATCCCTTTAAAGGGCTGCCTGGCCCTTACAAGAGCTCAAACTTCAAAATCTTTTTCCTATAATTTTACTTTAACTCATCATTCATTTTGGTACTTTTTAGTTTGGTACTTTTGAGTCTTTTTACCTACTAACTTGCAGACTAATACAATGTTTAGCACATAATACTTTTTCTCTGTGTGTCTTGTTGTTGTTGCTTTGTTTTGAAATCTTACAGTAAAGTCAAAAAGAAGGAAACTCAGGACTGGGATGTGGCTTAGTGGCAGAGTGCTTGCTTAGCATGCAGGAAGCTCTGGGTTTGATTTCTCAGTACCATATAAACAGAAAAAGCCAGAAGTGGCACTGTGGCTCAAGTGGTAGAGGGCTAGCTTTGAGGAAAAAAGAAACTCAGGGACAGTGCCTAGACTATGTGTTCAAGCTGTACAACTGGTAAAAAACAAAAAAAACAAAACAAAAAACATTGTCACTGGACACCTTAAGAAAGGTTGTTTTTTTTTTTTTTTTGGCTGAACTCTGGGACTGGATGCTATCCCTCAGCAATTCAGCTCAAGGCTAGCGCCCTACCACTTGAGCCACAGTGCCACTTCCGGCTTTTTTCTGCTTATGTGGTGCTGAGGAATGGAACCCAGGGTCTCATGCATTCAAGGCAAGCATTCTACCACTGAGCCACCTTCACAGCCCCAAGAAAGGATTTATTTTATTGTATGTAAATTATATCTCAAGAAATCTTTTAAAGGTACAACATACTTCTTTTTTTTGTTGGTCATGAGGCTTGAACTCTGGGCCTAGGCACTATCCCTGAGCTCTTTAGCTTAAGGTTAGTGCTCTACCACAGTACCACCTCCAGTTTTCTGGTGGTTAATTAGAGATAAGAATCTCAGCTGGGTGCCCATGGCTCATGCCTGTAATTGTAGCTACTCTGGAAGCTGAGATCTGAGGATCGCAGGTCAAAGCCATTTGAGGCAGGATCGCAGGTCAAAGCCATTTGGGGCAAGAAAGCCCATGAGATTCTTATCTCCAATAAACCACCAGAAAACCAGAAGTGGCAATGTGGCTCAAGTGATAGAGAGCTCGCCTTGAGCTGAAGAGCTAAGGGACTGTGCCCAGGCCCAGAGTTCAAGTCCCACGACCAACCAAAAAAAATAATAATAAGAAGAAGATCTATGGATTTTCCTGTTTGGGCTGGTTTCAAACTGTGATGCTCAGAAATCGGCTTGTGCCTAAGATTATAGGCATGAGCCACTGGTGCCTGGCTTGGTACATTATATTTTTTATTTTAAAAAGAATTAGAATAAAAACAAGTAAAACAACAAAAGAAGACGGAACAACAACAAAAAGAATCTGCCAAGAATATGTGGAAAGCCAGGTGCTGGTGGCTCATACTGGTAAATCCTAGCTATTCAGGAAGCTGAAAACTGAGAATTGTGGTTTAAAGCTGGAAAGTACATGAGACTCATCTCCTCCAATTAACCACCAAAAAGTTGGAAGTAGAGCTGTGCCTTAAGTGAATGATTGCTAGTCTTGAGCATAAAAAAAACTCAGAATTAGCACACAGACCCTGAGTTTATGTCCCAGGTGGAAAATGTGGGGGGGGGGAGGGGGAAATATAGAAAACATAAAAAGAGTTAAATGTTTACATATTTTTAAGTTGTGAAATCGAATATGAATCACTTGGTTTTAAAAAAAAAACTTACAGGAAATGAATGAGAATCTGTTCAAACACATATATCCTGGCTATGAGTCAAACGCATCTCTGCCTGCTGTTGATAAAAGCCAATTTCTTTCTTTCTCCCCCACCCTCCCCTTTCCTTTCTTTTTTAAACTGCAGGCTTTGTTTCCAATACAAACATTACATATAAAAGATCTAAAAGATTATTAGGCATACAAACTGATATGCCTACAGTGAGACCTGGGACTTTAGATAAGCAAACCAATTCTATAGACACAACTATTTTCATAATACCCCAAGTCTCACTTATTTCACAGAACATTTTCTAATTTCAATGAATGCAAACAAATCACTCATTTTATCTTGAAATATATATCATTAGGAGTCCAAGGAACTGGGTGGTAATTAATGAGACATGATATGAGAAGACAGCACATACAAGTGAGCAAGAGAGTAAAGATCCTCAAATATAGATTCGATGTGTATAATTAAAAAAAAAATTTCAAATGGCGAAAAGTTGAATTTCATGCTTATAATACTAGATACTTAGGAGACTGAGATCTGGAGGACCTCAGTTCAAAATTAGCCAGGCAGAGAGATAGTCCATGAGACTCTATCTCCAAACATAACCAATAAGAAGCTAGGCTGGTTCAAACGGAGTGTACCAAACAAGGAAACAAACCCAGCAAGCTCAAAGAGTTGATTTAAAACCCCATTACTAACTCCCTCCCCTCCAAAATGCATGGTGAGTCATCTGGAAGGAGTGATGGGGACAGCTACATCTACCATTACTTAACTAAAATCATCTCAACAGCAATGAAGACTTAAGTGTAAATTTTTCAGAAAAACGCAGCTACATTTATATAGAAATATAATCTTTGAGGAGAAACACCTATATGAATATTATCAAATATAGCAGCTGCAAAGAACAAGGCCAATGAAGATAAGGGAAAAAAATTAAAAGTAATACCATAAAAATTAGTTCCAAAGAAATAGACAAATGTCACAATAGAAGAAAATATTTACAACCAGTATGATAGATTCGTGATTTTCCTCTTTTGAAACAGCACTAAAATTAGATTTTAAAGTACCTATGTTTGTTCCAACCATATTTGTGGTAAAGCAAAACTACACATGCTCTAAATGTCTAAGAACAGGGAAGAAACATATAAATAAGATACAGGATAAACTCATAATTCATAGAATATAACAATTAATGTCTATGATGTATTAAAAGAAAAATGGGGCAGATGAACAGGATTTGTATGACAATGTTTGTGTAAACAAAAATGCAGGCTATACACAAAGACATGATTGTATAGGCATATAAACTTTCATGAAAGATCGTCAGAAATTTAGCTTTGTTTCTTGAGTTAAAAAGAAGCCTTTACAAATGGCATAAATCATGTTTTTATCACAAGTATTTTTATTTTAAAACAATTTAAAAATAAAGGACTATCTGAATAGTCCGTAACATTTTTTTTCTTAACTTCTTTGAGACAAGATCTTACTCTGCTTTTTGGCCTTGTACTCTGGAGATCTTTCTTATCTCAACCGCCTGCATGGTAGGAATATAAGCATATGCCATCACACCCAGCAAACATTTGCTTTTGGTTACAACATATTGTAAATATCTATTATTTGACAAGTTTTATAGCAATAGCTGGGTCTTAAACTATATAAACATTTATACTACACAATACTCCTTATTATAGCTCCTTTTTTTTTTTTTTCGTCGCCGTGGGGCTTGAACTCTAGGCCTGGGCGCTGTCCCTCAGCTCTTCAGCTCAAGGCGAGCGCTCTACCACTTGAGCTACAGCGCCACTTCCAGTTTCCTGGTGGTTTATTGGAGATAGGAGTCTCAAGGTCTCTCCTGCCCGGGCTGGCTTTGAACCGTGATCCTCAGATCTCAGCCTCCTGAGTAGCTAGGATTACAGGCGTGAGCCACCAGCGCCCAGCTTATAGTTCCTTTTTATTGTTAACTTTAAGAAGTTGTACAAAAAGTTTCAATTCAACATGTCAATTTACAAATGCAATGCATTTGTAATCAATAGCAAGCTCCTCTTTATATAAACAAAGTGAAATAATAATTTTTCTTAAGAACTTATACTATTCCTGTCACCTTAAAAGTGACTAAGTTTTCCCCCAAATACTCTGTTCTTGAAAATATTTTATCTGATTTATCATCACATAGCTTAAAAATTGACTTTTACAAATTAACAACTCATTAAAATTAAATAGGAGTGGATTAGGTTAAGAGAGCCAAAAACTAAGATTGGAAGAAAGCCTCTTCAACTGGAAAAAATGTGTTGGAAAAAATGGATATCCAGATACTGGTCCCTATTTATCACCTTGAACCAGCATCAATTCAAAATGAATAAAGATCTTAAGCCATGAAACTATTATAGAAAGGAAGGGAAACATTAGGACTCTTGACACAGGCAGGAACTTTCAGAATAAAGATCCAAAACCACAACAAGTCAAAGAAAGAATTGATAAATGAAGCTGGAGGCCAGTGGCTAATGCCTATAAATCCTAGCTACTCAGAAACCTAAGATCTGAGGATCACAGTTCAAAGCCAGCCCAGGTTCATGCATCTCTCACCTCCAATAAACAACTCAGAAAAGATCATAAATGGAACTGTGAGTGGCTTAAGTGGTAGAGTACTAGCCTTGAGCACAAAGAGGCTTAGGGACAGTGCCCAGCCCTAAAGTTCAAGCCCCAAGAGCAGCAAAAAAATAAAATAAAATAAACTGATAAATGGGACTGTATCGAACTAAAAAGTTTCTGCACAGCAAAGTACACATGTATAACAAGCGAAAAAGATAGTGTAAAGAATGGGAGCTCTAACTGGGAGATAGTGAGGCAAAGGAGTGGGTAACAGTGTCCAAAAAGAAATTTATTCCTTACCTGACTTATTTAACTGTACCCTCTGTGTGCATCACCTTTATAATAATAAAAATAAAAAGGAATGGGAGATCAAAGGCCTAATATCCAGAATATACAGGGCTAAAGAAACTAAACCCTCAAATAATCAACAATTCAGTGAATAAATGGGTTAAATTTATTAACAGAAATATGGTACAAATGTTGTAATTCCTTAGGAAGACTAACTCACAGTCCAATAAAATTAACACCAGGAAACTGGTATTCAAAGCGGGGAGGTGAGATCAAAGGGAAGGAGGCCGATAAATAAAGGGAGTCAGCAAGGGAGAATGCCCTCATAAAATTAAATGCCTATCCTACAAAATTAAGAAAACTGGGGGAAGGAGTAGGATAGAGAGGCATGGAAAGAATCATGAAAGGGGTGACACTGATCAAGACATATTATATTCATAAACTTTTGTTGAATAGCAACTACTTTGTACAACTAATTAAAGACAAAAAAGGTTAAAAGATATGGGGAAAAAAGGTGGGCTAAACACCAACAAATAATATTTAGTAACAGACAGTAAAATTAAAACTTTTGTAGCCTAGAATTTTTCAAATATACTTTCAATTTCATATAGGGTGCTGTGTAAACTTATTCAGAGTTAAAATTTTATCTTTGTCTTTAGAGATAAAATATAAGTAGTAGTTCATATTATACTGACACAGATAACGTTTTTTTTGCCAGTCCTGGGGCTTGAACTCTAGGCCTGGGCTTTGTCCCTGAGCTTCTTTTGCTCAAGGCTGGTGCTCTACCACTTGAGCAACAGAGCCATTTCCAGTGTTTTTGAGAGTTTACTGTAGATAAAGAGTCTAATGGACTTTCCTACCTGAGCTGGCTTTAAACCACAATCCTCAGAGTTCAGGCTCCTGAGTAACTAGGATTACAGACATAAGCCACTAGCACCCAGCAAGAGATACCTCTTTAACAAAGAATATCAGTATTACAAGTTTTTAAAGTATATATTTTATTTGTAAATTATCCCAAAATCTGATTATACTTTGCAGTTTCCTATATGTAATATAGAAATTGAAATCACAGACTGGAAATTGAAGAAATTCAAGAATACACATGCTACTGCTTCTTTCTATCATGCTTTATTATACCTAAAGCCACCACTTAGATTATGCTGCCTTATTCATATTTTTATCTTTTGTTTTTATAATTACTTGGTCTAGTGAATATTTTTAATATTCCTATTTCTTTGACTTTATTGAAAATATGAAAGTTCTATATAGAAATTTACAAAAGCATCTACAATAAACTACCATTTCTTTGCAGATGTAATAATGTTTGTAAGAATTTTTATTCAAATAAGCCATACAGTATTACTATAGATTATAATTTAAGAAAGGGCAACTTGACTTAAAACATAAACTACGTAATTCCTCTGTACACCTTTATCCATAATAATCACATATATATTTTTATTTTTTGTTAGTCATGGGGCTTGAACTCTGGGGCTAGGCACTGTCCCTCAGCTCTTCAGCTCAAGGCTAGTGCTCTAACACTTTGAGCCACAGCGCCACTTCCAGTTTTCTGGTGGTTAATTGGAAATAAGAGTCTCATGAATTTTCCTTGCCTGGGCTGGCTTTGAACCAAGATCCTCAGATCTCAGCCTCCTGAGTAGCTGGGATTATAGGCATGAGCCACGAGAGCCTGACCAATAGTATATATTTTTAAAGACTACTAAAATCAGCATGATATTCTAGTAATCCTACTACTTAGGAAATTGTAAAGATAAAATTTATTTTATTCTTCTTCTTGATTTTCACATCAATCATCAATATGTTATTCTCAAGGTCAAATACACCAATTACTATCTCCATCAATGTTTTTCTCAGGGTCAAATACAGCAATTACAATCTAACAATATACAAGGAAAGAAGGGAAGAGTCACTAAGACTTCAAAATACTGGAGTGTTCAAAGAACATTTGCAAGTCTCAGACATGAATAATGGGTCTCAAAAGGAAAAAGATTATTAAACTCCATACAATTTCAAAATATACTATAATGTACCATATACCAATCAAAATAGTTTTTATGTTCAAATCATGCCTCTCAAATTCTCTCTGAAGTGGGAGGTAATAGCTTAATTTTGAACACTTCTAAGTAATTCTTATTTTATTAACTTAATATTTGACTTGTTTTTTAGTTAGTCATGTGGCTTGAACTCCGGGCCTGGGCACTGTCTCTGAGCTCTTTTTTTTTTTTTTTTGTATTTAATTGTAATTGTAAAGATGATATACAGAGCGGTTCCAGTTACATAAGTTAGATGAGTACATTTTTTTGAACAGTAAAATCACTCCTTCTCTGCTTTCTCCAAGTTTTCCCTCTTGACCCCCCCCCACAAGCTGTATAGTTCATTTTCAACATAGTGTGTAGAGAATACAGTATTTTTACAATAAAAAACGTATATATATAAAAAGAAATAGCTTCTGGGTTAACAAGGTTAAACAAATGCCACAGTGATACTCTCTGAGCACTTTTTCTATCACTCTGAGCTGCAACGCCACTTCCATTTTCTGGCGGTTAACTGGAGGTAAGAGTCTCATGGACTTTCCTGCCTGGGCTGGCTTGGAGCCAAGATACTCAGATCTCAGCCTTCTGAGTAAGCTAAGGATTACAGGTATGAGTTACCATCACTTGGCTAGACTTAATTTTTGTTTTCAAACTTTGAATGCATAAGTAGGAGAAGAAGGTACATAAAATGGTAGAAAAATACTGCAAGATCTTCCTTAAATACATTAATTATAAACAATATAGAAGACAAATTCAAAGAGTAACAAAAATCCCAAGAATTCCTTCTGATGGTATAAGCAATAAGCAATATAAATTTGACTTCTCAGTAAAAAAAAAAATCTGTAAGTATTTTTAACATACCCATGATTAAATTTTAGTTGAAATAACTTCCTTAACTGATCTCCACTTAAATGTCCTGTCTTAACAAATATTGTTGTGCTTTCCTTTTTTGCCCTTTATTGAAGAAATCCCTTGCATGCTGAGTACTCTCAACTAATGAGCTATTTTTGTTATAATCACATATTTCTGATCCCGGGAGCTATAAAGTCAATTGCTTTATCTCACCTCCGTTTATGTTAATTTATTTGATATGTACATAACTTTATTGATATTTAGATTAATTACCATAATTTAAGTGTGTGAATTATAGTACAAAGATTTACATTTATATAAACTAAGTTGAATATAAACTAAGTAGAATGTCTCAACAAAAGTGAGTTATCTTTTTAAAGGTAACATAATTGGAAAACATTAGAGGACTGGGAAGGTGGCTCAGTGGTAGAGTGCTTGCCTTGCCATGCATGAGGCCCTGGGCTCAGCACCATATAAGCAAAAAGAAAAAAGCCGTAAGTGACGCTGTGGCTCAAGTGGTAGAGCGCTAGCCTTGAGCTGAAGAGCTGAGGGACAGCGCCCAGGCCCAGAGTTTAGGCCCACGACTGGACCCCCCCCCAAAAAAAAAATTAGAGAAAAACCATAAAAATTAAAGAGTCTATAGGGGCTTTCAAAAGTATTTCTAAGATTTTATTCTACTAGAATAGAGTAACACTGGGAACTGGAGACTATGCAATATGGATATAGTGTATAGTTTACAGATAACAATGTCTCTTAAAGAAATGGTATTAAAACACTGGTATGCACCAGTGGAAGGTGGAATGACTATCAAAGAGGTGAATGATGTTGAATTTGGTAAATGCAGTTTATTTTCATGTGTAAAAATAGAATAACAAAACTTGCTGAAATTTTCTTCAGAAGGGAAAGTGGGATGGGGGAAATAGGTTGAGGTTGATTGGACATATTGTACAAATGTACGAACTGTCACAAACCAATCCTTATCTAACTAATTAATACATACCAATGGAAAAGAGAGAAATGATATTAGAACTACATGAAAAAGGAAATGAATATATCCTTATATATTTAAAAAGTTAAAATTTTAAAATAAAGTATATTAAAATTATTTTTCTGACTTAACTTTTTCAATAATCTATCCAGTAATTGCCCCAATCTGCTAACAACTTTAAGGCCTAAGATGGTTTTACATACTAATTAAGTAAATCTTACATGTCTATACAAAATTAGTAATCCAAAATAAAATAGTAGGTAGTAATAAACATTCCAAAATAAGTTTATGGGAAAAATATTAGAATATATGCTCCTCAAAGGCAAGGATCTTTTTTTTGTTCATAGATGTACACCAAAATCCTAGTTGCTGGTAAATAGCGATACTCAATGACTTCTTGTTGAATAAAGAACATGAACTTACCGTGATCACAGCCTTGCTTAGACAGATGGATCCCCTGCAGCCATATTCTGTCTCATCTTCAGATTTGTAGTAACTCAAAGTATTGTTTTTCAAAACTACCCAACGATCCTGCCACCCATGAATGTAGTTTGTCCACTAGGGGTAGGAACAAAAAGGAAAGGGAGAAGAAAGCAAAAAATAGTCATTATTTTAGAAATCTACAATTTTTCAAAACAGCAACCTAATTTCAAAACCAATGTCAAAATTATTAGCATGAATAAAAGGAATATTAAAAAATAAAAAGCTGATTAGTTTCTCAGTGACTTAATACTTAATCAAGTAAGACATAAAATATATAGTGTTTTTGTCTATCTTTTGAAAAATTAAGCCAAGGTAAAAATTATTTAAAATATTTGGTCTCCTCTCTTCATCACATAAATGGCAATTCAACAATTCTAGTTTCTGTGATAATTAACAGAAAAGTAAGTTACATTAGTCTCTCCACTAACTACTACATAAAATTTTCTAACTCTACAATGCCAAATCATTGCTAAAATTCTACTTTTTGTTATAAGTATACATATATATGTAAATATTTGGTCATAGCGACATCAAAGTAAAATATTTTATCAATAATCCTTAATATGTCCACATCCATTTCTCTCCTACAGAACTCAACACTATATACTTAAAATGGTTAATTCATTTTCCAAGTTTCTCTGATGTTTTATTTTTCTAAACCAGTAATAATAGTATGAAATTGGTTTGCAGAAACATACTTGCATTTCTCTCTAGTACTAGACTTAAGAATACTTACTTATGGGCAAGTCCTTGAGTTCAAACCTCAATACTGAAAATCAAAATCCTTTGTTTCTAAGAAGGTCCTGACAAGTTCACATCAATAAACTGAAAAAGGTAGAAATGTAACTTCTATGGAAATACTTGATTTTGCATACTTTAATTATGCTCTCCATTTTTAAGTACAAAGAATTCTCAAACTATTTGCTAATTACAAAAACTTACAATTCAAAATGGATTTTTACAACACTGCAGTAGTTCAGAAATCTCTTATTTTCATATTCTCTAAGGAACCTTTGAGATTAGTCCATTTCTTAAATCTTCTAAGCCCCATAATTACAACCTCTGAGACAACTTTCCCATGCTGACAATTAGCTCATTCTTTTCTCTAATCACTATTACCTTATCTCTTATTGCTTGTGACCTACCTCCACTGAGATACCAACTTGAAATAAACGATGTTTACTAATAAAACTGAACTCACCTCCTCCTATAAAGTATCCTTCCTTCCTATGTAACAATTTATATGGTGGTACTGCTACTTGAGCAGTCATACAGATTTAGCCATGGTCCAGCTAACTGGTGTCTCCTGCCTGTAATCCTAGCTACTCCGGAAGCTGAGATCTGAGGATCACTATTTGAAGTTAGCTTCGGCAGGAAAATCCATGAGACGCTTATCTCAAGTAACCACCAAAAAATCCGGAAGTGGAGCTATAGCTCAAGTGGTAGAGCACTTAGCCCTAAGAAAAAAAGGTCAGGTGCCCCATGGCTCACAAGTTTTAAACAATATGCAAAGAAACAGAAGCTCACAAAAGTAGCATGTGTAAACTCTTCTAGAGTTTGTCTGTGGTTTA
>NW_012267299.1:2229928-2231956 GCF_000151885.1 Dipodomys ordii
ACTTGCCTTGCATGCATGAGGCCCTGGGTTCGATTCCTCAGCACCACATAAGCAAAAAGAAAAAAGCCGGAAGTGGTGCTGTGGCTCAAGTGGTAGAGAGCTAGCCTTGAGCTGAAGAGCTGAGGGACAGCGCCCAGGCCCAGAGTTCAGGCCCCACGACCGGACCCAAAAAATAAAAAATAAAAAAAAGAATGCAAACCTTGAACACAGTAGCTCAGGGACCATGTTCAGGCCCTGAGTTCAAGCCCCAGAACTGGGGGAAGCACACAAACACACACCAAAAAAAAAAATCAATTTCTAGTTTTCTGAGAAGGCTTAGAAACTTTACCTCTAGTATCTATGCTTTTCATAATTTACATCATCTGATTTACTTATTAGCCATATTTGCTGACTATGTTACAGATTTATCTTACTCCAGCTCCAAAACTTTTAGGGATGACTTCCCATTGCCCATTACACTAGTGGGTCAGAATGGTATTTAATACCCTCAACCAGATTAAATAGTACCTTGCTTCCCATTGCTATCCTTCATGAGGCTAGTAACTGTGTAACAATGGAAAGAACAAACTTGGAACAGAACTTGGCACGCAGTATTTTCTGTTTCAGTTATGCATAAGTGATGAAGCTTAATCTTTAATGTCTCTCACTTGCAGCAGACCCTCTATGAAAGTGATAGGAGCCCCAGCAATTGTATATTTATAATTTTATATTATTTTCTTAAAGAGAAACCAGGATTCTTTACTCAATAAATGTTAGCTGCTATTAATACGTCTGGAAGGCAGGATTTCCTTGCCTTTTTCTTTTCTGCTCTCGAAATATTTGTTCCTTTACTTCCCTATTTAACAAATACAGACAAGGCTACATGTTAGAGATTGCAGAAGAATTAAAGATTCCTACAGTTCAGCAATCACAAACTCAAGAGAAAAAATTTATTTGAAATATGATTCAGAACCAAGTTTTAAACAAAATGCTATGGCGATTCCAGGGAAAGAAATCCTAAGGGCTAACAAGGCAAGAGCAAGAGACACATGTCTGTGGGAAATCACACATTAGAGCCCAACCTGTGCTACAAAGCAAAGACCATATCAAGAATGAAAGGAAGGAGGAAAATGGGAGAAAAGGAGGGGAGAAGTGAGAAGGAATCAAAGATAGAATTTCAACCAACAGGTATGTGGGAAAGGTAAAGTACACTAGGGAAAGAGGAAATTCAGAATTTGGATAGACTTATTTTATACAGGTTTACATCCTTTCAACTCCAATCAAGGCATTAAGGCATAAACCTTTTCCCAATCAAGATCCATTCTATTTATTATGACCACCTATAATTACTATTTATCCAATATTCTTGGAAACTACTTACTCTCTTAAGAAGTGATTACTTAAAAAATGTAAGTATTGGCTTGTATTTCAGATTGAAATACAAAAAAATCGTGTGTGTGTGTGTGTGTGTGTGTGTATACCCCTAGTACTGGGGCTTGATTTAGGGTCTCAAACTCATGCTTCCTAGGCAGACCCTTTAACCACTCAGGACACTCTACTAGCCCTAGATTGGCACACTTTTAGCACAAATTTATACATACACATTTCAATTCTATCCTATTTACAGAAGAAGTAAAATTTATACTGCAATTTATATCACTAAACTGAAGGAAAAGAGTAGGTGCTGAGCTCTAAATCTTATCTAAAGTATCAGGTAAATACAAAGGACACTTAAGTGTGTAATATGTACTTTAAACTTAAAAATATGTATCATCCCCAGTACTAGTGTATGTACTCAATATTAAATATCCTTGATGTCTTAAGGGGGCTAAAGTTATACATAGCTCAGAGTAGTAAAGCATTTATGCCCAGTATATACAATGTTCTATGTTTGATCCCAGCACTCCAAAAATAAAATATCCTTAATTACAAATTCTTAGAAAAATACATAAAACTGGGGGCTGGGAAGGTGGCTCAGTGGTAGAGTGCTTGCCTTGCATGCCTGAGGCCCTGGGTTCGATTCCTCAGCACCACATAAGCAAAAAGAAA
>NW_012267299.1:2234316-2279378 GCF_000151885.1 Dipodomys ordii
CCGGCCCCCGCGGGGCCAACCTCAGTCAGGGCGAGGAAGAAGGGAGGAGGAAGGGAAGGAAAAAAAAAACCCGCGGCAGAGACCCCGGTCACCTCACACCTCCGCGACCGCCGCCATCTTCCAGCCTGGCCCACTATTTACCCTCCCCTCCCCTCTCCTCTCCTCTCCCCGCCGTCCTGCCATTCTCTCCGCCCTCCCCGCCTCGTCCCCCTCCCGGCGTCTGACGTCACACGCCGAGCGTTCGGGATCTCCCCCTCTCCCTCCGCCCCCGCCTCACCGCCGCACGCTGTCTACCTCCAGCCCTCCCGGGTGACGACGGGTAGGAAAGGGGGCAGGGCTGAGAGAGGAGAGGGTGGGAGACGAACGCCGCCAAGGCACAGTGGCATTCTGGGAGGGACGCTGCCCCGCCGCCGCGTTGCCTACTGGGAATTGTAGTCGTGGTTTTAGGCCACTCGTGAGTGTCGCGCGTGGGTGGGGGGGACTCGTTGCCTTGGAGACCGCTAGCGATGAGTGGGTTTTCTTTCACCGTGGCTTGACCTCTCCTCCCGGCTTCGCTTCTGTCCCCGCCGAGCGTGTTTATGACGGATTCTCCGGGCTTGATGCCTGTCAGGTGAGTTTGGCCGGGCTGTCTTCCGTAGCTGCCTTCCGGAAGCCCCGGGAACGTTCGTGCGACTTGCCCGGGCAGGGTGGTGCCGGGTGGGTCCGGGGTTCGGGCCGCACGAGGGGGCCGGAGGCTCCCCTTCCAGGCCGGACTCCGAAAGGCCTACGATTTTGCCCTTCAGAAGTTACACTTCCTATTTTCCCGCCTTGGGAGGAAGCCTTTCGGAGCCTCTTCTCGCCAGCAGTCCGTTCTCGTCGCCTGCGTTCCAGAGTTCTTCTTTCGTGTCATGTAGTTTTGAGGTTGTGAGTGAGGAAGGGATGGTAAGGGTTTGTGAATTTAGAGAATGTCAGATGGAAGCCTGGCGTCCTCTTAGCTGTGGCTGTCTTCTTGAGACCCCTCGGGAGCCATCTTTTTCCATGTACACTTCCCTGAAAGATAGGAAAGGTTGGAATCCAAAGTTTTTGAAGAAAACATTTTAAAATGCAGTAGTTGTATTAAGTAATAAAGGATTAGGCAGGCGTTTTTTGTTTTTGTTTACTTTTTATAATTTATTATAAAAAGTGATGTACAGGGCTGGGAAGGTGGCTCAGTGGTAGAGCGCTTGCCTTGCATGCATGAGGCCCTGGGTTCGATTCCTCAGCACCACAGAAGCAAAAAGAAAAAAGCCGGAAGTGGCGCTGTGGCTCAAGTGGTAGAGCGCTAGCCTTGAGCTGAAGAGCTGAGGGACAGGCCCAGAGTTCAGGCCCCACGGCCGGACCCCCTTCTCCCCCCAAAAAAGAAGTGATGTACAGAGGGGTTTCAATTATATGAGTCAGGTAATGAGGCAGCCCTTTTAAAAGATGGGATTAGTGGAAAGAGCCGTGGAAGATCTAACAGATTTTGTCATCTTTTTTTGTGTCTATATTTTAAGAATAATTTATTGTGAGACCTTCGACCTTGTAGTTTTAATTTTTTCCTGTTGCTACTTTTATATCTTGTTGACTTCCTGATAAAAAAAGCCTATAATAAATTTACTCAGTAAAATGTAGAAAGTATACCTGCTTATTACCAAGATAGAAACTTTGAGTTTGAGGAAAAAGGCACAATGGCAGGAAATAATTCTGATAGCAATGGAAGATGCCAACCGAATTGTGATCTTGTGGGGGAAAAAATAGGATCTGAGAAGTACCTGTGATATCTTACACTGACTTAGATTGACAATAGGTACTAAATCTGCTTTTCCCACCATGAAATCATGAAAATGCATAATTGAAAGACATTCAGAGGAATAAAACTTTAAGAAATAAAGCTTTACAAAAATACTTTGTCAGATGTTAAAAAACCTAATCCCTAGCTTGTCATTCAGAAAGCAAAAGGGAAAGAAAGCAAAAGGGAAAACCCACTTAGCATATTTTTTCTTTTTTATTGAATTATACAAAAGTATGCTGTTAGAATGTTGTCATTTTTCTTTGCCTTGTTATTGCCTAGTGGCTACACTTCGTATTTCTGATCTTTTTTATACTAGGTTTTAAAATCTCACTCTAGCCGGCTCCAGTGGCTCACGCCTGTAATCTTAGCTACTCAGGAGGCTGAGATCTAGAATCACAGTTCAAAGCCAGCTTGCGTAGGAAAGTCCATGGGACTTACCTCTAATAATCCACCAGAAAACCAGAAGTAGCACTGTGGTTCAAGTGGTAGAGCGCTAGCCTTGAGCTGAAGAGCTGATGGACAGTGCCAGGCCAGAGTTCGAGCCCCATGACCAACAACAACAACAACAAAATTTCACTCTAAGTAAATGACTGAATTGTTGAGAAATTTATTTCATAGTGAATTTAGAGTCATAGAAACATGTCTATTTTAAAATTGGACTATTATGTTTTATGTTTTTCTAGATTGTGTAATTGTTAAGAAGTACTTATGTCACTCAATTAATTCCATTAATAAGTTCCTTTATTATATTTAGAGTTAATGAGAAATTTCCTTTTTTAAAGTTTCTTGATTGGCTGGGAAGGTGGCTCAGTGGTAGAGCGCTTGCCTTGCATGCCTGAGACACTGGGTTCCACTCCTCAGCACCACATAAGCAAAAAGAAAAAAGCTGGAAGTGATGCTGTAGCTCAAGTGGTAGAGCGCTAGCCTTGAGCTGAAGAGCTGAAGGGACAGCGCCCAGGCCCGGAGTACAGGCCTCAGGACCGGACCCAAAAACAACAAAAAAAATTTCTTGCTACATTGTTGTACCCTGTATATCTATAATACTAAACTGTTTTAAGTGCAGAAAGATTTTTGTATAATGATTAGAATATCACATTACAGGTTAAGATTTACTTCATTTATTCCATTACTGTTAAAAAAATAAAGGAAATGTCAATGAAAGAATAAAACATCAGCTTTTTTATTCAGTGGTGAGAATGACAGTTCATTATTCTTTTATTAGCATTCATTAATGGTACACTACTCAACAGGTTTCATTGTTGTATTTTCTTTTTTTTTGTTTGTTTGTTTGTTTTTGGTCCGGTCGTGGGGCCTGAACTCTGGGCCTGGGCACTGTCCCTCAGCTCTTCAGCTCAAGGCTAGCGCTCTACCACTTAAGCCAAAGCGCCACTTCCGGCTTTTTTCTTTTTTTGCTTATGTGGTGCTGAGGAATCGAACCCAGGGCCTCGAGCATGCAAGGCAAGCGCTCTACCACTGAGCCACCTTCCCAGCCCACATTGTTGTATTTTCATGCACACAAACTACATAAAGCATATTTGTCCTTGAGAATGTTAACTTTTGAGTTGTCTGTCTTAGTGCCTTCCCCAGCTCTTTTATAATGTTCTACATTTTTCTCTTATTTATTTTTACTTTTAGAACTTGAGTCCACCTAGGATTTATGAGTATATGAAATAGACATTTCACTCCATTCAATACTTTATTGAACAGTGTATACCTTTATGATATGCAAAATTCCCATATGTAGGCCTATTTCTGAACTTTCTTTTTTATTATATCTATCCTAATGCCATACTAATTTAAAGAATTCCACAATGCCCTATTATTGTTTCTAGAATATCCCCTCTTCCCCCCAAATTACTGATGCCCATTTTTCATATTCACTTAGTGTAACTGGGACTTTAACTAAGGGCCTTGTGTTTACCTAGGCAGTCACTATAACATTTGAACTATGCTCAGATCCTTTTTGCTTTAGCTGTTTTTCAGATAAGTCTCATGTTTTTACCTAGGACCTGTTGTGGACTGTGATCTTCCTACCTACCTATGCCTCACAGTAACTAGGATTACAAGTATGCACCACTACATCGTGCTTGTTGGTTGAGATGGTGTCTTGCTAACTTTTTGACAGGGCTAGCCTTTAATCACAACCCTTTAAGTAGCTGGGATTATAGACCCAAACCATCAGCCTTCGCCTGATATTTGTTTTTCTTTTTTAAAGCATGTTCTCATAATTTTCCTGAAATGAGCATTTTTGTTAGAATTTTTAGATTTATATATGTATGTGCAGTCATTATACATTGTACAAATTGCATTTTTAACTTAATACTAAACTGTAAGCATCTTATTTCATAGCTTGCTCTTTCTTTCTCTCTTTTTCTTTCCTTCCTTCTTTCCTTCTCCCTCTCTTTCTTCCTTTCTTTCCTTCTTTCGAGTAATTCTTGGGTTTGAACTCAGGTCTTCACACTTGCTAGGCATATTACCTTCAACAGTACTTTCTTTTTTCTTTCTGTTTTTTGTGGTACTGGCATTTGAACTCAAGGGTTTGAGCTTGCTAATCAGGCACTCTGCCACTTTAATTGTTTATGTTTCTTAATCTTCCTCATACTCCTTTATGGCATTATTTTAAATTATTGCACAGAATCCTCTTTTTTTTTTCTTTGTCCATTATAGGGCCTGAACTCCGGGCCTGGGCGCTATCCCTCAGCTCTTAAGCTCAAGGCTAGTGTTCTACCACTTGAGCCATAGTGCCACTTCTGGCTTTTTTCTGCTTATTCGGTGTTGAGGAATTGAACCCAGCCAGGGCCTCTAGTGCATGCAAGGCAAGCACTCTTCCACTGAGCCACAGGATCTTCTTTTAATGCAATCACAAATTTTCGTCTCTTACTATTATAAAAATATTTTAGGAGACATCAGTTTAACTTTATTTTTGTACAATTATGTGAATCTGTTTTAGGTAAATTTTCAATCATGGCCAATGAAACAGATTCTCAATTTCAGTGTATATTCTCTATACATTTTAGCAGTGTGATTTTGTCAAATTATTCTCCAGAAAGGTTGCATTTGTTTACTGTCTGCAATAGTTGACATCCCCTCCTCACTTAATGCAAAAGATAGCAGAACAGCATCAAAACCTGCTGTCATAGGGAGATTATGGAAAGGGTTAAAATTTCAGAATGAACTATGTTGGGGTTAATAAACTGTTTTATGCTTGACCAATTAAGTACTGTTATTACCTTTCTTATAAAGGTTCTTTTGACTGAAGAAGTAGAAACTTATTTTAGGGAGTGGAGGTAAGAGAGTTTATTGTAGAATTCTCAGAATCCTTAGCTGCCTAATATATTCCATAAACTTTTTGTGATATCTACATTCTTGTGTTCTAAGACCTTATTCCATTCTCATCTTGCATGTTTGCCTGGCCTAGTTTAACTACCTCTCAACTTCTGGGCCCTCTCTTTATCTCTAGTTCAGATTCTTAAGAAGAAACAGGTTGCTGGCCAGCCAGTGTACAAATCATGTTTTCCCACAAGCGTAAAATACAAAGCTGCCTTTGAAATGGTTTGTTGGAGTAGGGTGGGATAGAAGCTCCTGGACCTTGTGAGATTGTAGAAAAACTGGATGAGAAAAGTACACGTGGAACAGTAATAGTTTAAGTACTGTTGTGGAAGTTCAAAGAATCTAACTTTTGCTCCCACCATCTGATAGTTCTCTAATCCTGTTATCTAATCCTTCTACTGGCCTTCTCTAGGTCATCTCAGTGGAAACAATGGTCATTTGGAGTTTTAAAGAGGAAAAGATTGATTTTATTTCCTAATGTCATTCCACCAAGTCACTTTATGAGTGAAATAAGTTCATTGGTGATTTAAAAGCAAACTACCTTGCCAGGCGCTGGTGGCTCATACCTGTAATCCTAGCTACTCAAGAGGCTGAGATGTGCAGATTATAGTTAAAAGCCAGCCCCAGCAGGAAAGTCTGTGAGACTCTTATCTCCAAATAACCACCAGAAAACCAGAAGTAGTACTGTGGCTCAAAGTGGTAGAGTGCTAACCTTGAGTGAAAAAGCTCAGAAACTGCACCCAGACCCTGAGTTCAAGTCCCACGACAGGCAAAAATAAAAATAAAATAAAAACAAGCAACTTGTAGGAATTATAGTTCACAAGTCCCAGGAGAAAAGATCACTAGCTCAGTATCAGTTAAGGAAAACCAAAGCCAAATTCCATCATAGAGTTCTATAAAGATGATCATTAAGTCTATTATTCATTCTTCACAAAAGTCTTTCAAGATGCACATTATCCTTATGTTACAAAGAAGGAAAATTAAGTTCAAGAAGGTTAAGGAAGTTGCCAAAGCTTATAGCTAGTGAAGAGTCTAGCCCAAACTTTGGATCATGGAAACTTGGAGTATATACTTTATTATATGTTGTATTAATTATCCTAATGGTTTTAAATGTTTAAACATTTTAGAGTTTGTCCAAATCAAATGATACTATAGGTAAATTGCATAATTTTTTTTAGTTTTAACAGCTTTTTGGGATTAGGAACCTGTGGGTAGTGGGAGAAGGAAAAAAACAGATTTGGGGGGAGAATATGATTGAGGAATTTTGTATGCACATATGAAAAAGTTATAATGAAACTCATTTTTTAAATATTTGTAAGAAAGTTTTAAAAGGGAAGGGCATACAAAAGAGTAATAACAAAAAAAGATAAATATAATTAAAGTACAATATATGTATGAACCAAAAGAGCACAGTGAAACCTTGCTTTATACAATTAATATATCCAAATAAAATAATTTAAAGACCTTTCAATAAATAAGAAAAAAAGAGGGGCTGGGAAGGTGGCTCAGTGGTAGATGGTAGAGTGCTTGCCTCACATGCAGGAGGCCCTGAGTTCCATTCCTCAGCACCACATAAGCAGAAAAGCCAGAAGTGGCGCTGTGGCTCAAGTGGTAGGGGGCTCCTTGAGCTGAAGAGCTGAGGGACAGTGTCCAGGCACAGAGTTCAGCCCCACGACCAACCAAAAAAAAAAAAAAAAAGAAATGACTATAAATAAATAATTTAAAGAAGTTTTCTTAAAAAAATTTTAATTGCAGTAGCATATTACGTAGCTATTTTCTTGCTGAAATCTATTAGCAAGTCTGTGTTTTAATTATCCACTAATAATTTTAATAATCCCTTCAGCCTATTGGAACTACCCTTTTGTCTAAGGTTGATAAAGTTATAACATATTGATTTACCCTTAATTTGTTGGGAAAATAATCATTACCATTTGTCATAATGTTACTTTTTTAATATTTTTAATATTTTCTGAATGATCTTGAGAAGTAAAACTAATACTGCAGTGAAAAACATTTTTACAACTTGTGCTAAAAGTTAAAATGTAATAAACCCAAACTTTTATTAAGACATAAACTGGTGATGTTCTTTAAAAACAAGTAGTATTCCCTGACTTTCATCCTTAAATCTGAAACTTTGCATACTATAAATAAAAATTCCACATTGCATATGCATCTGTAATAGATTTTAGCCTATCATTTCTTCTGTTCCTTCATCTTGTGCTGTTATAAAAATTCAACCATATTGTAAATCTTGACAGCTGATTTCTTGTTAAAGAGAAGACATTTGTGTTCTTCTTCCCTAAGAGTCAAACATTTCATTTGTATGTCTGTAAATGCCAGCTACAAGTATAAGAGCAGTAAATCTCATTTCTCCATCATCAGTTTATTTCTTATATCCCTTATATGTACATCCTCCTTATGTATTTGTTCATATATAAACTATCAAATAACCCTCAGTGCACAAACATTAAAAAAATGCCGTAAGAATACTGTCCTACAACATTCATTCAGCAATGTTATATTCTAAATTCCTTTGCAAGCTACACCATGATAAATCCTTCCTTCCTTTGGAATGACTAACTGGATGAGAGTGCCAGATTTTCTCTTTGTTCATAAAAATCCATTGTTCAAATGAAAGGGGAAACTGATTTATTTGGTATATTATGTCAAAAATTTCAATGTTTGGTCACTTGACTATTGTTTCTGAGTCTGATAAGGCAAAAGATCATGGCAGAAGAGCATGGTAAAGACTTGTATCTTCCTATAACCCCTGTCTTCTTCCTATTTTGTAAACTAGACATTGTCCAATCAAAAAGCAAGTCTACTTGATTTGGGTCTCTTGTAACTCTGGTATCTTGGCCTAAAATTATTCTCAGAATAAATACTATAAATAAATACTATAAATACCTATAAATACCTATTACAGAATGCAATAGGTTATTAATACAAATAGTAAATTCTACTTATCCCTATCTCCCTTAGTAGTAGTATTGACTTTGCATAAAAATAAGAATTCAAAAGTGTTTATTAAATAGTTTTAAATTTAAATCCATTGTTCACTGATTTATTATTCGTGTGTGTGTGTGTGTGTGTGTGTGTGTGTGTGTGTAGTATTGGGGTTTAACTCTGGACCTCAAGCTTTTTAGGTAAGCAGTCTATTACTGAGCCCTGCATTGGCATTTCTTTGTGCTCATTATTTCTTTGTGTGAGGATTACAGTTCTGGGACTAGAAATCAGGGCCTCAGTGTTGTCCCATAGCTTTCTGCCCAGATCTGGCATTTTACCACTTAAGCCACACCTCCACTTCTGGATTTTTACTGGTTAATTAAAAATGAGATTTGATAAGATAAGGATAAGATCTTGGATTTTGTATCATAGCTTGGGAGGTGGTGGTCAAGGGATCACAGTTTAAGACCGGCTCTCACAAAAAAAGTTCACATGACTCCATCTCAACAATGGCCAGACATAGTGTATACACCTGCTATCCTAGCTTGCAGAGGAAGCACAGTAGCTGGGTGGAATGAAATGTGCCTCTCATTTCTATTAGCATTGGAAGCACAATAGTATAATTATAGTCCAAGTTGTCCTAGGCCTTGGGAATAATCAATGAAAAGAAGATTGGAGGCATGACTCAAGTGATAGAGCACCTGTTTAGTAAGCACAAGGCATTTATTTCTTTCTTCATTACCACCAAAACTCAATAAAAATGTTCCTTAAAATGTGTTTTCTATCATGTAAATGATTTTTCAATTATTTCATGCGAGTGTTAGCAACCAGACCTGGCACATTTTAGAGAAGTAAGAAAGAAGGTAAGAGAGAATCCACATTTATTGCATTCTTACTATGTGTTTTTACTGTTGTGGAGATCTTACACATGTGATTAGTCATTCACCTTTTAGAAACTTGGAAAGATAGGTTTTACAGACCAGTGTACTAAAATTCATAGACCAAGAAGACATGGATAGTTAAATTTCAGTGTTTAAATCTAAATCCAGGTGTATGTAGCATCATGGGCAGCTCTTTGTATATCACAATATCTTCATGTTATTCAGCTTTCCATCTAATGCCAAAATACCTGAAGTGAGGTAAGATTTATTTGTGTACATATTTTCAGAGGTTTAGTCTACTGGGTACTTGGTTGGCTCCATTGCTTGGTAAAGGCGGCGCATCATGGCAGCCAGTGTACAGTAGAGCAAAACTGCTTACCTCTGGTTGGCCATAAAGCAAAGGAAAGAGAATACAGTAGTGAGATTCTAATGTCCATTTCAGAGACCAACTCCAGTGGCTTCCACTGGCTTCCTTCCACTAACCTCACCTCTAGAAGTTCTGCAAGCTCCCAGTAGCACCATAAGCTAGTGACTCAGCCTGTAGTATTGGGGCCTTTGGGAGGCATTTAAAGCCCAAACTATAGCAATTCTTAAAACCAAACTATTAAAATTAAGTGTACTCTACACCCAAAAAAGGATTTTACATATTTAGATGTCATTGTATATACACATGGATGAAGATATATGTGTATATAAACATATTAATAGATATGTCTATATATACACACTAATACACATATATATGCAGATATACACAAGTATATATAAATAAGTCAAGAATGCTTTTCCTTCTATGAGATAATAGCTCTTGTTAAGGTACTCTAACAAACTACTTATTGCATAACAGATAATAGTTTAACAAATTAATAACTCAATGTTTTGTGAAGTTTTTTTTTTTTTTAATGTTTGCTCCCTTTGTTGGTCATGGGGCTTGAACTCAGGGCCTGGGCACTGTCCCTGAGCTCTTTTGCTCAAGGCTGGGGCTCTTCCACTTTGAGCCATAGCTTCACTTCTGGATTTCTGGTGGTTGTTTGGAGAAAAGAGTCTCACGGAGTTTCCTGCCTGGACTACCTTTGAACTGCCACCCTCAGATATCAGCCTCCTGAGTAGTTAGGATTACAAGCATGAGACACCAGTGTCCAGCTTGGAAATAATCTTTTATAAAAAGTTAGGCAAACCAGGCACTGGTGGCTCATGCCTATAATCCTAGCTACTCAGTAGGGTGAGATCTGAGGATTGCGGTTCAAAGCCAGCCTGGGCAGGAAAGTCCATGAGACTCTTATCTCCAATTACCCACCAGAAAACTGGAAGTGGCACTATGGTTCAAGTGGTAGAGTACTAGCCTTGAGCTGAAGAGTTCAGGGACAGCGTTCAGCCCCGCGAACAACAACAATAAATAAATAACTGTTAGGCCAGGCCTAACTTTTTGAGCTGTGGCTTGAGTAGTAGAGCATCAGCCTTTAGCATAAAAGCTCAGGGACAGCAACTAAACACTGAGTTCAAGTCCCAGGACCACCCTCCCCGTCAACACATAAACTCTAAGAAAAAAATTAAAAAGAAAGAAAACCTCAGGCTGGGCCTTGGTGGCTCATGCTTGAAATCTTGGCTTCTCAGAAGGCTGAGATATGAAGATAATTGTTCAAAGCCAGAGCAGGAAAGTCCACGAGACTCTTATCCCCTTATCCCTGGTTAGTCACCAGAAAACTGTAAGTAGAGCTGTGTGGCTCAAAATGGTACAGGGCTAGCCTTGAGCAAAAGAGCTCAGGGATAGCACCTAGGCTCTGAGTTCAAACTCCATGACTGACAAAGCAAAAAACAACAACAACAACAAAAACCCAACAGATTATTAGGTTGATTTTGTTTTCAGTTTTGGAGAGTATGTGGGTATGTTTTAAAATCATTTTGGCTTAATTTCTACAAAATCACCACTCCTTGCTTTTTTCTTGATATTTGGAAACTCTTGAATTCGTGTTTTCTGAATACTTAATTTTTTTTAGTTTCTGGATTTTAGGCTTGTGTGATTAGTTGAAAATATAGTAATGATTTTGAGCCAGATGCCGGTGCTTATGCCTGTGATCCTAGCTACTCAGGAGGCTGAGATCTGAGGATCGCAGTTCAAAGCTAGCCAGGGCAGGAAAGTCTGTGAGACTCTTTATCTCCAGTTAACCACCTGAAAAGGGGAAGTAGTGATCAAGTGGTAGAGTGCTCACCTTGAGCTGAGGAGCTCAAGGACAGTGCCCAGGCCCAGAGTTCAAGCCCCACTGCATATATATGAATGATTTTGTGGAAAACATTTTTAAAAATTCAGTAGTTAACACTTGTTCTTCTTTAGTACCAATTGTTATTATAGACTTTTAACAATTTCAACATAAATCAGTGTTCACACATATTTTGTGGAATTTTGAGAATGAGTTGGGTTATTATGAGCTTTCCCTTTTCCATGGTTAACCCATTTTATGGTTCTAATAAAATATATACATAAAAGGAGAACTGCATATTAGCACAAACATTTGAGAGAAAGTTTGAGGGTTTATCAGTTCTTTCATTTGCTAAGGATTACCTTGCTAAAGTTTTAATCCCTGCCATAGCCTGTAACTACTATAAGAGAATTAGAACTCAACAGCAGTGGATCAAGAAATAATATCAAGGTTAGTGTTCAAAAGAAACTTTACAATAGTTGAGCAAAAAGGAACGTGTTTTTCCAACTCAGGAGAATAATAATGGCTTATATAACTTTCATTTTATGAGCTAGTTTTCATTTTTATAATGCAGAATAGTGTATAATAAATACTATAGTACAATAGTTCAGTTTCTTAGTATTGTTATCCTATGTGATTATTTTGCCTTCTGTTTTGTTGGGTTTTTTTGCTAGTCCTGGGGCTTGAACTCAGGACCTGGGCACTGTCCCTGAGCTTCTTTGGTCCAGGCTAGCACTCTACCACTTGAGCCACAGCACTACTTCTGGCTTTTTCTATTTATGTGGTACTGAGGAATCAAACCCAGGGCTTCCTGCATGTTAGGCATGCACTCTACCACTAAGCCACATTCCCAGCCCAACCTTGTATAATTTTATATGAAATGGTAAAGTTCTATGTTGTAATACTTACAAGGAGAGCCATTTTTTTTTCCTTTTCTAAGGACATGGGTAGCAATTGTTCCTTAAGGTTTCTACCCGGTAGAAAAGCAAAATTAGTCTATTTAGGATCTTTTATATGGACAGATATTTGTGCTGCCATGATCTAGTAAACATCATAGCTTACTTCTTCATGGGTTACTTCTAATGAGTCAATGTTCCTAGAAACAATTAGCTTCTCTAAAATATAAACTTAAAATATCAACTTAATTTCTACATTATAAACATAATTTTTCATATTTTTAAAATTTGTTGTGATTTCTGAGTCAAAATATTTCATTATTAAAGAATCTTGCAGACTTTGCAGAATATTCAACTAATCAGAATAAATGTATGAGCTAGGCTTTGGAAAAATTATCTTAAAATTTGCACTTTAGTTCATGAGTTTCAGAAGCATTCTGTACTAAGGATGGTTTTACCAGGCCTGGTAGTGCATGTGAATCATAGCTGCTCAGGAGGCTGAAATGAGTATCACCAGCTCTTGTATTAAAAAGATAAAAGACATTGATCAAGATGCCTTATATTCATAAACTGCTTTGTTGGATGACAACTTCTTTGTACCACTACTTAAAGATAATTAAGAAAAAAAGATAAAAAGAGCTAGGGATGTAGCTCAGTGGTACTTTCAGTGGTACTATGAAAAATCCTTGCCACTATTGCAAATGGCAGGAAAGGAGAAATCATTTCAATGTACTATTTGAGAGGAATGAATTTTATTTCTGTAGGATTAGATAGTGGTTGTGAGTTGACTGAATGCTTTCTATTTCATTATTCTTCATCAGAACCACCTAAATGGACAGGGAAAAAAGGCTGTCTTAGAGACTATATGAGCCTTGGTATGGTAAGGCATGACTGAATCCCAGAATTCAGGAGGTTGGGGTAGAAGGATAACAAGTTCAGTTGCTATCCTGGGCTTCATAGTAAGCCCTGTGTCAGAAGGAAGGAAGGAAGGAAGGAGAAAGACGGAGGGAGGGAAAAGAAAAGAGAAAAATAGAAATGATAAATAAAAGATAATACATTTGTAATTCTCAAAGGTTTTTGTCTTCAATGAAAAGCTTGAGTTTTCTTTAAAATTTCATGCAGTTGGTTTAGGATCTATGGCATTTCATTGTTACTTCTTTCAATGATCCATGTAAATAAAAATATCTTTCAAATAATGCTATCTAAAATATTTTGAGATTTTTGTTTTAGTTTGTTTTCTGCAGTGCTTGGAATCAAACTAAGGGCCTCATTCATATTAAGTAAGCACTCTACCACTAAGCTACATCTTTAGCCCTTATTTTACATTTCATTTTGTAAAAATTTTTTAAATGAAACTTAAAAATACAAAGTGACATCTGTGCTTTCATTCTCATCATGTAAAACTTGTGTGGGCATGTGATTTCAATGTGTGTGTTCACTTATGTGTACATAAAATAATTGGAGGAGAGCATGGGAAAATAATTGTTGAAGTGCTAAGAGGGATTTGCAATTTTCCTGAAGTTTAAAAATGTTTATAAAATGAAAATTAAGTGGGAACTTTTTAGGTCAGTCAAGTAGTTTGAAAACTATTGTAAATTTAGAGTCAGTGTTCTTAATTCAATGTATTTGAAATTAAACAGTAAAAAGTCCAGTTACAATCTATAATTTTTTTTGGGTGGGGAGAGAGGTTTTTGTTTTTTGTTTTTTTTGTTTTGTTTTGTTTTGTTGAGTGTTTTGAGAGGTACCAAAGGCCTCTCGTGTGCTAGGCAAGTGCTCTACCACTTGCCCCAAGCCTCTTTTTTTTATTTTGACTGTTGTGTGGCCTGAACTCTGGGCTTAGGAGCTGTCCCTCATTTCTTCAGCTCAAGGCTAGTGCCCTTGAGCCACGTGCTGTGCTTCTGGGTTTTTTCTGTTTATGAGGTACTGAGGAATTGAACCCAGGGCTTCCTGCATGCTAGGCAAGCATTCTACCAGTAAGCCACATTCCCAGCCCCAAAGGTCAATTTTCTTTACTCATACTTCTTTCTCTCACTCTCCTCCTGTAACCTCCACTTTCACCCTCCTACCCATTACCTTTAGTAGATTTTGCATATTTTCTAGTAGATCATTTCCTGGTTGATGTGCTAAATGCTTGTGATATTGTATCATCTTGTGTGCCTTTTCTAGGAGGAACTGTACCATACTAACATGTCTTTAGAATTCTGAAAAGAAAAATTCCTTACTGCCATTAAAAATAAAGGTTGCCTTATATTTTTAAGGGGTAACTTGAATAGTTATTGAATCAGACTGTGAAGAATTTGAATATTTTCAGAGAAAAAGCACTTTTGAAGCACTATACTAAATCACAGGAACCCAGAGTCCTTTACTTTTGGATATGCATTGCTTTTCTACTTCTCTGTTGAAGTGAACCAGGCTATGTTCTGTAAGATCAAGCTATCAGACCATTTTCCTTTTCAAAATAAAAACGTTTGTTCATAAAGTCACATTTGCATCAACTTATAGATTTGAAGCTCGATATGTGATACTGCCTGGTAATGATGGTACAAATACTGTGAAATACTGAGAGCAAAAGAAATAAAATTCACCCATAGTATCTGTGAACTTTGGCTTTTTATTAGATGTTTAACCTGTTGCTTTTTATCATCTACTTATCAGGAATGGGGAAGGTAATACTAGTAAGCTTCTTCCCACTAATGAGAGCTACAAATTTGTCTTAACTTTAATAATAATGATACTAATAATAATATTGTTGACTGAGAGCTGGTCATGTGCCAGACACCAGCATTACATTATTTACTACCCTTTTAAAGCTATTTGAAGTCAACCTTTTCACAAAAAATAGGGAAAAGAGACTGAGAATGTGGCTTAGTGGTAGAATGCTTGCTTGCCTAGCAGGCATGAAGCCCTGGGTTCAAGTCCTCAGTACCACATACACAGAAAAAGCCGGAAGTGGTGCTGTTGTTCAAGTGGTAGAGCACTAGCCTTGAGCAGAGAAGTTCAGGGACAATGCCTAGGCCCTGAGTTCAAGCCCCAGGACTGGCATTAAACAAAAATGGAAAATCATTCACATAGTGAGAAGTAAAAGAAGGTCAAAGCTCCCTTTTCCTTTATGATTTCTAGATTTTAAGAAGTCATTAAGTGGTCTGGGAAGGTGGCTCAGTGGTAGAGTGCTTGCCTTGCATGCATGAGGCCCTGAATTCGATTCCTCAGCACCACATAAGCAGAAAAAGCCAGAAATGGTGCTATGGCTCAAGTGGTAGAGCACTAGCTTTGAGCTAAAGGGCTGAGGGCCGAAGGACCCAGAGTTCAGGCCCCACAACCAACAACAACAACCAAAAAAAAAAAAGTCATTAAATGACTGATGGGAAGAGAAAGGGTAACCAGGACTAATAAGAGATTTTACAAAATTTGAAACAATTATAGAAATTCCCATAAAACACAAAAGGAGTCACCACAATGACATGAATGATAGTGTCCAAAGGATCTCATAGTGATTCAAATGCACCAAAACCTAGTATGTTGCTTATTACTGTACTAGACAACTTATTATTCTAACAAGTACCTGAGATAATTAAGGTATAAAAAGAAAGAGTTGCTTTTGGAGGCCCCAATCTATGATTAATTGGCTCTGTTGGTTTGTAAAAATATGTGGTTGAAGCAAACCTCTTACCTCATTGCAAGAAATGCATCCGAGAGAGAGAGAAAAGGAAAGAGGCTTGGATCCCCATAATCCCTAGTAGGGAATGTCCCCAATGGGCCTCACTTAAAGATTTTACCACCTCCCAATACTACTGACCCTAGGACTAAACCTTGGCCTTGGTCTGATACATTTTTCTTTGATACAGAAATAATCAGAAAGTGGCTAAGCTCCAATTTAAAACATACTCATTGAGTATGAAAAATGTAAGTAAAGACTTGACTAAGATATGAGGATTTAGGGAAGAAGATTAGCTGATGTAAGAACCTTCCAGAGGAAGATGAGCAGCGCAAAAAGGCTTCAAGCCTAGATGTGCCTAGCAAAGGACAGGAGCAGCAACAAGGCAGTGTGCCTAGAGAGTAGTAAGAGAGGGGGAGAGTTTTAGAAAAATACTAGGGTAGAAAAGGGACAGGCATCCAATTCTTATGTCCTTGGAAAGTCATTTTTTTAAGGGCTTTGGATTTTATTCTGGGTTGAGATAGGGTAGCATTATACAGTTTTCAGCAGAAAAGCATCATTGTTTAAGTTACAAGGAAAGGGCAGAAGCAGAGACTTGAGAGCTTGTTGCATTTGTCCAGCTAAAGATAACAGTGGTGCAAGCTATCACGAAAGCAGAGAAGGTGGTGGGAAGTGGTTAAACACAGGATGTGTTTTGAAATAGTTCATAGGATTTCCTGCCAGTTTTGGATGTGGGCATGTGAGAATGAGAGGGTCAAGAATGATCCCCAAGGCTATTTATGTTCACAATCAAAAGACATTAGAGTTGCCCCCAACTAGGAGAACAGCAGCAAGTGGAGTAGCTGTTGGGATGGAGGCAGAGAGATCATTTCGCAATGTTGAATTTGAGATACCATGTAGACATTTGAACTGGCACTGCAATCCTGAAAGTCATTGACACATACATGATATTAAATGATGAAACTACTTGAGTTGCAACATAAGCAGGTATCAACAGGCAGGAAAGTAACAGAAAACCATCTATCTCACAATTTTCCCAGTAGCTCAGTTTTTCCAGTCCAAAATTGACGCAAACCAATTCTTCTCAAGGTTTGGATAGCTAATGAATATAAAGCATCCATATGTCAAATAAGGTGTACAAACAATCCATTCAATATTTTTTTCCTTTGATACATTTCACCATTTCAAGTCTGAACATGGTGGTATATACCTGTAATCTCAGCATTTGGGAAGCTTATACAGGAATACCTTAAGTTTGGGGTCAGATCTCTCTCTCTCTCTCTCTTTCTCTCTCTCCCCCCTCCTCCTTCTCTCTCTTTCTCTCTCTTCTTCCTCTTTCCCTCTCTCTCCCTCTCTGTTTCTCTCTCCCTCTCTTCCTCTCTCTCTCCCTCTTTCCCTCTCTCTTCCTCTCTCTTTCCCTCTCTCTTTCTCTCTCCCCCCTTTCTCCCCTCTCCCCCTCCCTCAGCTCTCCTCTCTCCCTCCCTCCTCTCCTTTCTCTTTCCCTTCCCACGTCTCCCCTATCCTCTCTCCTCCCTGGCTTGAGATGAGGTAAGAGGTTTGGTTCTATCATATACTCCTGCCATGATGTACTACCTCATCGCTACCACAAAACAACAAAGCCAACTAATCCTAGATTGGAACCTCCAAACCCATGAGCCACGTTGAACCCCTTGTCTTTATAACTCAGTTGTTACCTCACATATTTGTTTTGAGCAAAAATCACTGTTTCTTTCTGGTGCTGGTGGCTCACAGCCATAATCCTAGCTACTCAGGAGGCTGAGATCAGAGGATCACATTCAAAGCCAGTCCAGACAGGAAAGTCTGTAAGATTTTTGTTTTTGTTTTGGGTCCAGTCATGGGCCTGAACTCTGGGCCTGGGCGCTGTCCCTCAGCTCTTTAGCCCAAGGCTAGTGCTCTACCACTTGAGCTACAGCACCACTTGCGCTTTATTTTATTTTTATAGGGTTTTGCTATGTAGCCCAGGCTGATTTTGAACTCATAATTCTTCTCTGCCTCTTGAGTGCTGAGATAACAGGCATATACTTTGCTCTTTCTCCCCCCACCTCCACCCCCCCCCAGTGAAACTGCCACCATAATCGCAATACTTAAAGGTCAAAATTACCTTTATTCTTTTTTGGTACCTCAAATAGAAGTAGCATTGTTACAAAAATTTCCTCAAGATGGAGTCTCCTCTAGTTGATGTAAATAAGTTACTGTCATAACTGGGAGGGACAGCCTACACCTGTACAATCCTAACTACAGCCAGAGCAAAAAGTTAGAGAGACAATCTTAACAAACAAGCAGGGCATGGTGTTGAATGTCTGTAATCCCAGCTAAATCAGAGATATACGTGGGAAATTCACAGTCTGTGGCCAGCTGGGGCAAAAAAAAAGCAGAAAACCCTATCTAGAAAAAAAAAAATAACTTAAAAGCAGAAAAACTAGAGATGTGGCTCAAGTGGCAGAGAAAACAGAGTTCAAAACCCCAGTACTACAATCGATAGATAGATAGATAGATAGATAGATAGATAGATAGATAGATAGATAGATAGATAGATAGAATCTTCCCTTAGAACCTTGGTTGTTGTTCACCCAGCCACTTATTTCTATCATTACTGAAACTCAAATGAGACAACAGTGATGTCAGGAAAGCTACGTTAAAGTTGGGAAAAGGAGACTTGAATTCCCAATTCTTCTTTATACTAGCAGAGTTATGATGAGCTGTTCATTTAACCTTGCTGAAATTTCTTTTCTTTTTATTTTTTTGCCATATTGGGGATTAAACTTTGTGCCTTGTGTATACTAGTCAAATAATCTATAACTGAGCTATATCCTGAATCCTCTTGTAAAAATGTTTTTAAAGTAAGCTAATGAATATGAAAGTAAACTACAAAGAACTACATAGAGATCTTAAAGAATTATTACATGAAAATATTTTATTTCTTTCTTTTCTGTTTTCTTTTATTTCTTTTTTTTTCCTCTTTGCTCAGATTGCTCTTGGACTCAAACTGTTGGGCTTAATTAAATGCTCTTACTTCCTTGGCCTCCCTGGTAGCTAGGCTATAGGTATGTGCCTCTGTCACCTTTCTTAGCCTTAGGAGTGACATAACATTGTACAGTGTAGTAAGTTCCTGGAAGTAGGTAGGTTTGTGCTTGTATTTTTTACTGTCTTAAGAATGGAGCTCTGTATACAATAGATGGTAATTGAAAGAGTTACTTTGTATTTACTATGTAAAGTTAATCTGGATCAAAACATGAGATTTGGGCTCTTGGTTGTGTTGAACACCTGTTGCAGTTCTTAAGTAGACATGTCCCGACTGAAGTTTCTTGCCTTTTTATACAGAGTGATAATATCTACTTGTAAGGCTGTACAGGGCCTTTGTGCAGAACCCTAAGCATAATGACTGCTACAAAGCATGCAGAAAGTATTTATTCCCTTCCTCTCTCCAAGAATACAGTCATCCTGTGATATTAATTATAGAAATTTGATTAGCAATTTTCCTGGAGCAAAGAGTTCTTAATCATTTTAAAAATTGTTTGACTGGATTCCCAGTTGTCTAAACCTTTGAGTTTTCCCCTCTATGGTTGCTTTCTAAAAAAGACCTCATTATATATGCTTCTTCAGATTATAAAGAAGAAACTACTTTTAAGTTTGCACCATGGACAGCACAAAGGAGAAAAGTGACAGTTACAAAGATGACTTGCTTCTTAGGATGGGACTTAATGACAACAAAGCAGGAATGGAAGGATTGGATAAAGAGAAAATTAACAAAATTATAATGGAAGCAACAAAGGTTTGTTCCTTGTTTCTTTTTATGTCTATACTTTTGTTACTACTAAGATTTCTGTTTAAAAGAACCAGATTAAGTTTTGATTGAATATCTCTTCCATTAAAATATTTGTATATATGATGTACTGGTGCTTGAATTCAGGGTAGGGCACACTCCCTTAGCTTTTTCTAGGCTGGCACTCTACCACCTGAGCCACAGCTGCACTTCCAGCTGTTTGGGGTTTAATTATAGATGAGAATCTTGGCGGATTTGTCTACCTAGTCTGGTGCATGTATAATTTTTATGAATTGTCAAATTACTCTCCTTACTGGTTGTTTCAGTTTATTCTTTTACTAGTTTATAAATGTATTATCATGCCCAAACTGTATCAGTAGAAGGTATCGCTAAATTTTTGGACTTACCAAGCTGAGGTAACATAAACATTAGCAAACAATTCTATCAAAAAGATATGAATGGACATTTCAGTAAAGAAGATATGCTATGACTTATAGGTACATGGAAGTCTATTCAGCATCATTAGTCATTAAGAAAATATAAATTTTGGGGTTGGAGGTCTGGCTCAGTTGGTAACAAAAGCATCAGTAGTGAGTTCAAGTCCTGCTCTCAGACCAAAAAACATGTAAATATTAAAACACTGAGATGCTGTTCACAGTATTATTGTCACAAATGTCTATAATAACACAATCACAGTGTTGACAAGGATATGCAGAAGTTAAAACCTTCATACCTTGCTAGTAGGATTGTATAATAGCTCAGTTACTTGGAAAACACTGTGGCTTCTCTCTCAAAATTATCTGTGGTTACTATATGACACAGGAATTCCATTCCAAGGTTAAGATACCCAGGAGAATGACAGAATGAAAATCCTCACAAACAAATTCATAGCAGCATAGCCAAAAGTAAATATATCTTGATGTCTATCAATCTGATAAATTACTAAGCATTGTTCAGTGCAAGAATGGTAAGTATTCAGTATCTGCTGCATTTTATTAATGACTTAACATTAAATTTCTGAATGGTGAAGGAGATAACTGATGACCCAGCTGACTTAGGCCTATGACACTTTTTTTCTGAATGCAACTTTCAACTCACAGAGCCTGTGATTAGTTGTGTCTCACAACAATTGTATGACTTCAATAACTATTAATATTTACTGTTACAGATAAAGAAATAGATAAATAGTAGGTAAAGTATTTTGAAGTTACCCAACTAGTAAGTAATTGTTTTGAGTTCAATCAATCTGATTCCAGAATGAGTATTCTCAGCCAGCAGGTCACATTACAGTGATATTTTCTTTCTGACATTTATCCTCTGCTTTGTTTCCTCCACAGGGCTCCAGATTTTATGGGAATGAGCTCAAGAAGGAAAAGCAAGTCAACCAGCGAATTGATAACATGATGCAACAAAAAGCTCAAATTACCAATCAGCAGCTAAGGAAAGCCCAATTACAGGTATTAATTCAGTCCTTAGAGTAGAAGTTGGTGGAATGGTAATTGACAGCTATCATGCACCATCATCAGGTCATAACTGCAGACAAGATGAAATGTGTTTATTACAGTGAAGGCAGACCCATTCAGCAGATGTACACACTTTCCTAAGCAGTCAGTACTCTCCTCATTTACTTCCAGTCTACACCAGGCCTTGCCACCATCATTATACAAAGAGTAAATATAGTCTTAAATAACTTGCCCTGCTTCATAGGTATTTAACAAAGCTACAACTCAACTCAAAACCTACGTGCTTTTTTTTTGGTGGTCATTGGGCCTGAACACAGGGCTTGGGCACCATCCCTGAGCTCTTTTCCTTAAGACTAAAGTTCTGCCACTTTGTGCTACAGCACCACTCTGATTTTCTGGTGGTTAATTGGAGATAAGACTCTCATGGACTTTCCTGCTTGGACATACTTCAAACTGTGATCTTCAGATATCAGCCTCCTAAGTATCTAGGATTATAGGCATGAACCACCAGCACCCAGCCCTGTGTTTCATACTTGTAGTGAGAAAAGGTCACATGGCCACAGGATAAAAATGATAAAAATGGCAGATTTTCTGTAATGCTGATTTTGGAAGGAAGGAAGGGAAGAAACATATCTATAAAGTAAGAAGTAACTTAAAATACAACTATAGTTTAGTAAAATAAAGTTATAAAATCAGAAATGAGATTATATCAATTTAAGTTTCATTTTTGTTTACATAATGTCCAAATATTATCTTATGGTTATTTTAATTTCCCTTTTATTATGACAGAAAGAATATCTTTTTACATATTAGCCATTATTTTTTTAATTGTAAGGATGACCTTTTTTATTCTTCTTGTTAGGTTATAGGTGAAGTAACTGGCACAAGCAATATATTTTAAATAAGAACTTATTTGGGGGATTAGGCTTAGTGACACATGACTGTAATTCCAACTACTTGCAAAGTAGAAATAGAAGGATCATAATTTGACACAGACCAGATAAACACATCAGTGAAGCCTTTTCTCAAAAATAGGCTGGATGAAGTGGTACATACCAGTTGTCCCAGCTTCCTAGAAAGCAAAAATAAGAGGATTATTTTTTGAGCTCAGCCTAGGCAAAAAAAAAAAAAAAAACCATGAGCCTCTATTTTAAAAAACACAAGAAGTAAAAGGGCCTGGAGTCATGGTTAAAGCAGTACAGTAAGTCCCAATAACATACATTAAAAAGTCTTTTTTCTTTCTCATAGGTAAATAGTTCAAGCTGATGAGTTGACCCTGTTTATCATAGTAATTTCAAGATGCAAATTCTTTAAATCTTATTCTTGTAGCCTCCCCAGGTGTTATTCTTACCTGGATTTGACAAATGTACATTATCCTCATTTCATATTCTAGTAAAAGCAGAGTGGGAGAAAAGTTAAAAGCAAGTAATTTGCTTTTAAACAAGTGAAAAGAAAATATACAGTACTAAAACTTGCATTTTTTGGCAGTACTTTAAGCTACAGGGCCACACAGAGTTAGATGAGAAGCTATAAAATACCTTCTCTGGCCAGGTGGCCATGTGCCCAGCTAAAAGCTGTTACTGTGAAAGGAAGGAGAATGCATTTGGAAGTTCAACTGTCAGTCCAAAGCCATTTCCTATGCCCACATTTCTAGGAGAGTTTATATCCATTTCTCTTGATTTGAAAGATCTTATTATGCATTAAGGAATCCTTTTCTTGCCATTTGTTGTAAGTCTGCTTCCAATATGTTATCGTTTAACTTTGCAGCATTATCCCTATATATATTTTAAGTTTGAAATCCAATGGTATTTTTAAAGACCTTTATTTTTAGAGCTGTTTTAAAATGAGATTTTTTTCTATACCTTTGCCCCCTTACAGGCTAACTTCCCTCACTAGCATCACTTCCCACAAGAATTAATGAACCTACTTTGACATATCATTATCACTCAAAATTGATAGCTTCATGTTGTTGTATATTTTATAAATTTGGGCAAAGTTATATATTCACCATCATACTATTCAGAGTATTTTTACTGCCCTGAAAGTCCTTTGTGCTCAGCTAACTGCCCTCCCTCCATGTTAACCCTTTTACTATGCCCAGAGTGTTCCCTTTGCCAGATGCCATCTAGCTGGAATCTGACAGTATGTAGCCTCTTTCCGATCTACTTCTTTAATATAGCAATATTCATTTAGAGTGGCTCCATGTCTGTTTATGTCTCAATAGCTCCCCAACATCTGGATGTACCACAATTTTATGTATCCATTCCCATAAGGAGGGGCATCTTGATTACTTCTGAGTCTGGTTAATTATGAATAAACTATTTATAAACATCCATGTGCAGTTCTGTTTGTGGAAATAAATTTTCAGCTCATTTGAATAAATGCAAAGGAGCTGTAATTGCTGAATATTATGGTAAGAAAATGCTAAGTTTTACATGAAACTTCCAAACTGTCTTCCAGCCTGACTGAACCATGTGTAGTAATTCCCACCATCAGCAAGTGGGAATTGCTACACATTCTGTGCAACCAGCATTTACTGTCAGTATTCTAGGTTTTGGATATTCTAATAGATACACAGTATAATATGATCCCATTTTAATTGGCATTTCCCCAGTGATGTAGGATTTTAAGCATCTTTTCATGTTCTTGCCATCTTTCATCTGTATATCTTCTTTGGTGAAGTGACAGTATTAAGGAAATTTGGGACCCCTTTTTAAATGTTTGGTTGTTTTGTTTTATTGTTGATTTTTAGAATTCTATGTTTTGGTTATTAGTCCTATATCAGTTGTTTTTTCAAGTATTTTCTCCCTGTCTATAACTTATGTTTTACTTTCTTAACAGTATCTTTCTTTTAAAGAGCAATATTTTAGAATTTGTTTTCATGTAAGATGTAAAGGATATTTTTCTCTAATTGATATTATATTTTTCCTAATGATAATTAACTTGCCCAACTCCAATTATTGTATTATGAGTGTTTTTTCCACTGAATTGAAGTAATGTCCTTTCAAGTACTAAATTCTTGTGTACTTTGGTTTGTTTCTGGCTACCCTCATGTAGTCAGGTGAGTTAGTTTTTACGTATATCAGCACCATATTATTTTACTGAAATGTAAATATATAGGTACTAAAGATGTGGCTCAAGTAATTTTTCTCATAAGCATACCACAAAAAATAAATAAATATGTAGTTTAATATTCTCTTAAAATTCTTCCTTAAAACTGTTTTTTCTTGAGCTGGGAATGTGGCTTAGTGGTAGAGGGCTTCCTAGCATGCATGAAGCCTTGGGTTCGATTCCTAAGTACCATATAAATAGAAAAACCTGGAAGTGGCACTGTGGCTCAAGTGGTACAGGGCTAGCCTTGAAGCTCAGGGATAGTGCCCAGGATTCATGCCCCAGGACTGGCAAAAACAACAACAACAAAAAACCTGGTTTTTTTCTTGGATTTTTTTTTTTTGGTCGGTCATGGGGCTTGAACTCTGGGCCTGAGCAGTGTCCATCAGCTCTTCAGCTCAAGGCTAGTGCTCTACCACTAGAGCTACAGCGCCACTTCTGGTTTTCTGGTGGTTTATTGGAGTTATATAAGAGTCTCACAGCCTTTCCTGCCCAGGCTGGTTTTGAACCGTGATCCTCAGATCTCAGCCTCCTGAGTAGCTAGGATTACAGGCATGAGCCACTGGCGCCTGGCTAGAATGAAATTTTTAAGATTGATAAAAATGATGTCTTAAGTTCATCCAAAAGAAATAGTCCACTGCGTGCCCGTGGCTCTTGCCTGTAATCCTAGCTACTCAGGAGGCTGAGATCTGAGGATTGCGGTTCAAAGCTGGCTCCGGCAGGAAAGTCCATGAAACTCTTATCTCCAATAAACCACTAGAAAACCGCTGTGGCTCAAGCGGTAAAGTGCTCACCTTGAGCTGAAGAGCTCCCAGGCCCAGAGTTCAAGTCCCATGACCGACCAAAAAAAAATTCATTCTGTCCAAAACAACATTACTTTAAAAATGACTGTATTCAATAAGCATTTGGTTTTCTGGGGGTTTTTTGACAAGTTTTACTGATCTATAATATTTAATAAAATTCTTCAAGGTCCATTTTAATGGTACAATACACTTTGATAATCTGAAGAGATAGAAAGTGCCTTCCATTGTGTAACACAACTTCAGATTTTGTTCCAGTTTTAGTTGACTATTTCATGGGAGGTTCTCTGGCATCTTTTGCAAGAGGAATGGCAGGAAATGTGTTTTATGTTGATTATTCAATTGTCTCATTTGTTGCCTTTCCTCTAAAAGAAGTTGTATAAACCGGAGGAGATTTGAGGAAGTCCTTAGGAGTCAAAAACATCTGAGAGACCCAGAGAAGTTTTAGTGGAAAAAGTGTTTCTTTTTAAAGTCATAAAATTTCCATGTGCTAGATTTTTATTATGCATGACAATAGTGTGAACTGTTGCTAGTCAAGCTGTGATAAATAACCTCTGCAGACATGAACTCCCGGGGTATCTACTCTGAACCTGTCAGTATTTTATATTTTCATCTGACTTCCTAAAGGCATGATCATTGTTGTAACCACTAAAATATCTTGAGTTCTTATATGAAATACATAAATATCTTATGTTATGCTAAATAGTAACTACACAGAAAATCAGTCATTAACTACTCAGATTAACTCAGTAGTCAAAGGAAACATTAAGTTAATATGAAAAATAGTTCAGAAATAACCTCCTAAATGTAGTAGAAATGTAGAGTTTTAGCAAGTAAACGACAGTATGGATTTAAGATATATCATTAGAATTTTGTTCGATTTGTTTCATTGCTAAAGACTTAAAAATTTATTTCAGGCTAGGCACTAGTGACTCACACCTGTAATATTAACTACTCAGGGGGCTGAGATAAGAGAATTGAGATTCAAAGCCAGCCCAGGCAGCCCATGAGACTCTCATCTCCAATTAACCATCAAAAAGCTGAAAAAAGAGATGTGGCTCAAGTGTTAGAGCACTAGCCTTGAGCAAATAAACCTCAGGGACATTGCCCAGGCCCTGAGTTCAAGCCACAGTACCAGCACCAAATATATATCTATGTATCTATATATTTATGGATTATAGATATATAGATGTATATTTTTTGGAGAGGCATCATAAAATAAGAGAAAGAACATAGGCTTTTTAGTCTAGCTCTATCATTTACTAGGTGTCTGACTCAGAGTTTTATTAAGTAGAAATAATAATCTTGGAATTATTCTGAGCAGCAAATGAGTTAACATAGAAAGCACTTACCATTTTAGATGATATATAAACTCAATAATTTTTGCACCTGCTTTAAAAATTAACGGTACATCAGCTAGCCCTTATCCCTCGTTAAGTGTATTACATTAGTATCTCTTTCAATTCCTTCAACAACGTTTTTGAGGTTAGTTAGTCTGGTTGTACAAATAAGAAAAGTAATGCTAAGTTACCCACTGCCATGGAAATAATGAGCAGCCCTGAAACCCAAACCAAAGCTATTATTTTTAACTCCCATAGTACACACCAGATCTCCACAGTAGCAGAAGGAACAAGGTCCATGTTACCTTCTTAGATTGGAGCTGGAAATTCTTTTGAGAGAGCCTGGAAGAAAAGAAAAGTGAATGAAGACTTTAGGGGAAGAAAGTTGAAAAGGCACTGATGGTGTGCATCTCGTATATGTAGAAAGAGAAGGGTTCAGACAAGGGTAACTAATGACAGATAGTAAAGGAAAGTGGAATGTATGAGTCATGCAGTGGGGAGTTTTCCTTTTGGCAACTGTACACTTGCAACAAGCAGGAGGAAGAATAGATTGCTGGAGACTGTCAGAACAGTGATATATGAGTCGAAGGACAATTGTTTTCCCATTTGGGTTGCTTTCTATTATCTTTTTTTCTCCAAATGACTCCAGCTCAAAATATTCCAGATGCCACTCCCTTGTTATTATTAGGCATGTATTAGGCATATTTTTTGATTACTATAGATGAGCTTTTAGTCTCTTCTTGCTTTTATTAGTCTCTTTAATGTGTTCATAATTCCCTGAATAGAAGCACTAGAAGAAACTTTCTTGGGAGGAGCATCCTGGAGAGTGCTGGTGAGTGGTGAGGCCCACCCCTGCCCAGGCGCAGACCCCCACATAGGGTGGTCTTCAGACCCCCCCAGAAGAAACTTTTAAATCAGAATAATTTGAGTAAATTGAAAAGTTCCACTTACTAAGGACAGGGATTCATGGTAAGAAGCTAGTCTTATCCAAAAATTTTCTAATACTGCTCTTTTTTTTTTACCAGTTAATGCATTAGTATAATTTCCATCTCCCCTTTTACCTCTCTTGTGGAGAAAGATTTTTGTTGTTGGTGGTGGTGGTGGCAGTGGTTGTAGGGCTTGAACTCTGGACCTAGGCACTGTCCCTGAGCTCTTCAGCTCAAGGCTAGTGCTCTACCACTTTGAGCCATAGCTTCACTTCTGGTTTTCTGCCTGGGCTGGCTGTGAACCAAGATCCTCAGATCTCAGCTTCCTGAGTAGCTAGGATTACAAGTGTGAGCTCCTGGCACCTGGCTAAGATTTTAAGGTAGATATAATGTTTCTCCCAAAGGAACTCACAATTTACTGTCTAATACAGAAAGGGCCTTGGGAAGAGCAAGAGAACAAGTAAGAGAACATTACATTCTACAGCACAGAGGACAGAGACCAGTTAAGTTACAAAAGTTACCTCAAGGTCTGTGACAGAGCTAGAAAAGGTGTTCCAGCCTCAGGAAGGCACCTGGGGGTCCTTCAGTTAGTTGCAGACTAAACAGGTCAGGTCCTCGAACATCTCAGTATGGCTGTTGCAGACAAATATGATATAATTCTAAGAGAGAATGCAGTTTTTGCCTACAGCTGATGTCACAGTAATGCTGAGAAGGAAAGCCATGAAGAAAACACTGTAGAGTAGAGGCAGGGTTAAAGTCCAGCATGAGGGAAAAGCCACATCATACCCTGTGCCTGTGTATCTTTGAAGGAATTGTTCTAAGGATCTCCACATGATAGTAATTGTTTCATTCTAGCATCACCCCCTTTGCTTATTTGAGGCTGTTTACTCTTTTTTTATTGTTTTGTTAATGCAGCTATCCACTGATCCTTTTAGTAGTGATTGCATTGATTAAACTTGCACTGTGTCAAGCTCCTCATGTTCTTCAGTTCAGTTAACACTTGTGATTTTACTTTCCTAGTCTCCCCATTTGTAATATGTTACAGAGATTAAAACTGTCACATGGGGACTAGGAAGGTGGCTCAGTGGTAGAGTGCTTGCCTCGCATGCATGAGGCCCTGGGTTCGTTTCCTCAGGACCACATACACAGAAAAAGCCGGCGGTGCTATGGCTCAAGTGGTAGTAAGCTCGCCTTGAGCTGAAGAGCTCAGGGACAGTGCCCAGGCCCAGAGTTCAAGCCCCATGACCAATAAAAAAAAAAAGAAAAGAAAAACTGTCACATGACATCCTCATCTGTGGGTAAGCTGGGAAAGTGAATTCATAGCATTACAGGAAAAGCCTACAGAAAGCAACAGTTGGGAATGTATCTGCTACATAAACCCCTTTCTTACCACCTTTGATTATTTCTACTCAATTTCATTTCTTTTCAATCCCATTGTTTCTCTCTTTAGAGACAAAAATTGTTTGAAGATTAAATTCTTCATTGTTATATTTGACACATATTAAAGTTTATAAGAAGTAAATTATAGTGTATGTTTTCAATTTGTATTTGTATAGGCTAAGATGTTTCTACATGTTTAGTTGTATGTATTACTATTCCCATAGCATCCATCATTTGCCAAACAGGTGTAACCTTTTGTTGTACATTTCATTTGTTACTATTTCAAATGGGAGTTATTTTACCTAAATTGAAACGTGCAGTTATAGTAAGTTCTCCATAATTATAAAGTAGTAGAATCAGTTCATATTAGCAGTTGTGATAGTTCATTCATTCATTCAATTACCTTGTTGACAAAAACAAAAATGCTTATGATCTTCCTGGGCATATGGAGAGTTATCAGGAAAAGATATTTGAAAATGACCATTTGTGAGAATAAAAGCAATCAGCCTTAATAAACATCAATACATTATATGACCAGATGTACCCAAAAACAACAATGAATATGCACCCATAGGTCAAGTGGATGGATGGATGGACAGAGATGGACAGAGACAGACAAATAGATACCTTATAATTTAAAATTATTATGCTTTTTCAATATTACATGGTCTAAAACTGTTACTTCTTTTTTGTTTAAGGTTGACAGATTTGCACTGGAGTTGGAACAGAGCCGGAATCTAAACAATACCATTGTGCATATTGACATGGATGCTTTCTATGCAGCTGTAGAAATGAGGGATAATCCAGAATTGAAGGATAAACCGATTGCTGTAGGATCACTGAGTATGTTGGTAAGTAGGTCAAGATAAAAGACAAAAAGGGTATTTCCTAACATATTCAAGTAAGCTTATTGGTTCATGAAGAAAGAAGTCTTTATTAAGGTCTAAGTTTGGTGACTATTTTTTAAATGCCTTATCTATACTCAGTATTTAAATCTCTCAACATACCTTAAGGCACCTGTATTTATTTTCTTTTGACTAAAATAATAGCAGACTCAGAGAGACCATAACCTTCCCAGTCACAAATCTAGTAGGATGGTAGAGTGACATTATATCCTTCCCTTGCATATCATATTTTTCTAAAGTATTCTAGATAAAGATAATTGAAGAAAGCTGGGCTCCAGTGGCTTACACCTGTAATCCTAGCTACTCAGGAGGCTAAGATCTGAGGATCAAGGTTCAAAACCAGCCCAGGCAGGAAAATCCATGAGACTTTTTTTTTTTTTTTGGTCAGTCATGGGGCTTGAACTCTAGACCTGGACGCTGTCCCTCAGCATTTCAGCTCAAGGCTAGCACTCTATCACTTGAGCCACAGCACCCCTTACTATTTTCTGGTGGTTTATTGGAGATAACGGTCTCATGGACTTCCTGCCCAGGCTAGCTTTGAATCATGATCCTCAGATCTCAGCCTCCTTAGTAGCTAGGATTACAGGTGTGAGCCACCAACACCCAGAGTCATTTGCCTTGAGCTGAAGAGCTTAGGGACAGCACCCAGGCCCAGAGTTCAAGCCTCACAACCAATAACAACAACAACAACAAAAAGATAATTGAAAAAGAAAGAAAAATATTGTAGCCAAGTGTGGTAGCTGTAATCCTAGCTGTTCAAGAGGCTGAGATTAAGAAGATTATAATACAAGGCCAACCCAAGCAAAAAGTTCACAAGACCTTTTCTCATCCAATAGCTGGACACACATGTACCTGTAATTTTGGCTATGGTGCAAAGTGTTAAATAAGAGGATTGTAGTCCAGGCAGAGGCCTATGCAAAAAGTGAACTATCTCAAAATAACGAGTGTAATAAAGGGGCAAAACATGAGGCACTGAGTTAAACACCAATACCTCCAAGAAAAGAATTCTAAACCAGATCATTTCGAACAGTAGCTTTTAGGGTAAGTCTGTCCTGTCACCTTTTTTTATTGGGGGGTGGGACAGTGCTGGGACTAGGGGTTAAACGCAGAGCATGGCGCTATCTTTTAAATGTTTCACTGAAGGCTGGTGCTATACTTCTTGAACCACACCTCTGCACCCAACTTTTGACTTGCTCTCTCTTGGCTGGCTTCCAACCTTAATCCTCAGATCTCAGCCCTCTGAGTAACTGGAATTACAGGCATAAGTCAGAATTACATCTGATCTGACACCTTTATTTTTGTAAATAAAATTTACTGGGACAGAGTTAGTATTATTACTATCACAATAAAAGAACAGAGTAGAACTAATCACAACTAAAACCATATAATCTGCAAAGCCTAAAGTGATCATTTACTTTCTGGACTTTGACAGCAAAGGTTTTAAAATTTTGATTATAGTATAACATATTTTACTAGTATATTTAGAATATCATTAGTTTTCCCCAAAACTAATAATCTCTGCTTTTGTTCAAACCTTCCAATCTTCACTCAAGGCTATCATGCCCATCTTAAAGAATATTTTATTGACACAGACTTACTTAATGCCTGGTATCGTGCCTATCTTAGAAAAGAGTTTATTAGCATAGACTTACTTAATACTTGCTATCACATTGTAAATATAGAGACAGTAGTGAGACAGGGTCATGGCATCATAAAACCATGACAAGGTAAAGTCAAAATGTGGTTTAGACAATGCCCTATAAAAGAATGCCCTTGAATTGAAAAATGTACATTAGTAATGTGTTTCTGGTTGAATGCATTGATCAATATGTCCATTTAGGTTTGTTTGTTTTTCCCAATGTGGTCCATTTTCTTTCAGTCTACTTCAAATTACCATGCAAGGAGGTTTGGTGTTCGTGCAGCTATGCCAGGATTTATTGCTAAGAGACTCTGCCCACAACTTATTATAGTACCCCCAAACTTTGACAAATACAAAGCTGTGAGTAAAGAGGTAAGTTGATGTATCACCTCTACTATAGCTGTTTACTAGTTTCCTGTTACGTAGAAGTAATACCAAAGGCTTTAGAGCAGCAGGATCTAACTAGTCTTAGCACATCCCTTCACACTCACTCTCATCCACTTCTTTGCACTTATATTGAATAACAAGCTCTTCATAATACCCAGAATGCACTATTCTGTTTCCCAGTTCTCTGCCTTTCTAAGTATTTTCCATGTATCTAGAAAACCCATTTTTCCAAACTAAATAGCAAAAAGCTCACTTTAGCTATTTTTTCTTAATGTGTAAAACAAATTTTCTTCTAGAACTACCTATTTTTATAATTTATAGAATCTACCACTCATTGTATTCTGAGTAAATTTTTATGAGTGTTTTGTTTTTTTTTTCTGACAACATAGCCTAGGCTGGCATTGAACTTACAATCCTCCTTCCATCTCTTAGTTAGTAGAATTACAGATGTGCATAACCATGCCTGACTATCATTTTTTAAACAATGACACAATTCACTCAGTGCTATATAATCTTTCGAAGATGCTTGAGAATTTAATATCTAAGAAACTGATAATCAAAAAGAAAAGGGAATAACCCATTACTCTGGAAAGGATCTCTGATACGGTTATCTACTAGAACTCCAATGGTCTCAAGTAAAACTACCACTTTCTCTTTTTAATAACAACCACCCTATAATGCAAAAATAGAACTTTCTTCTTGAATTAAGATTTTAGTTTTACATATGTCTATATCACTTTCAAACTGCTAAACACAATATGTTAAACACTATGATCTAAGTATAAACACTTAAGAAGCTATGGCCTACCCCATGATATCATTAGCCATGCAAGTGATCTTTACATTTGCTTAGGTTATTTGTATCTCACCTAATTTCCCCCTAGATATTATACCCCAACATTTAAAAACAATTTTATTATTTGAAAAACAGTCTTTTATCACATCAAGTACTTTGTTGCATCTTCTTTCTTTCTTTATTTGTTTTTGGTGTGTGTAGTGAGAGAGCATGTTCACATTTGGTGGTCCTAACTTAAAAAAATAAAATGCTATTCATAAATATAAGTGTTTAGTAGTAAAAAAAAATCCTATAAAGACTTTGTAAGACCTACTGAAACTCAGTCAAATTTGTGACAGTATTTGAATTCTCTTTATTCTGGTTAAGTTGGAAAACTTTCCATATTTGAGCAAGATCTAGCTCACTAATTTACAGATAGCAAATAACTTGTTATATGTAAATGAACTATCGATAATTCTGTAACTATAAATTAATACTTCTGGCATTTAGGAAGCTTGAGGAAGATCTATTTTTGTCTTGTCAAAATACTAGAGTAACCTTAGCTGTTCTTAGAGTTTTACATACTTGACTTTTACTGAAGCATGTCTATTTTAGTTCTTATACTCATGTCCCATGTAGAGGAAGTAAGTACTCAACAGTGTCTCTAGGGACCATTTCTCATTCACAATCTTAGTTGGCTGCCAACTATAGACTTTCCAGAGTTCCATTTTCACTAGAAAGATTCTATTTGGGTATATTGTAGAAATGGTTTCTTCTATAAGAACAAAGCTATTTTAGGTACCCTCTGAGTAAAAAAACTATGCCAAGTTTTATATCATCATTTTCTAAAATTTCCCATGACTCAGCTATCTGTAATTTTGTTAAGCTAAAATACTTTCTTTTTATAAATCCAAAGGTTCTCTCATACAGTAGATAGCTTTAAATTCTAGATGAAGTAAAATTCAGAAATTATATTTTCTAGAGGTTTTCTTAGATATAGCAAGATTTTAAATGCTATTTGAAGTATAACATAATTCAGGAAATACATTTTCTAATATATGTATTAGTTTGCCAACCATTTCTCCTTATTGCATCTAATACTTTAGTGATTTGAACAAACAGATGTAAAAACATTCTTAGTTTTATGTACTGAAACTCCTTATATAAAAGGCATTTCTGGCTGGGTACCAGTGGTTCATACCTATAATCCTAGCTGCTCAGGGGCTAAGATGTGACACAGGATCAAGGTTTGAAGCTAGCCAGGTCAAAAAAAAATATCCTGGAGACTCTCTCTTCAGTTAACTAGTAAAAAGCTTAGCTGGAGGCCTGGCTCAAGTGGTAAAGCACTAACTATGAGCAAGAAAATCAAACTAGAGTACACAGACCCTGAGTTCATGAACCAGTACTGTCACACACACAAAAAGCCACTTTCGTACTTTCTCAACTACACTTCTAATCCCCACATGTATCTTTTAATCCACAGTGCAACTCCAGAGAATTCTCCATCATGTAATTATACTCAGATTTGTGTCTGTTTTTTTTCCAATCCAGATTGCAATAAATAGAACATCATTTTCCTGTGTGTATCTATATGTATTAAGTGGACTTTTATGTGTATATTATAATTAATTGGAAATAACTATTTTCTAAAGCAACCTAATGCTTACAATTATTGCCTTTTCAGTCATTTGTGTGTGTGTGTGTGTGTGTGTGTGTGTATCAGTCCTGGGGCTTGAACTCAGGGCCTGGGCACTGTCCCTGAGCTTTTTTGAAGCTCAAGGCTAGCACTCTACCACTCTAGCCACAGCACCACTTCTGGCTTTTTCTGTGTATGTGATACTGAGGACTTGAACCCAGGGCTTCATGTCTGCTAGGCAAGCACTCTACCACTAAGCCACATTCCCAGCCCCTAATTATTTCTTTTTAAAATGAACAAGAATCATCATAAAAAATGAGAAGGAATAGAATCCTATCATGTCCATTTTTCCTTCTGACTAGTTGCATTAATCCTTCACTATTTTTTTCATTGCCTCAGAATTATTTTATCTGAGATTTATTTGAATCACTTACTGTTTCTTGATATAGGTAACTAAATAGAGATTGCAGCAGATGAATCTATTTCATAGTCTTTTGCTTTAGATCTATTTTAATACAAAAGAAAATTTGATGAATATGCACTGGTAGTAAATTATTTATTCCTTAAGTCCAAGAGTTATTGATTGCAGAATCATTCTTGTAGTTGCAAAGTAAGAATATTAAAGCTTCCCATCAGCTATAAATGACAGGAAGTTTTGCTGTGGCAGCAAACTTTAAGGCTTTTTTTGTTCTTTTTGAAGGTTAAGGAAATACTTGCTGAATATGATCCTAATTTTATGGCCATGAGTCTTGATGAAGCGTACTTGAATATAACAAAGCACTTACAGGAAAGACAAAACTGGCCTGAGGACAAAAGAAGATATTTTCTCAAAATGGGAAACTTGGTAGAAAATGGTAAGAAAATTATTAGAATTAGCAAACCAAGGAAGTGTCGCTGTAGCTCAAGAGGTAAAGGGCTCACCTTGAGCTGAAGAGCTGAGGGATAGCACCCATGCCCAGAGTTCAAGCCCCAGGACCAAAAAAAAAAATACAGTTAGAATTAGCAAACCAAAACAAACAAGACCTTTTAAGATGATGATCTAGTTAACTTATTACTGTGCACAGATGGAGGGATTAGATATATCTTTATAAAAATGAATAATAAATTTTAAATATACCAGTTTTTTAGTTAAATGTATACGAGACCATTTTTACATTGAATCAGCTTGTTAATAAATCTCAGGACTTTGAGTCTTCAGAGTTTCTAAACAAAGTATCACAGAAGTTGTTTTCTTAAGATCTAACTATCAAAGGGTTCAGATTACATTGAAGCTAAGGAAGTTATCTGTTTAAGGTGACTTTTTTGTTACTGATAGAAATTAGATATTTTTTAAAAAGATTAGCTTCAAACAGATCAAAGCATTCAGTGACTTTTTTTTTCTTCATTTCTAAAGTTTTCCATTATCTGGTTCCAAAACAGCAATTACATCTGTTTCACCCTTGCCAAACTTAGTGACTTCTCTCTTTCTTTCCTTTCCTTTAGATCTTATTACAGCTTTATATATAATGAAACAAAAGTTTCATGACTCCATAGGTTTTTCACATAGTCCCATTGTTATCCAGTGCAATGCCAAGAAATGCCACACATACTGTTCCCAACTCTTTGCCAAAAACACGACTACTTCAAATGTCTGAACTGCCCTGAATCCCAAATGAAAAGGTGTGATATGGGTTTTACTCACAAACCACAACCACATGTTATATGCATGACTCATTGACTGCATCAGAGGAGCCCTACAGTAACGGGAAACCCTTGAAGCAAAAACTTTATACATGGCATAAAATTATAGGTTTCTTACATTCTGTGGGAATCACATCATTTAGAAAGTTTAATATAGACAATAAATAACAACTCCATTTCCTTATGTTAAGCCCTAAGGGAAAGGTCATTAAACAACCATTTCTGGACACAAAGGACTCCTTTCTTGGTATAATTTTATCATTTGGGGACTTGGCATGTCACTTTGCTTAAAAATGTCACTTTAGCGGTTCATTAGTTTTTACAGGAGAGAAGGAAAATCATTAAATGATTATGTCAAAGTAACTTCTAAACGCCTTCTGTTATGATTCCTTTTATTCTAGATTTAAAATTTTTTCATTGGGATTAAGATAAATGTTTTTATTCTGTGTTGATATGATACTTTATAAACAAGAAAGTCAAAGTGAATCTCGAATAAAGAAAATTAAGAATATTTTAGCATTTGAAAGTATTCCTAAAATGAAGAAAAACTAAAACAAAACAAAACTCATATTTCAGGTACACTGTATTGTTTAATGCCTTTTTGCTTCATTTCTAAATTCTAACTTAAGAGGCGTTTTCTTCTTGGAGGAGAATAAAAGAAAAACTATTTCTATTTGCTTTTTTTGGGGGAGGGTTGGGGGGAGGGGGGTTTGGTCGTGGGGCCTGAACTCTGGGCCTGGGCCCTGCCCCTCAGCTCTTCAGCTCAAGGCTAGTGCTCTACCACTTGAGCCACAGCGCCACTTCTGGCTTTTTTCTTTTTGCTTATGTGGTGCTGAGGAATTGAACCGAGGGCCTCAGGCATGCAAGGCAAGCGCTCTACCACTGAGCCACCTTCCCAGCCCACTATTTTATTTATTTATTTTTTTGCTGGTCTTGGGGCCTGAACTCTGGGCCTGAGCTCTGTCCCTCTGCTCTCCCACGCAAGCTAGCACCCTACCACTTGAGCCACAGCACCACTTCCAGCTTTTGTCTGCTTATGTGGTGCTGAGGAGTCGAACCCAGGGCCTCATGCATGCAAGGCAAGCACCCTACCACTGTGCCACCTTCCCGACCCTATTTGCTTTTTTTTTTTTAAAGAAAAATGTAACGAGTTTCAAAAGTTAATGAGTTTCATATGTGATATTTTTTAAAATATATCCTATAAAAATGGATATTCTTTTTTAAAAGCCTGGACATTGATTCATTTATTAAATAGTTACAAAATATATATGATGGCATTTCTGATCTTAGTCTCCAGGAACAAAACAAACTAATTGTGCTTTGTTATCTTATGAAACAATGGAGAAAAGAAAAAAAAAGAATCAGGAGAAACCTCATTTATGAAGTAAGAACTCCTTAATTTAAAGATGAGTTAAGATTCCTATTTGTAATTCAGATAAACCTGGAAAGGAAGTTAATAATGTTTGTGAGCATGAATGGCCCAGTTCTCCACTACTTTTTGAAGATAGCCCTCCTGATCTGCAGCCCCCAGGAAATCCTTTCCAAGTGAACTTTGAAGAACAAAACAATCCTCAAACTCTCCAAGATTCCATTGTTTTTGGAACATCAGCTGAGGAAGTGGTAAAGGAAATTCGTTTCAGAATTGAGCAAAAAACAACACTGACCGCCAGTGCAGGTATTTAAAAGGATACTAATGGCCATTGTGGTTATAATACATCTATTCTAAATTGCCTTATTTACTAAAACTCATAGTCATTGAAAACACCTTTCTGAAAAGGAGTAATTTGCTTGTAACAAAAAAGATTTAAAGATTTTGGTTATTACTTTAAGTATACTTCAACTTAGAACCTTTTCTTTCTTTCTTTCTTTTTTCTTTTTTTTGGTTGGTCATGGGGGTTGAACGCTGAGCTTGGGCACTGTCCCTGAGCTCTTCATCTCAAGGCGAGCACTCTACCACTTGAGCCACTTCTGGTTTTCTGATGATTTATTGGAGATAAGAGTCACATGGACTTTCCTGCCTGGGCTGGCTTTGAACCTCAATCCTTAGATCTCAGCCTCCTGAATAGCTAAGATTACAGGTGTGAGCCACCAGCGCCTGGCTTAGAACCTTTTCTTTCTTTTCCTTATGTGGAAAATTTACCAAAACAAAAAAACAAAACAACTTTCAAAGAGTAAAACATTAATTCTAAATTATATTCTAAGCCTTTCTGAGAAGTAAATATGGAGCCACTATGAAACAACCCAGTATTCCTACTGAAGGTCTTTTTTTTTTTTTGGGGGGGGGGTCCGATCGTGGGCCTGAACTCTGGGCCTGGGTGCTGTCCCTCAGCTCTTCAGCTCAAGGCTAGTGCTCTACCACTTGAGCCACAGCGCCACTTCCGGGTTTTTTTCTGCTTATGTGGTGCTGAGGAATCGAACCCAGGGCCTCATGTATGCAAGGCAAGCACTCTACCACTGAGCCTCCTTCCCAGCCCCTACTGAAGGTCTTAAGTAATCTGGTAACAGTACTACTTACTTAGAAATTACTCTTAGTTAAAAAAAATCATGAAGAATTAGATAATCATCAAATAGTGCCACAGGTACTAATACATTTCCTTTCCCCAGGACCATAGCAAGCCTTGGGGAAATAGACAGTAATCAGATCTGATTTTTGAGGTAGCATTCTATACCATTTTAAGTTACTTGGATTTATCATTATTGGTAGATTTTGGTCATTTCAGAATTATAAACTGTACATAATCACAACTTGAAGTCATTTGAGTGTTCTTCTTTTAAGGCATTGCCCCTAATACAATGTTAGCAAAAGTGTGCAGTGATAAGAATAAGCCAAATGGACAATACCAGATTCTCCCCACCAGGCAAGCAGTGATGGACTTCATCAAGGACTTACCTATTAGGAAGGTGAGATTGAATATAAAATTTATTATCCATACATATACTCTGATTTCTGATGACACACTATATAGGCTGAGTTTGGTCTTTGTTGAATGTAGACTTGGAGAAAAGTTTCTGCTAAACCCTAAAAGTAAAGTTTAGGAGCTTAGTTTCAAAAAAAATAATAAATGATAGATTTTTAAGTTCCTGCCAAGAAGAAAAATGAAATGAATGTTTGAAGGAAGTGTGTGTGTGTGCGCGCGCGCTGTTCTTGGAGCTTGAACTCAAAGCTTGGGTGCTGTCCCTAAGCTTTTTTGCTCAAGGCCAGTGCTCTGTCACTTGAGTCACAGCTCCATTTTCATCTTTTTGGTAGTTAATTGAACATAGATAGGACTTTCTTGCCTGAGATGGCTTTTAACCGAGATCCTCCTAAGTATTGTGAGCCACCAGTGCTTGGCACTGAAGGAATTTTCTTAATGATAAATACTATCATCTCTTTTTTTTTGTTGGTCGTGGGGCCTGAACTCTGGGCCTGGGCTCTGTCCCTTGGCTCTTCAGCTCAAGGCTAGCGCTCTACCACTTGAGCCACAGTGCCACTTCCAGCTTTTTCTGCTTATGTGCTGCTGAGGAATCGAACCCAGGGCCTCATCATGCAAGGCAAGCATTCTACCACTGAGCCACTTTCCCAGCCCACTATCATCATTTTTAACTCCACATTTTTTTACTACCAAATTAATAGAAATGATTATTAGACATCTAGAATTTTTGTTAACAAAACTACCATCTTTAAAATGAGAATGTTATTTTTTCAAATATATTTTATTATTCTTTAGACCATATGTATCTTCACATATAGCATATATAGATCTCCTTTTTTGGGGGGGGTGGGGGTCCGGTCGTGGGCCTGATCTCTGGGCCTGGGTGCTGTCCCTCAGCTTATTACCTCAAGGCTAGTGCTCTACCACTTGAGCCACAGCGCCACTTCCGGCTTTTTTTTTCTGCTTATGTGGTGCTGAGGAATCGAACCCAGGGCCTCATGCATGCAAGGCAAGCACTTTACCACTGAGCCACCTTCCCAGCCCTATAGATCTCCTTTTTAACCATACTATATGCAATATGATGTTCTAGAGCTTGCTTTCTTATTGTATAAGAATGAATTTGAATAAAGTATTTTTCAATGTTCTAAAAAGTCTGTTTTTTGTGGGGGAGGGGGGTCTGGTCGTGGGGCTTGAACTCTGGGCCTGGGCGTTGTCCCTCAGCTCTTCAGCTCAAGGCTAGGGCTCTTCCACTTGAGCCACAGCACCACTTCCGGCTTTTTTCTTTTTGCTTATGTGGTGCTAAGGAATCAAACCCAGGGCCTCGGGCATGCAAGGCAAGTACTCTACCACTGAGCCACCTTCCCAGCCCCAAGTCTGTTTTTTAAGTCTACATGCATATTAAAATCATAACTCTTATAGTAAGAAGTTCCATTTAGTGTATTTCTTCTACCATTCCAAAGTTTAAGCCACTGAACTCATTTTTAATGCTTTTAAAAATTCCATGAAATGCTAGTTTAAAAAATACTACCAAAACAGCTTCTTACTTTCAAGATAGTCATGTTATTGACTATCAAAAGTACTGTAAGATTATAACCTCTGGCCAGGGATGCAGTTGCCTAGCATGTGCAAAGTTGTAAGTTCAAACCTAAAACCAAACACACACATACACACAAACACACACAAATCTGAGTTCTAACTTTAATTTCTATTAATTATAAATATTGATTCTTTTCTAGGTTTCTGGAATAGGAAAAGTTACCGAAAAAATGTTAAAAGCCCTTGGAATTATTACTTGCACAGAGCTCTACCAACAGAGGGCATTACTTTCTGTCCTTTTCTCTGAAACATCATGGCATTATTTCCTTCATATTTCACTGGGTCTAGGTTCAACAGACCTGGCAAGGTATCTGTATATACAGACATGTTGCTTTTCTTTTTTTTAGCGTTTACTGAAATGTTTTAATCGTTAAGATGGATATTGTAAAGACAACATATTTTAAACTTCTTTTAGATTAGTGTAATTCAGAATATATATTTGGATTAAAGCTTGCAGTTGGGATATGGGAGAAAAGGAGAATATCTATCCCCTTCTAGTTAATGGTTTCAACAGTTCAGTAGATGGACAGTTAGCTTTCTGTCCCTACTTTGTTCTATGGTCAGACTATAAGAAGAATGCTGGTAGTTGGGTTGTTCAGGGAAGAAAAGTGACTTATATTCCATAATTGTTCCTTTAAATAAGATTAAATGCTTCCATGAAAGACTTGAAGAACTAAGTACCATTCATTTCTTCTCCAGATGATTCAGTCAGCACCAAGTTCTTAATGTTCTGTGCTATTCTAGACACTAGAGGCAACAATGAATAAGACCAACTTCTGTCCTTGTAGAGTTTACACACAAATGTGAGAGGTAGGCAATAACCAATAGACAGATGAATAAAGTGGAGGAAGGGTGGAGAAAATGGCATGGTGATTGTAAGTGTTGGTAGCCACCATCCAGAGGCAGAGACCTGAGGAAGCCTGCCAAAGGACTGGCTAGGAGAAGATGGAACAGCTAAAGATGTAAGAGGAGATGGGGCTCTGAGCTTTCTTCATCTGACCTTTCAAAAATGCAGTTCACTGTAACTAGAAGGTGAAGTGATTGGGAATAAATGAAGAGAATTAAAAAAATGGAAATTATAAAAATCAATCCTAGGTATTTTTTTTTACTATCAATCTGTTGCTGTGCCCTTAAAATTCCCCCCCTCTCTCTCACTCTCTCACTCTCTCGCTCTCTCTCTCTCACACACATACATATAGAGACAGTCTCACTACATAGCTCAGTCTGAGTTCTAAAGTGATTTTCCTGCTTCCTGAAGCAGGATGCCTCCTGAGTACTAGGATTACAGATGTATAGTACCACACTCAACTTCCTTTATATTCTTCTACTTCAGCTAAAGCCAGTAAAATCACTCACTATGCCTATAAATAGCTGTTTTGTCCATTAAGCCTGATAAATCTTACAGAAATCGGAAGGTTTGTTGGTTATACTAGTGCATGACTATAATTCTATTTCTCAAGAGACTGAGACAAAGCCAGCCTGGACTACAAAAGTAAAGAAATTGTGCCTGTTGTTTTGGGTCCACAGTTAACTGACTTATTTGTTTATATATTTTATGTATTTAGGTTCTGGGGTTTTAATTCAAGGGGCAAGAGTTCTACCACTTGAACCACAGCTCCAGCCCTTTTTTACTTTAGTTATTTTTTTCAGGTCAGTTTCATGCTTTACCTAGGGCCAGCTTCAGAGTACAGTGCCTCTCATGTAAACTGAGGCCATGGGCATGCATGCCACCGTACATGGCTGTATATGGTAATTGATTGAGATGAGTCTCACTAATTTTTTTGCCCAGACTGACCTCAAACCATAGTCCTCCATGTATCTGCCTCCTGAGCAGCTGGGATTATAGGCATGAGCAGTTGTGCTGATTTTGATCTTAAACAGATAGACTGAAAGATAAAGATATTATAGTAGTAAAAATAATCAAGTATTTGAATAAAATGGAAAGAAAAAAGTCAAAATCTGGTACCTTTTTTTTGCTTACCACTGTGCTTGAAAACAATACAATTTTAATCTCTAATTATAAATATGCAGGTGAGATATTTAAATAAAGTCTATTGGTAGGTTTTAATAATATGAAATACTAGGTTTCTGTTCCCCTCAATGTAATTACTTTGTCCTTCAAACAAACTCTGTCTTCCTTTTTTTTGTGGTTCTAGGGATTGAACTCAGTACTTCATGCATGCTAGGCAAATACCTTAGCTGCTGGGCAATGTTCCTAAACCACCATATTTACTTCCATATTTGTTTAATCTGTTTCCTTCCATTGGTATGTAAGTTTCTTAAGGAAAGACGGTTGATCTGTTTTACTCATTATTGTTTTCACCAATTTCTAGAACAGTGTTTGAGTCCTAATATGTTCACTAAATGTTTGGAAAAATAATAAAACATCATGTCACAATTTTGGTTTCAATTACTCCTGTCAGAGCAGCTCCAATCTAGTCAGTTTGGGTTCCCAACATCCTGTTGGTGTGTACCAAACTCTGATAGAGCTTTCATAGAGTAGTATAAAAGAATAACGAATAGGCTTATAGCTAGATAGTTTAGCCCAAACTAGATAAATTTAATTAAAATTCAATTACAGCCACAACTTTATACCACTATCTCCTATTGGTTTTTATAAGTATTTTATAAGTTATAGTTTAGATTTTATATATATTAAGGATTTAAGCTTTTAATAGCAGCAGTTTATAATATCTGCCTGTTTTCAAACTTCCTTTCTTCAAATAGATATCAATTTGACCCATGACATGTATAATCATAATAACATGTTTTATTATAATTTTAGAATTAGATTAAAAGGAAAAACTCATAGTTTTCATAGCATATGTATAAATTTTAATTTAAAAATTGAGGTAATCTAGACTAGGTGTAGTGGTGCACACCTATAATCTCAGTACTTTTGAGGTCCTGAGGCAGGAGGATAGGAAGTTCAAGGACAGCCTGGACTATGTAGGGAAACTGACTCTGAAGAAAACGAAACAAATGAACGAGTGAAGATATCTAAAAAGTAACTTATATATTAAGTTTTCTTGGATAATAAAAAAATTATTCTTTGAGAAAGAAATAATGACTTTTTCTCATTTTTAGGGATGGAGAAAGGAAAAGTATGAGCGTTGAAAGGTAATTTTTATTGTTTATTAGTTAGAATTCATGCTTCAAAAATTAATTTTTAGTAAAGTATTATTGAAATTTTAAAAATTATAAATCACAACAAATAATTGATATCAATTCACACTCCTGGAGTACAGGATTTATTATCCTTGATTGCTGTATCTCGGGGGAGGGGGGAATTAACTAAAGTTTTTGGGTTTGCTCCTATTCAGTGTATACTAAGCCACTTAGGATCGCAAATCTTTATTTCTAGTTGTATTTGTAAGTGCAATTAAGTCTTACTTAGGAAATTTAAGAAGTAGCAATGAGAATTCTTCTTAGAAATCTTCAAAGATAAGTCAAATGATCAGCAGCCTGGAATACAAGTTGAACGTCTCTAGTCTAAAAATCTGAAGTCTGAAATGCTCCAAGTGTAAATCATTGAGGCCAGCGTGCTACCACAGTAGAAAATTCCTCACTTGACCTACTGTGATAGGTTGTAGTCAAAACACACACTCAAAATTCTGTGTGAAAGTACCTTTAGACTATGGATGTGAGGCCTTTATGAAATACAAATGAGTTTCATGGCCAGACTTGGGTTCCCTCTCCAAAATCTTCTTATGTACCTTCAAATATCCCAAAATTCAAAAAATCCAAAATATAAATCCATCTTTTCCTTGTATGCACTTCAGATAAAGTATCCTCAACCTGAATAAAATATCAGTGATAGAGAACATAAAGATAATCTAAATAAGTGGACTTTTATAGACTTATGTGGAAGTCAGATGTGATCTCAATAGAAATCTGGAGGGAATATGTCAGTTTTCAAAAGTCCTTCAGTTGTCCTCAGAGCAGCAAAGTTCCTTTGAGACATTTAAGAACCATTGAGTTTAAGCCCAAGGACCAGAAAAAAAAATGTAGAGAGAGCAAGAGCCATAAAAGTATGCCTTTGCTGATCTATTTACCATCTAAATAGTTTTCCATTAATGTTTTAATTTATTATGTATCTTCATCTGAAATTTTTTGTGCTACAAAAAAATGAAACAATGTTATGCCACCAAAACTGACCACAGGTATATCATTCTCAAACTATTCAGAGTTGTAGTTTACTATGCACTAACATTGTTCTTGTCTCTCTAGGACATTCAGTGAGGTAAGCAAAGCAGAAGAACAGTACAGCTTGTGCCAAGAACTTTGCACTGAACTTGCTCAAGACCTCCAGAAAGAGGGACTTAAGGTACTTTATTTTGATGTGGTGTTTTAGCTTAAATTTTAATAATGAAATACCAGTGTAAAACAACAGTTATCTGAGACTTTTCTTAAAGATGAATACAAATTAGTAAATGTTGGAACAGAACATTCCTGTCCCCAACAATCAGAAACAGATTCAATCTGACCCACATCTGAGTCTCCAATGAGATCATGCTATGGGAGAGCAACCTGTGGAACTGGAATGGCTCCAGGGGAGTGACAGGCAGTTTGTGCCACCTCAGGAGAACATTTGAATGAAGGACTAAAGCAAACTTATATTGGCATTAGAGAAAAGGGCAAAGGGAAGGCTTTGCCTAGAATTGTATTCACATGTTATTAATTCATCCTTGAATATTTTTCTCACGTAGACAGTGACCTTTTAGAGCGGGCATTTTGTTTCAAGGCTCTAATCCAGCTTGTTTAACACAGTGAGAATAAAATCCTGGAACACTTTCAGCTTTCTGTTTTATATCTTCCCTCCCTACACTCTCAAAACAGAGTTGGAATTATTACAAAGGGTAATATAAAAATATTTGAAAGTTATTATTATAGCTGGATGTGGTGGCTCATACCTGTATTCACAGCCCTAGGGAGGCTAAGGTAGGTTGATTGAGTTTGAGGCCAGCCTGGGCTATGTACACACACACACACACACACACACACACACACACACACACACACACACACACACA
>NW_012267299.1:2279443-2292919 GCF_000151885.1 Dipodomys ordii
CACACACACACACACACACACACACACACACACACACACACACACACACACACCTGATTAGCATTGTTCTTATAATCCTTCTCTATTACGCCTTGAGTAAAAAATTCTTTTAAGTTTAAAAATATTTAAATTTTAGAATCATAGATTTATAGAAAAGAGTACCGATGTATGATTAAAAGTTTGTCACAGTAGTGAGAAAGAAACATGAGCATATTGCTATTAACTAAACCTTATACTCATTTGGATTTACGTTATTTTTCTATAGTTACCTTTCCAGGGGTCAATCTAGGAAACTACATTGCATTTATTCGCCATGTCTCCCTCGTCATCTCTGTGACAGTCCTAAGGACTTGTGGCCATATTTCCTGCAAATAGGCCTCAATCTGTTTGTGTCCAATAGCTTTCTCATGTTTGACCAGGATTATAGATTTCAAGCAACATTACCCCAAAGTAAAGTGCTCTTTTTACCATATTCTGTCAAGTGTGTCAGCCATGGCTGATGTTAACTTTCCATCACATGACTAGGTAGTATTTCTTAGCCCTCTCTACTATCAAATTACTGCTTTTCCTTTGGGCAGTGAGTTAAGTTGACTAGTCTACCCTCAAGTGAAGAAATGCTGAAATTAAGTTCCACCTGCCAGAGATCCTAGGAGAGGTATACAATATAACCATTATGTTTGCTATAGAAGCATTAAGCACAATTAATTGAGCTACTGTCACCATCCAAGAATGCTTTCTGGTACCTTTAAGACAAAGGAAGTTCTTACAAAGAAATTGTTAAGTTTGAATTAAAGGACTTGTACTTGCTAGACAAGCACTTTATCATTGAGATATGCCTCCAGCCCTTTTTGTTTTTATTTTCTGATAAGGTCTCCAGCTTACTGCCTGGGCTTGCCTCAGACTTTCAGTCCTTTTATCTATGCCTCCTGCATAGCTTAGATTACAGTCATATGACACCTCATCCGGCATGTTTGTTGAGATTAGGTCTCACTAACTTTTTTTTTTTGGTCAGTCCTGGGGCTTGAACTCTGGGCTTGGGTGCTATCCCTGCACTCTTCAGCTCAAGGTGAGTGCTCTACCACTTGAGCTACAATACCACTTCTGGTCTTCTAGTGGTTTATTGGAGATAAGAGTCTCACAGACTTTACTGCCCCAGCTGGCTTTGAACTGCGATCCTCAGATCTCAGCCTCCTGAATAGCTAGGATTACAGGCATCTCACTTTTTGCCTGGGCTGGCCTTTAAATGTGATCATTTCAAACTCCATGTCCCAAATAATTGAGATTGTAAATCATGAGCCACTGCACCCTGCTCACCCTGTAGAAAGATTTTTTTCTTCACTGTTTAGAAGAGAGATTCAGCCAAAAGTAAAATTACCAGTTAACTTCATACTTTATGTAAAGATATTTTATAAAATCTGTCTGTAAAATATTGGCTAAAGTGAGATTTGTAGATAACTTATAGATTTTATTTTATGAGTAATTAACTATACAGTCTTACTTCTATGTGTATATAAAGACTTTTCTGAGTTCTTCTGACTTGAAAACAACTTTTCTAGAAGCTAGAAAGCCTTTATATAATAATGTACTCTATTTGTCACAGGGAAGAACTGTTACCATCAAGCTGAAAAATGTGAATTTTGAAGTAAAAACCCGTGCAATTACGGTTTCATCTATTGTGTCTACTGCAGAGGAAATATTTGCCATTGCTAAAGAATTGCTGAGAACAGAGATTAATGCTGAATGTCCATATCCCTTGAGATTAAGACTTATGGGTATGACGGGGTATTTTCTTCTTGTTCTTTTTCCTTAACTCTTTTAGATTCCCCCACCCTCGCCTTTCCCCTTGCCAAAAAAAAAAAATCTTTGGAAATAATCTTATCCCACATTATTCATTCATTCATTCATTTGTTTTATTTTATGGTACTAGAGATTGAATTCAGGGTCTTGGACTTGCTAGACAAGTGCTTTATCACTGAAGCCATGCCCCCGGTCCACCTCCATTTTCTGTCTTAAAGTTGTTTAGGAAGTTGTTATTGTGCTGCTACCATTTACCTTAATTCCTGAACTATTTTAGATTCAGTCCATACTAATTAAAACCGTTCTTATTGTAGCTGAATCTTGGGGCAAGATATGTTTCAAAATTCAAGACTTTGCAGATATTAGCTGACAAAAATCAGTGCACATTAACTATGTTATATAATATTCCCTTGGGAATCTGGAAACGTTAATATTTCTGTAGCAAACAAATTATTCACAGACTGTGAAGACACTGACCCCACATTAATTTAGTTATCATTTATTACATGTTGCTACAGTTTTCAGAAATTTAGGGGTGACAGAATTACAGATAAAAGGATTGGGAAACTATAGAAACACATTAACAGCCCAGAACAGAATGTAGGAGAGAATGTATACAGATAAGCACTCCAAATGCCCACCTTACTGATAAGACTTGGCAGTTTCCAAAGATAGCACATCTTGAAAGCAATTGGATCAAGTTTGTTAAAGGAGCCACAGAGCAACTGTTTATAACAGCTTTATTTATAATTGGGGAACTTTGTTACAACCAAGAAGCTGTCCTTCAATGAATAAATAAATAAACTATGGTATATCTAGATGTGGGATAATTTTTCCCAGATAAGTAAGCCATGAAAAGACTTGGAGGAAACTTAAATGCATAGTGTCAAGTAGAAGAACCCAGTATGAAAGGATGCATACAGTATGACTTGCATAATATGTCATCTGGGAAAGACAAAACCATGGAGACCATAAAAAGGAAGTAGTTGTCCAGGGCCAGGGAGGGATAAATCTGCATAAATTTGACTAGTCAGAGCACACGATTTTTAAGGCAGTAAAACTCTTCCTTATGATTCTATAATGGTAAAAATAAATATCATTATAAATTTGGCTAAGCCCAAAGGAAGTACACTACCACCAGGAATATATGTAAAACACTGTCAATGTAGACTCCTCAGCTTAACAAATGTACCTTCTGGTGCAAGATGTTGCTAGAACAAGAGGTGACAGAAAATGGAGTCAGAGCAAAATCTTCCAAGAGAAGAAGAGCTAAAGAATCTGTATAGCTCAATTCAGTTATGGACTCTGATTTACTGATACTATATCTCAGACACTCATTGCAAGTCCTATAGAATCGTGCCAACTCTGACAAATTGTTCCTACTTAATGATATCTAGTTTGTTTTTTGGTTTTTTTGTTTTGCCAATTCTGGGGCTTGAACTCAGGACCTGGGCACTGTCCCTGAGCCTCTCTGCTCAAGGCTAGCACTCTACCACTTGAGCCCAGCACCACTTGGGGCTTTTTCTGTTGTGTGGTACTGAGGAATCAAACCCAGGGCTTCATGCATGGTAGGCAAGCAATCTACCACTGAGCCACATTCCCAGTCTTGATACCTAGTTTTTATAAAGGGAAGTTAACCCCTATTTTAATTATACCAGTGCACCCAGTATTGGCAACTACTGTGGTAGTAATGAGAGGATGTGAATATGTACATACATGCAGATTTGAAAAGACCTAGAATTTCTATTTCAGGCATTTATCCCAGGGAAAAGTAGACGAATGATGCACATATTGAGCATTATTTATAATAATAATATAAATTTTTATATTCACTCATACTATTACATAAAGTTATATCACATGTCTGGTAGAAAACTAAGTAGCTGAAAAAAGTTACATTATATTTCAATCCAACATGGGAATTTTTCATATACATATTTTTTAGCCAGCAAGGGCTGGGAATGTGGCTTAGTGGTAGAGTGCTTGCCTAACATGCATGAAGCCCTGGGTTTGATTCCTCAGTACCACATAAACAGAAAAAGCCAGAAGTGGTGATGTGGCTCTAGCGGTAGAGTGCTAACCTTGAGCAAAAGAAGATCAGGGACAGTGCCCAGGCCCTGAGTTCATGCCCCAGGACTGGCACAAAAAAAAAACACCAAAAAACAAAAACGAAGTTTCCGAAAAGTATGAATATTTTAAGTATATTTTGTAAATATATGGGAATCATTAATAATCATTACCTCTAAAGAATAGGAGTTAGGTCCTAAGTTTGTATAAGGATTGTTTATGTATTTCACAATGGACATTTTAACTATATGTACTATACCTAATTTATTAAAAATAATTATATGAGAAATAGTGTATTTTTAAAAAGAAAATATTAGACTGGGAAGGTAGCTTCAGTGGTAAAGTATATGCTAGTGTATGGAAGGCTGTGGATTCAGTCTTCAGCGCTGAAAAGTGTAAGAGTGAATGTGTGTGTGTGTGTGTGTGTTCTGAACTTATTCTCTCCAGCTTGCCTTTGTATATATGTCACAAAAGCATTATATAAAGTTATTATACATTAAGAGTCAATTGACTTTATAGAATTTGGAATTGATTAATTGTGATTTATTTAATTTAGGTGTTCGTATATCTAGTTTTTCCAGTGAAGAAGACAAGAAGCACCAACAAAGGAGCATCATTGGCTTCTTACAGCCTGGAAACCAAGCTCTGTTAGCCACTGCATGCGAGCTAGATAAAACTGACAAAGATCAGTTTGCAAAACCTCTAGAAATGTGTCATAAAAAGAGTTTCTTTGATAAAAAAAGATCAGAACGGATGTGGAACCATCAACAAAAATCTAAATGTGAAACTGTGGATAGACAAAGTTCTCAGCTATCACAGCCATTCCAAGTTTTAAAGAAGATGATTGAAAATGTAGAAACATCAGAGAATTGTCAAGTATTTACTTGCCCCATTTGCTTTAAGGAACAAGGGCACATCAGTCTGGAAGCCTTTAATAAACACATGGATGCATGTCTTGATGGCCATTCAAGCAGTGAGAACTCTAAAATGTTCTCATATCCACATGCTTCCTCCACTGCCATGAATCAGAAAGAAAGTATACCTCATTCTTTTTCACTTTGTGAGAAACAAAATTATGAAACCCATGAGAAAAATCTAGAAATGACTTCAGTACATTGTGTAGATTCAGTAGAGACTAAAAGTAATTCACCAAAAGCAGAAAATTCAGACATTTCAAGGGTTAAGTTTAGCAAGAAAGAATGTCCCAATCTTCCAAACAAGTCACCTATTACAATTTCATTGGAAAATGGAAGTGGGCAAGAATCTCTTCAGTCTTCTATCAGTGAAATGACAAGCCAGGCTCTAGTTTGTCCAGTGTGTAACCTTGAACAAAAGACTTCAGATCTTACCCAGTTCAATGAGCATGTGGATATTTGCTTAAATAAAGATATTATCCAAGAACTGAGAAATAATGAATTTAAGCCAGTTAACCAACCCAAAGAAAGCTCCAGAAGTTCAGGTGAGTTTGGTGTCATTAAGAAGAGCATGGTTTTCTAGGAATACATCTTAGCAAAATTAAGGAGATTGTTAATCTGAAAGAATTACTGGAAAAAGGTGGTTTGTTTATTCTGACATTTAGGAAAATATTCATCACTTTCCCATAGTTTACAATTAAATCAACAACTTTTAAAGTTATGGAAAATCTAGGTTGGGCTTGATTGAATGTAGAATAAACTAAAAAAAATTAAGGTTTGTGGCTGGGAAGTTGGCTCAGTGGTATAAAGTGCTTGCCTCACATGCATGAGTCCCTGGGTTCAATTCCTCAGCACCACATAAGCATAAAAAGCTGGAAGTTGTGCTGTGGCTCAAGTGGTAAGGTGCTAGCTTTGAGCTGAAGAACTGTGGGACAGTGCTCAGGCCCACAGTTCAGGCCCCATGACCAACAAAAATAAATAAAATAAAAATTTAAGGTTTGGAGTAATCTAATTTAAAGAGGAGTTTCTTCAGAGAAGACTGGTCAGGATTCACAAATTAAATATACTTACAGACAAGAAGTGATGGATGAATGTATTTATTACTTATTTGCCATATTAGAGACTGAACTCAGGGTGCTTGACTTGAGCCACAATAGACCTTTTGGCTTTTTAGGTGGTTTTTCAGATAGCATCTTGTACTGTTTGCCCAGGCAGGCCTCAAACTATAATATACCTATATATACCTCTTGTATGGCATACCCCACCATATCTGGTTTATTTCTTGAAATCAGGTCTTGCCAATATTGGGTCCAGGCTAACCTTAAACCATGATCCTCTCAATTTCTACTTCCCAAGTAGTCATGATTGTCATCATGACTATTGCACTTATACAGGAAGCTTTTGTTCTAAGCTTTTTTGTATTACCAACTACCAAATCAAATTCCAAAACCAAAATGAAATGAAATGCTAGTAAAACTAGTAAATTATAAAGTAGTTGTGCTATAAAGTTAGTTTCTGCATTGTGTAATGTAGCTTTATAGTACCAAGGAAGTTTGGGGTATGTTAGCAAGTTTTATCTTTTGAATATTTATAAGTGTTTAAAAGGCATTGTGGCTCATACCTTTAATTCTATCAATTCAGGAGACTGAGAACTAAAGAATACAATTCTAAATCAGCCTGGGAAAGACAAATCAGAGAGATTTTTATTTCCAGTTAACCAGTAAAAAGCTGAAATTGGAAGCATTACCCAACCTTAAGCCAAAAAGAATAAGCAAGTGCTGGAGACTCTGACTTCAATCCCTAGTACTGGTATCAAAAAAAAAAATCTCAGTTGTTTCATGTAGTTCATTTTAGAATTTCTTTTCTTCCCTGTAAAGGTACCTCCAGCAAAGTACAGAAGACTGAAGCAAAAACAAAAAGGTATGATACTATGAGCTTTAATAGAGCTATCCAGGAAACTGGCATTATTTTTGTATTCTAACTTTTAGGAGATATTTAGTTGTATTTTATAAATCAGATGACATTTTAAAAGCCAGATGTTTCCAATTTTTTTAATGTTCTTCAATTGATGATATCTTCTTTTTCATTCCAGGCCAGGACTGATGACAAAGTACTCAGCATCAAAGAAAACAAAACCCAACAATCCCAGACACACCCTTGATGTGTTTTTTAAATGAGCGTTGAATATTTTATCAATAATTTTAATCAATTTTTAATCAGTTTTATAATCAATGAACTAATTCTCATTTTAAATGTACACATTCATTTGGTGAGGGCAAGTACAGTAATTCCTCCCTAAGTAGTAGTTCCTTTTCTAAGAATTTGAGATGTATACGGATTTACTTCTTTATGCCTTTTTTGTAATGAGAATTCCATTTCATTGTGAGTTGGAAATGAAACATGTTAGAGATCATTTTTAAATGAAAAGTGAAGGCTGGAGTGGTGCCCAATGGTACAAGGTCCTGGGTTCAATCACTAGCAATGAAAAAAGAGAAGAAAGAGAAATGGGATCAGAAAATGCTTTTTAAATTATTTTGTAATTGAATTTATAATGAATATAAAAGCATAATTCATAAGAACTCTCAGAGTTTTACACATTTTAGCATCTACTTTACTATTATTTTTAGCACTTAACTACTTGGTTTACATTGGACTGCTGCTATAGTTAGTTTTGTATCTTTAGATATTCTGTGAGCTTCATAATTAAAATCTATCCTAAGTTCTGGGAGGAACGTTAGTTTGACAGAAATAGCATGAGAGTTTTAATTACCTCAGGAAAATGATGTCCCATTATTATCTGTGTTAAAAGGATTTTTACTCAAAATCTTGGTTTTGTGTTTTTTTTTTCATTGAAAATTCCTCTATCTTATAAATAAGCACTTTAAAAAGCAGTCTAAGCTGGGGGCTAAGGGCTCATGCTTGTAATCCTAGCTACTCAGAAGGCTGAGATCTGAAGATAGCTGTTCTAAGCCAGCCCAGGAAAAAAAGTCTGTTAGACTTATCTTCAATTAACCAGCAAAAAGCTGGAAGTAGAGCTATGGTTCAAATGGTAGAGCAGATATCTTGAGCAAAAAAGCCAATCAAGAGCATGAGTCCCTGAGTTCAAGCCTCAGTACAGGTACAAAAAGAAGAAAAAAATAGTTCAAGATTCAAAGTACATTTTTAATGGACTTTGTAAAGTAACTTTTTAAATGATACTTTCTATACATATGTAAAAAATATAAATAAATAAATTGTATAATCACTTTATTTTTGTTCTAATATCCAAGAGAAAATGTGCAACTCAAAAGATTAAAAGAGGGCTGGCATGTAGCTCAGTGGCAAAGGACTTGCTTAGCAAGTATATCCTGGGTTCGATCCCCAGTACCAAAAAAGAAAAAGACAAAAAAAAATTTTAAGATTAATGAATATTTGAATATCTTATTCTCATTCTCTTAGTTATGTCTCTGTGGCAATCATACTAATGTCTGGGAAAGAAGAAAGCTGAATTAAGTTATGTAACTACTTTGAGCCATACTATCAACACAAATTCTTATCAAAATCTTTAAGAAACTGAATTTTTTAATATTTTTATTTTCTATTCCTATTTTTCATATTTTAGCTCATTATGTACATATACGAAGAAATAATATTTGAGGGATAGCTTCATTAGGACCTTGCAAAGCCCTAGCCAAAGTGGGTGACTTAACTTTTAATTACTAGCTTGAGGCTGGGAATGCAGTTTAGTGGTAGAATGCTTGCCTAACATGCATGAAGCCCCAGGTTTGATTCCTAAGTACCACATAAACAGAAAAAGCTGGAAGTGGTGCTGTGGCTCAAGTGATAGAGTGCTAGCCTTGAGCAAAAGAAGATCAGGGACAGTGTCCAGGCCCTGAATTCAAGCCCCAGGACTGGCAAAAAAAAAAAAAAAGCAAACTTTTAATTACTAGCTTGTTTAAAATTAGGCTTACCACTTTTTAGCATACTTAGTCTCATGGCTAATTTATTATAGCTAATAGCAAACAAAGTTCTGTCATTATAGTTCTTGATTATATGGTTTTCTATGTAAATTATGCATAAAATTAAATTCTGTGAAAGTGATTTAAGGTATATGTTGGCTGTCTTTCCTGGTTTATTTTTATTGCTATCAACATTAAATACTGAATTATAATACTGAATTGTTAGTAGTCAGATGTAGTGGCACATATCTGTAATTCCTGGTACTCAGGAGACATAGGTAGGAGGATCACAGATTGAGGTCAGTCTAGGCAAAATGTGCCAGACCCTATCTGGAAAATACAGTCATCCCTCTATATTACACTTTACTCCCTGTGGCTTAAAAAAAAAACAAAAAAATAAATAATGATCCCTCACATATCACAGGAGCTGTGTTCCAGAGACCCCTGCCATAGGTGAAAATCCACAAAGTAGCAATAAATGAACCACAATACAGCAAGGGACGACTGTCTAATGCTGCTACTTTGTAGATTTTCACCTATGGTGGAGGTCTCTGGAAGGTAACTCCCACAGTGGGTGAAAGATCACTGAAACCTAAAGAGCACAAATGGGCTGGAGTCATGGCCCACATAGTAGAGTGCTTGGCTAACCAATGTAAGGCCTTGAGTTCAAATCTCAGTACCATCATAAAGTGTTTTTGAATTTTGGTTTAGCTGAATTAATTGAATGCTATCATGCAATAATATTTAATAATATTTAAAAATTGCAAATTTTAGTTGATATATTAACAGGACAGCTTTCTTTCTTTTTCTTTTATTTTTTGGAGATAGATGCTTGCTACATAGCCTAGATGGCCTATGTACTTAAAATCCTCCTGCCTCCAAATGGAGTACTGGAATTATAGGTGTGCATCATTCACTCCTAGTTTTCTTCAATTTGCTACTTTTTCTCTCTATTTCCTTTTTTCCCTTTTTAATAGCCCAGAATTCTCTCCACACATTATTTGCTATTTGGTCTGATATATCCAACTCATTTTCTTTTATTTTAATTTTTACCTGTAGCATACTTAGAAATGTAGCAAAACTATATAGTAATAAGCACCCATAATTCTACTTACTCAGAAGCTCAAAATATAAAGATCTACGTGGGAGAAAAAAGCTTGTCTCACATATGTGGTTCTAAAAAAAAACAGTTTCATTAGAAATATATTTTATTTGTATTTTATGTATTAGGAAGAGATGTAATCAATAGAAATTTGGACAAAAGACTGGATAACACTTCACATGAAAGAACCAAAATGACTATGAATGTGAAGAATCTCAGGCATTATTAGTATACTGGAAATGAAACACAGAACTACAAAAAAAGTGTTACTACATCTCCATCATGTCCACAGAAGTGAAGTGCTTCAATAATAATAAGCTTTAGTTGTGATGCAAACCCTTACTTAGGAACAATCATTTTGGAAATTGTCCTGTAGTAAACTCAATAAATACAGTGAATAAAATTTGTGTGAATAATTTGTCTACATGTTAGTTAAGAGAAGGGTTTATTTTTGTCTTATATGCCTACATTTTTAAAAATCTACATTGTATAGGAACTTAATAAAGCTATGTATATAAGGTGAATGTACAAATATGAACAAAGTATAAGTATGTGCAAAAGTAGTATACTAAGGGGCTGGGAAGGTGGCTCAGTGGTAGAGCGCTTGCCTTGCATGCATGAGGCCCTGGGTTCCATTCCTCAGCACCACATAAGCAAAAAGAAAAAAGCTGGAAGTGACACTGTGGCTCAAGTGGTAGAGCGCTAGCCTTGAGCTGAAGAGATGAGGGACAGCGCCCAGGTCCAGAGTTCAGGCCCCATGGCCAGACCCCCCCCAAAAAAAACGTAGTATACTGAAACCCACTAAAACTAAAAGAAGGGATTAAAGAATAATGGAAGGAATGAATTTGATCAAAATACATGTATTCATGAAATATTTTTTGTAATTAATATGTGGTAATATGAAACTGTACAAACTCAATAGCATTCCTATAAAACAGTAATCACCAATTAGAATGAAGATGCCTGAGTGGGAAAAATAGCAAAAATATGCCAGAATTTGAAGTTAAAAAATATTACTGAAAGGAAAATAGATAGATGAAGTATAGTTCTGTTCATGAACAGGAAGAAACTATCCCCAAAAGTGTTCTGAAAGTTCAAACTGGGACTGGGAATGTGGCTTAGTGGTAGAATGCTTGCCTAACACGCATGAAACCCTGAATTCAATTCCTCAGTACCAACCACATAAACAGAAAAAGCTAGAAGTGGTGCTGTGACTCAAGTGGTAGAACACTAGTCTTGAGCAAAGAAGCTCAGGGACAGTGCCCAGGCCCCAGGACTGGCAAAAAAGAAAAAAAGTTCTAAGTGTTCTCAAAAAAAAAAAAAACAAGGTTTTTCTTAGAAATTGGTAAGTGGACCCTGAATATATAAGAACAAATGCTCAAGAATAAGATTAAACATGATTTAATATAAAGCTATAGTAATTATTTTAAGAGTGGTGTTGGCAAAAGGATGAGATTTATTGAGTATTATTAATAAATAGACTGAATAATTGATTACTTATAGAGAAAAAATGAATTTTATATCTTATTGTATCAGGCATTCTCTGGACTACCTTCAGCTCTGAGTATTTGTGAAAAAGACTGACAAAATTCAGAAAAGTTACAATATTTATGATTACGTTTCATAATCATAAATACAGAAAATAACTGAGCAAAGAAGAAAGAGAAAAAGAGAAATCAGCAAAGAGAAAGAGCACAGACAAATGGTTAATAACGTGTAAAATAATTCTAACAAAGGAAATTTGCCCAACCCTAGGCTTTGAAGGTTTCTGCTTGACATCTGACCTTAACTATTCAATCTTCAGCCCTCCAGAGACCTAATGGTCTAGGCATCAGGCCCCAGGTTTCAAAACATGTATTCACAATAAGACACTTGTTGATACAAACCATCCAGCAAAACCTGTACATTGTGGTCCCAAGCTTTGGGCACATTAAAGCATTCTTATCAGGGTGGATAGTCCAAGGACTCAGAAGTCACTTTCTAGGAGCTGGTCAAGGGCCAGTGGTCCTAAACAGAGGCCTTTGTTTGGAAAACACAGGCTTTAAAAAACCTGAGCCTACTAAACTAACTCCTTACTGAGCATTTACCAAGATAAATGCCAGATTCGTAGAATAAAGGATAAAGATCATTTGGGGTGACATTTGTCTGCCTCTTTTTTTTAAATGCAGAGAAATATCAAACAGAGTCTCAGATTAGCAGACCAGTCTACATTTGGAGTGTACCATTTGTATATAATACAACCAATAACAAATAGCTCAATAATTGTTTGCATGTGATAGTCTTCAATAGAATTCAACTATCTCTCTTTTTTACTATCTGTCTCTATATTGTTACTATAATTCAAAGTTGTATATGTTGTGTGCTAATAGAACAACATTATAAGAAATAGTTGTAAGCCAGGTACCCATGGCTCATGCCTGAAATCTTAGCTACTTGGGAGGCTGATATTTGAGGATTACTGTTTGAAACTAACCTTGGGCAAGATAGTCTGTGAGATTCTTATCTCCAATGGTTTGTTAGGAAGGATCAAACCATTCAAATAAATTTGAAAGTGGCAGAGGAGAGAGAGGGGGGTCAAAGCAGAGAAAAAATGATAGAGGAATAACTGCAGCAAATAACACTGGGGAGCAGCAAGACAGGGAAAGAGTTGGAAAGCCCAAGATCAGAGCAATGAAGTCCAGATCCTATCAAGCAGTGTCTTAGGGATTGGTGTACTTAGAATCAATCTGGTTGAGAAACTACTATTTGAAACTGGAGGAAAGACAATGTCTGTAATATACTTCCTAGCTTCTCATTTAGCCCAAGCTCTCAAGAAAATTAAGGACATGAAGTTCAAAGACGGCTAGAGTTATGTAATGTGCTTGTTTTCAGATTCTGCCTCACTGGCTAGAATAGTGTCAACATCACCAGCATGAAACGAGGCTTTATTTTCTCTAGTCAAAAGAGTTTTTAATAAATTTAAAGTGCTTGGTTTAAAATTATCAATTAGGATGACATAAATTACTAAGAGTATAATTCAGAACATTCTGTGGTTGGCAGTATGATTTCCACTGGCAGAACTCTGGCACTGTTTCTTCTGTTATTTTTCTTTCTATATATTTTCTTCTGATTTTGAGAATTTTATTTGTATGCATACTACATATGCACATAATTTTTCCTCACTTTTCCATTTAGATGTCAGAAATACTTCCCACACACATACTACACAGTCTTTATTCTGCATAGTATCCAATAACATTTAATCTGCATAGTTGCTTTAGGCCCATTTTTATATTGTTTTTTTCTTTTCTGGTGGTATTGTGGCCACTCACTTGCAAGGCAGGCGCTCTACATCTACCACTTGAGCCATGTCCCCAAACCTTTTTGCTTCGGTTAGAGATTTTACCCAGGCGAGTCTGGACTGTGTGATCCTTCTGTCTACCCATGCTTCCTGTATAGCTGAAATGACAAGCACATGCCTCCACACCCCAGAAGTGGTTGAGGTTGGGGGAAGGCCCCCGTTGGCCTCCAACTGGTATGCTATTTATTCCTCCCAAGTAGCTGAGATTATAGATGTGAGCTACCATTCCCAATCCGTTCTTTCTTTCCTTTTTTTATTTGTTGATTTGGGGGATTGAATTTAGGGCCTGGGCGCTGTCCCAGAGCTCTTTTTTTTTTT
>NW_012267299.1:2293654-2294204 GCF_000151885.1 Dipodomys ordii
GATCAAGAAAATGTGGTATATATACACAATGGAATTCTATGCCTCCATCAGAAAGAATGACATTGCCCCATTTGTTAGGAAATGGAAAAACTTGTCCCAGAGCTCTTTGCTCAAGGCTAGCACTCTACCACTTTTAACCACAGCTCCACTTCTGGCTTTTAAATGGTAATTGGAGATAAGAGTCTCATGGGGACTTTTCTGCCTACGCTGGCTTGGAACTAGGATCCTCAGATTTCAGCTTCCGGAGTAGCTAGGATTACAGGTGTGAGCCACCAGTGCCCAGCTCTTTTTTTTTTTTTTTTTTTGGTTGGTTGGTCATGGGTCTTGAACGCTGGGCCTGGGCACTATCCCTCAGCTCTTCGGCTCAAAGTGAGCGATCTACCACTTGAGCCACATCCATTTCCAGATTTCTGATGGTTTATTGAACATAAGAGTCTCTTGGACCTTCCTATCTGAGCTAGGTTTGAACTGTGATCCTCACATATCAGCCTCCTTAGTAGCTAACATTACAGGCATGAGCTGCCAGTGCCTGGCTGCTGCTGCTGCTGCT
>NW_012267299.1:2294801-2303933 GCF_000151885.1 Dipodomys ordii
TCCTCCTCCTCCTCCTCTTCCTCCTCCCTTCCTTCTCCCCCTCCTCCCCCACCTCCTCTCCTCTTCCTCCTTCTTTTTCTTCTTTCTCCTTCCTTCTTCCTCCTCCTCCTTCTTCCTCCTCCTCCTCCTCTTCTTCCTTCTCCTCCTCCTCCTTCCTTCTCCTCCTTCCTTCCTCCTCCTCCTTCTTCTTCAAAGGAAAGTTCCAGTGTTCAGTGCACAATAATTTGAAAGAAAATCAAGTTTGAAATCAACATTAAACATAATTTATATTAAGATGAAAGTCTCAAATTCCTAAGAATGCAAAATATTCCTAAGAATACAAAGTAAAATAACCAAATTATTCCTCTTATTTGAAATTTATTTGGGGGACCAAAATTTTTTCCCTGCTTCTATATTATTTCACTTTCTAGGGAAAAAAAAATCAGTCAAGAAAGATGATTGCATAATTATCAGAAGAGTCATGTTTTATTCTAAAGAAAGTCCTGGAGATCCATTTAGGAATTATTTAATATTTAAGTTCCAATAGCAAATGTTGATTATAAATCAAAGCAACATTTCTCAAAATTGCACAACTAATTAATGGAAATGTGTAGCCTGAGAGTTCACAAAGGCTTGTAGTTTTCTTGAGATATTCGTTTCTCCTAGAACCAAACCACAGAAAGGTGCATGCCACACCTGAAGGCGGACTCTTCCAGACCAGCCCAAGGCAGGGCAGGGCCCTGGGTTGCCCAGCGAACCACCCGGTGGATAGAGTGGACCCACTCCTGCGCTCCTGCCCCGCCAACCTGCCACCCAGCCTGCGCCCTGGGTCAGGGTCCCACCGGGCTCTTCAGCCCTCGGGGAGCCATGGACCCCGCCCTGCGCGCCCTGAATCGCTGGACTGCAGCCAGAGGGCTGTTGCTCAGGACGGCGGCTGCGGGGACGGGGCTCCGGGACGACTTGAGGGGTGCCCGGGCTCGGAGTGGCCAAACTCAGATGCCTAAGAAGCAGGAGCAGCCTCAGGAGAAGGAAGCAGCAGGTTCAGGACACGAATTCCGTGAGTGTTGCTGGACAAGGTCTCAGGAAATTGGAGGGGGGCGGGGCGAGAAGAGGAGGGGAGGCTGCCCTCCTGAGAGGCCGTGCAGTGGGCTGCATTCAGGAGACTGGAGGATTCCCAGTGCAAAGCCTGCGGACACTACAGGAAGGAAACTGGTACCTGGACCACCCAGGGGACCCCATCCATCTTTCCAGCACTGCATCCTTGTTGGCTGGCTTTCAGCTTTGGAACCCTCTCTTACCAACTTGTGGTTCATCCTCCCTCTCCCCTCCCCCCCCCCCCGCCCCCGTTCCCCGACGGTGGGTGGAAGGAAAGTACTAAGGCTATTTAAAGAAATGATTAAGCCCTTTTGCAAATAGAGTTTCAAGTTGCTGTTATCTTGTGTCCTGACTTCTGGACCGATTGATTGTGTGATTTTAATAAGTGGCTTCAAAACTTGGCATTTAACTGTTTAAAGTATATACCTTAGGATTCCTGAACAGCACAAAGAGACTACATTGGTAAAGAATCTTCAGAATTTAAATCTGTTAACAGGCCCACTTTGAGCTGGTAGGGAAAACTTTATTTTCTAAAGACTGGCCTTGGGAGCTGTATACCAGCTTTGTTTTGTTTTTTAATATAATGTAACCTCAGTTCATTCATTCTAGATGTATTTTCAAGAGCTTATTATTCTCTAGATAATCTCAGTGTGTGGATGTAGAAAAAAAAGCTCTTGTAGAGCTCACAGAGTTGACAGACAAAACAAGCCAGGTGACAGTGGCTCATGTCTATAATCCTAGCTACTCAGGAGGCTGTTATCTGAGGGTGGAGGTTCAAAGCCAGCTTTGGCAGACAAATCCCACAAGCTAGAACTGCAGACATAGCTCAAGTGGCAGAAAGCCAGCCATGAGAGAGAAAAAAAGCCAGTTGAGAGCATGAGGCTCTGAATTCAAGCCTCACTACTAGCACAAACAAATAAATGTGTAGGACAATTTAAGGAAAGAGTCTGAGTGGTGTGAAGGTCGTGAATCAGGGGATATGATTTTCACATGACACAGGAGAGCTTTCAATGTGTGGTCAAGGCAGACAAGACATTTACCTGAATGAGAGGAAGGAACAAGCCATAGAGAGAGTTCAGGTGACAAGCATGACAAAGGCTGGGAATGTGGCTTAGTGGTAGAGTGCTTGCCTAATATGCAAGAAGTCCTGGGTTCAATTTCTTAGTGCCACAAAAACAGAGAAGCAAGACAAGCAAAAGTCAAACAAATGCAGGGGGAATAAAATTGATATATTCTAGAAAAAAAAGGAAGATGACCAACCTGGCTGAGTGTGGAGAGTAAAGGGGAGAGCAAAGAGATTGGAGAGGGTTACAGTTTGGATCATAAATGTCCCTCAAAGTGTGATGTGTTGAAGACTTGGTCTCCAGCCCAAGGCACTAATGGGAAGTGGTAAGCCTTTAGTGGGTGGGGCCTAGTGGAAGGAAGTTGTGTCATTGGGAGTGTGGCTCTAAAAGCCCTTTTCTGTCTTTCTGTTTTTGTTTCTCAACTGCTATAGGAGAATAAGCTTCCCCTGCCACCCATTCTGGACATGATTTATTGTGTTGCCACAGGCACAAAGTAACAGGGCCACACAACTTGAACTGAAAGGTCTGAAACTGTAAACCAAAATAAATCTATTCTCCTCCTCCTCCCCACCCTTGCCTCTTGTTGGTGATTGAATCCAGGTCCTTGCACACATGCTAGGCATTGAGCTACATTCACAGACTCCTTTTTCTTTTCTTTTTTTTTTTAAAGACATTCTCATTATGTAGCTCAAGTTGGCTTCAAACTCACAAGCCTCCGGTCCCAGCCTTCCTCGACTTATCATCCTTTTAATGTCTATGAGGTCTATAGCAATATGCCCTCTTTAATTCCTGATACTGGTAATTTGTTTTTCCTTGCTCAATCTGGCTAGGTGTTTATTGTCTTCAAATAACAAGCTTTTGTTTTTATTGATTTTTTGCTTAAAAGGTTTTTTTTTATTTTGCTTTTCTGTTTTGCCTTTTTTCAACTTTAATGTTTTATTGGAATTCACTTTGTGAAAGATGAATTCTTGAAGTATATGTTTTGACTACGCATGTAGACAGATAAATTGATAGAAGTAGATAGATATATTTAAATATATAAGCCTACTATGCTGAACTCTTATTACTATATCAATATTGCAGGTTATTTTAGAAGATCCAGAACTTTGTACAAAGAACCTGAAGAACCTCTTAATTCTACTACTTCCCTTTGTTGTTGTTGTTGTTGTTGATCACAGGGCTTGAATTCTGGGCCTGGGCGCTGTCCCTCAGCTCTTCAGCTCAAGGCTAGCACTCTACCAATTGAGCCACAGTGCCACTTCTGGTTTTCTGGTGGTTAATTGGAGATAAGAGTCTCACGGACTTTCCTGCCCAAGCTGGCTTTGAACCATGATCCTCAGATCTCAGCCTCCTGGGTAGCTAGGATTACAGGCGTGAGCCACCAGTGCCTAGTCCTTTCCTTTTTAAATGTAGGTACTTACTGTACCTAATGTCCTTTTAAATGTAGGTACTTAAATGTAGGTATTTATTAGAGACCTGTCTTCCTTTCTAATATAATTATCTTAATGCTGTAAATATCCCTCCAGGAACTGCTTTAGCTGCATCCCATACATCTTGACCCTTTAAAATATTCATTCAATTCAAAATAATGTCTAATTTTCCTTGAGATTTCCTTTTGACCCATGACCTAACAAAAAAAGAGGACAATCCAATAATTCCAAGTCTATATTCCTTCTTGGTAATATTCTCCTAGAGTTGGCTATCCAACCCAGAACTGACTAGCCATCCATCCAATAAATATTTACTGAGCATCTACTAGTCCTTGTGCACTAGCAGTATTTATCCTCTTCACAGAATTTGTATTCTAGAGAAGGAAATGAACAGTAGACAGTGAATATATGATCTCAAATAATGTCAGTGATATCAAGAAGAAAATGAAATAGGGCAGAGGACAAGAAAAAGGAGCCTGAGCTTGTTTTTCTAGTTTAGCAAGGTCCCCTTCTGTTCTGAATCTCTTTTCTCATATTTGCCCAGCTCCTAGAAAGCATTAGAAAGGGCTAAGTGTCAGAATAATAACACTTATCCTTTCCTTGATATTATAAGTAACAAATAAAAAGAGACTATGTTGTAAAAATATTCCTGTAGATATTTTATATGAGCAATATTGTTATGTTAACCATTTGAGTCATTTTGTCAATCCTGACACTTACTATCTGGTAAGAGCTGGAGGCCTGATGTATAGTTGGTTTCAAAGCTATAGTGAAATCTCATTGAATGCCAAGTTTGGAAGATGGACACATAATCAACCATCATGAGTTTGCGCACTAAATGAAAACAGGTTTTACAATGTCCATGTCATAGTTAGGAAACCAAAATGCAGAACTATTACCAGGTTGGTAAGTTGTGGTCAAGTCAAGTTCAAGTGTTCAAGTCATTGAACATCTTGAGCTTGAGCTAAAATCTAGCATGGTTTTTTTTCCAGGCTCTGTTAAATTCACTGTGATGCTATACTTGAATAACTCAAAATTATTTTATGAAGCCAGGCATGGGAACACATGGCTACAATGCCACACTCAGGAGGCTTAGGCAGGATGATATATACATTACATGGGAAGTTCTAGGCTTACAAGTTAGCTTACCATGGAGATAAAGATGCTAGCAGAAGATACTTCATTGTCGGAAAAGGACTTTATGACGGCAAGAGCTGTAGCCACAGTATTGGTTTTCCTGTGAACTCAACAAGCCCCAGTTCACAAAGAGGATGGGAAGAGGACTGCAAACCTAGCCTTCATATAGAGCAGTGAGTGTGCCTCAAGACTGTAAGCAAACCCACCCTTTGCTCCAAAGAAAGACAGTATCTCTATTTTTAAGGCTGTTCTCTACACAGACATCCTTCAAAGATGATGATGATGATGATAAACAATTAGCCCCATCAAAGCTTCTGCTCATGGATTTGCAAAAATGAGGACTAGGGATCTGACTCAAGTGGTAGAGCACCTACCTTACAAGCAGAAGCCCTGAATACAGACTTCAGTAGTGAAAAAATAATGTGCAAAAACATGAGAAATCTGTCTCCTGTTACAAAGCTGATTGAGATACCACCATTCTGTGGCACCTCCATTTAAACCCTGGCTTCCAGGGTAGGGGAAAATAGAACTGGAGGTCCAAAGTGACACACCATCACTTCTGTCTTCAGCCCATTAAACAGAACTTACCAAATGTGTCCAGGCTGGGATGTTTATCTTTCCATGTGTCTAGATGGAAAGGAAGAACAAGATACTTATGAACATTAGCCTCTAGCAACGTCACCTGCAGCATGGTCTTTCTCCAGTACCATTTAGCTGTGCACTTATAGAAATAAAGTAGCCATTGAGTTTTGCATTTTAACCACCCAGTTTGGTATAAGGAAGACTAATGAGTAATGAATGCTGGGGTTTTTGTTATTGTTTGCTTGCTTTTATTGGTCGTGGGCTTGAACCTAGAACCTAGACTCTGTCCCTGAGCTTTTTCACCCAAAGCTAGCACTTTACCACTTGGAGCCACAATACCACTTCTGGTTTCCTGGTGGTTAATGGGAGATAAGAGTCTCATGGACTTTCCTGCCCAGGCTAGCTTTGAACCACGATCCTCGGATCTCAGCCTTCTAAGTAGCTAGGATTATAGACATGAGCCAATGACACCCAGCTGTATGTATATTTATGTAGAAGAGATTTTACAGAATGGCTCTGCTATGGTCTGGATGTATCCCCTCCCCACACACAAACTCATTGAATTTTGAAGTGTAATAGTATTTCTTGACAGTATTAAGAGGTATAGCCTTTACTTTGTTACTGAGGCAGGAGGCCTCCAGTGCTGTGAAAAGAAATTCATTTTCTCACAGATCTGGAAGCTAGAAGCCAAAGATCTATAGTGTTGGCTTCTTCTTGGGCCTCTCTTCTTCTTCTTCTTCTTCTTCTTTTATTTTTTGTTGGTTGTGGGGCCTGAACTCTGGGTCTGGACACTGTCCCTCAGCTCTTCAGCTCAAGATTAGCGCTCTACCACTTGAGCCGCAGCACCACTTCTGGCTTTTTCTACTTATGTGTTGCTGAGGAATCGAACCCAGGGCCTCATGCATGCAAGGCAAACGCTCTACCACTGAGCCCCTTCCCAGCTCCAGGTCTCCTGTCTTATAGCTATCTTCTTTCTCCTTTGATCTTCCCCCATGGTCTTTTTTCTGTGTATTTCTATACCCAAATATTATTATTATTATTTTTCAGAGTCTTATGCATGGTATCCAAGGACTATGCCACTGAGCTGCATCTCCAACATTAATCTCTTCTGTATATTCACCAGTCCTATCCGATTCTAGCTCACCTGGGTAACCTTGTTTCACATTTATTAACTCTTTAATAGCCCAGTCTCCATATGCAGCTACATCCTGAGGTAGTAGGGGTTAGGATTTCAGCACATGAATTTTGGAGAGCCAAAGGTCAGCCCATAATAATATCGTTCAGGAAGATACTACTTGGTCTTTGAATGGACTTGGAAATGTTCTGAAGGATCTTTGGCAAAGACTTGGAAACTCTTCAGTAACACACCTATGAAATCTCTTATGGTCCTTGTCTTTGGAGATGTTTGGTTACTCATTCTGCTTAATCTCAATTCTGATATTATCCCCCAGGGTTCATGCTTGCTGTCTCTTGAGACCTCTCCAATTCCCCTACATGACAAAATCCTCAATAAATCCTGACGTCTTCTGTGGTAGTTAATAAAGCTTGCCATCTGAATGTGTGTGTGTGTGTGTGTGTGTATGTGTGTGTGTGTGTGTGTGTGTGTGTGTTAGGTTTATAGTAAATGCAAATCTACTTTTATGTCCTTTCATGTAAATGAAGATAAAACATCTCTCATCCAGCTTTTGTGGGGGTTTCTATGCTGGCTGTATTGGAAAATGTCCCTGTAGGTCTGGCACTCTAACCAAGTTCTACAAACAACAGTTTTATCTCTGTAAGTAGTACAAGCAATTGGGCCCCTCCCTGTCTAATCTTGTCCTAACTTTTACAAACAATGTCCCCTGGGAAGTCTATAGCCACCCTCTTACCTCCAAGCCAGATACCACATTGCTAACTTCAGGGTGGTCCTCTTGAATAATGTTTTGTTTAAGGTCAGGAACATTCTTTAAGGGTGTGAAAAATACTTGTGATATGAGGAGAGGATGGAATTGGGCTATTGCAACTTTGTAAAATATTCCAGCAAAGTTCCCTCATTCTAAGTAGCAAGCACAATGGAGAAAGTTTTTAGAGTTATAAGGTTTGCCTTGCCCTATGAAAAGTGCCTTTTCTGTTTCCTCCTCCTGGTCATGCTTGTTTGCTTTCTTTCAGTCCTGCCTAATGAGAGAAGCTTTCAGAATGCTGCTAAAAGCAATAATTTGGACCTTATGGAGAAGCTGTTTGAAAAAAAGGTCAACATTAATGCAGTGGACATTGTGAGTAGAATTCACAAATATGTCACTTGTCACAAAGATGACAGGTGGCTTGGGATTAAAAATAGGCCAACTGAAGTAAAAATAAGAAAAGAAAGAAATTAGGCTGGCCGAGATGGGGGAGCTCTCCCTCTCAGTAATCACATAGTGATTACTGAGTGTTGGAGCACTGGAGTTGGCTCTGGGTGTTTTCATTTATCTTACAAGAGGGGAAGTTCGCATGGTCTTTACACAGTTCTGTGTGGTCTGTGGGTGGGCAAAAGAGCCCACTGTCAAGGTTATAGACCTGGACTTGATCCTAAATTGTAGGCCTCACACATTCTGGCAATGCAGAACATCTTGTGCTATATAATCTTGTTTGTTTTCTTTTCATAATGTCCTTTGTGGTTTGGTTTGTCCAGATTTAAAATCCAAGGGAGTGTGTGGATTTTTATTTTACTGCTTTTGAAATACGCAGCATCCATATGTTGGACGAAAAGACCTTTTCTGAAACCTGGCCTGGGCCAGGTGCCTGGGCCTTGGGAAAGAAGTCCATTGTTAGAAACTACTTGGGTTTGTGTGGCTTTCCAGATGGCCCCTTAAGACAGGCCTTCTCAAGGAGAACAAGTTTAAGGTTACATCAACTGGATGATGATTTGGGAAGTGGGTGAAGTTAGGGATGGCTGAGGACAGAATGCTAAATAAAGTTTAAGCTTCAGGATGCCTATTTCTCCAGGCCTCTTTCTAAGGTGTAGGAGGGTTCCTAGCAATATGTTCCCATGGTTATATGATTATTTTCATAAAACCTGAAAAACTAAATAATTTTAGCTGCAATGATTTAACTTCTGACTGTTCCTTTTAAAAGGATTTCTTAAAAGTCTAAATTCAGGTTCCACAAAGTCTGTGTCTGTCCCAGGCAGGAAGACCACAAAAATTAAGCTGCAAAGTTAAGCTTTACATGCAGTGGGAAAGTATTGTAGTATGTGTGTGTGTGTGTGTGTGTGTGTGTGTGTGTGTGTGTGTGTGCATGTATGTGTATGTATTCTGTTCCAGTCCTGGGGCTTGAACTCAGGGTGTAAGTGCTATCCCCAAGCTTTTGTGCTCAAGGCTAGTGCTCTACCACTTGAGCTCCACTTCTAGCTTTTTTTTGTGGTTTATTAGAGATAAGAGTCAGACTTTTCTACCCAGTCTGCATTCTAACCAAAATTCTCAGATCTCAGCTTCCTGAGTAGCTAGGATTATAGGTGTAAGACACCAGCACCTGGTGTGTGTGTGTGTGTGTGTGTTTGCCTATGTACGTTTTGTGTATGTTTGTTATGACTCTACATAATATTTATATCATAGAAAATAGTCAAATTTTATAGCATAACAATTCTAGCAACAAAAGGAAAAGAAAGGAAGGAAAGAAGGGAATGTAGAAGGGAGGGGAAAGTAATAAGCAAGTGTCTTTTTTAAAATTTTATTTTATTTTATTTGTAAACATACTGTACAGAGGGATTACAATTACATGGGCAGGATAATGCGTACATTTCTTATCAAGCATTGCATCCTCCTCCTTTGTTTACCCTTCACATCCCTTCCCAGCCTCCCCCGTCCCCCCCAATCCCAATCCTTCTC
>NW_012267299.1:2304953-2329953 GCF_000151885.1 Dipodomys ordii
CTCTGCAGAAGCTCTGCAACTTTATGCAATCCCATTTGTCCAACCTTTCTTTGATTTGTTGTGTTTCCGGGTCTCTATTCAAAAAATTTCGGTCTGAGCCAAGGAGACCTAGGATTTCTCCTATTCCATCCTGTAATGTTTTCAGAGTGTCTGCTTTGACTTCAAGGTCTTTGATCCATTTGGAGTTGATTCTGGAAGCAAGTGTCTTTGAAGATAGTTTTTGTATAAGTTCAGAAATATTTATAAATAGATTATAGTATGCCATGTATTATGTCATATATGAGATAGTATATGGAAAAGTTAATATGACACTGGGAGATTTGTTTTGAATAAGTGAAGCAATAGTCATTTTCTCAAGTAACAAAAAGTAGAGTCTTTTATTTTCTGGTCCGGGGTCTTAAACTCTGGACCTGGGTGCTGTCCTTGGGCTACTTTTTTCAATTCTAGTTCTCTACCACTTGAGCCATAGCTCCACTTCTGGCTTTTTCTGCATACCTTATTGGAGATAGAGTCTCATGGACTTTCCTGCCTGTGCTAGCTTTTAACCATGATCCTCAGATCTCAGCCTTCTGAATAGGTAGAATTACAGGCGTGAGCCACAGGCATCCAGCTCAGAATCATTAATATACATTTATAGCTACTCTATATTTCTCCATGTGAAATAATTCTGGTCTTTTAAGTTATGTTTTTATTTTAAAATGCTTGAAAAGATAGTATAATTTATGACTCAACATACAGTCAATGTAGCAAATTATCTACACTCTTGATGGGCTGTAATATTCTTTCTAATGACATATGATTGGTCCTGTTCACAGCAAATTGTTGAATGGTAACTTGTAGAGTACCTTAAAACCTGTGAGGGTGGAGGTAAAAGTATGTAAGTGTTATTATTGAATTGCCTTTGATGTTATTTTGGCTTGCATCCTTATATTCCAATAAATATGGAAGCATATAAACCCAAACCTGACATGGTAGAGCATAGCTCTACATTATAGACATTGTTGAGATAACTTAGGTTTGTCAAACTTATTTTATCCCCGATTTAGTATCCAAAGAAACCAAATATTTAAACTGTGTTCATCTTTTTGGAATTATGAAATAAAGAATAGTATACTCACTTAGGCATCTTCTTTGGAAGCCAAAACAGTATCTAGAATATAGCAAATAGGGTATATGTTACTTCTAGGTAAAATTTCCATCCTGAAATGCATTAAATTGTCTTTTGGCACCACAGGAATACTATGATAGCTTTAATTTAAAGCAAAAGACATTTATAATTTTCTTCCAAAAAATTAAAGCAATCTATTTTGTTAGGTTTTTAAAAAGAGGCCAAGTAAGAAGAGCACCACACACGTGGTACTCAGGTAAGGGGTAGGTTTACTCATTGGTCCGGCTGGCACCAGGTCATGTTAGCACTCCACGCTGGGAAAGGCCTGGGAAAGAGAGCATCTGGCCCTAGGCTAGGCCTTATCGAGGGTAGTGGGGGGTAGGGGCGGGGGGGGGGAGAGAGCTATGGCCACATGGAATCCAGAAGTGACCTCTTCCAGGTGTGCCAGTTGCCTAGGTAACGCAGGTACTGGATGGAGACTGCTGCGAGGAGGGTGGAGTCTGCTCGCCATCCAAGAGTGAACCTTACATTCCAGCCTTTTAATAATCATGAAATAGGGCGTGGATTCTCTCTGGCTACTTCCTGCTGATAAGGGGCATGACATTAGGGGTAAAAGGCTGGAATTTGGTCTCCTCCCAGAGAAGGCAGTGAGCAGCAGCTGTCCCTTGGTGGTGTGAGTCTTTAGATGAAGTCTGGAGAAGTCTCATGAGGCATTGAGGGGCTGAAAAAAATACTAGAGAGCAAATAAATGGCAAGAGGAAGGACTTGGTGTTGAAAATTGGATGACTTGGGCTAGAATGGCTAGTTCTTATCTCCTGCATTCCAGGCTGTCCTGGAGTTGGTGGAAATGTCCCTAACTATTTCTGACATCTGGCAACTAGGTAGGGAGGACGTCAGGTAACAAAGGCAATAATGTAAATTCCTGTCCAGTTAAAAGGTAGACTGCTATGGACATTAGATGGGCAGGCTTCTACTTCTATTGACCTCCCTGCTCTGGTTAATTTTGAAAGGGCAGGCACAAAGTGGCTGATGTGACATCATCTCCTCTTACTCCTCCATGGTCCCTTGTTTCCCAGACTGGCTGAGTCTAGGTGTTCATCGCTAGAATGGCTTGTCCCAGTTACTATCCATGGAGGTTTGAACTCAAGGCCTGCGCACTGTCCCTGAGTACTTCTGCTCAAGGCTAGTGCTCTATCACTTTGAGTTACAGTACCACTTTCAGTGCTTGGCTGGTTAGAGATAAGAGTCTTGAGCCATGCTTCCAGCCTGGCTCTTTGCAGGTTAGTTGGGAGATGGAGTCTTAGGGATTTTTCAGCCTGGGCTGGCTTTGAACTGCAATCTTTGCCACAAAAACGCTTTATTATTTCAAATTAAAGCAACAAGGAGATCAAATAGAATAAGTAGAGCTTACCTGGTCCTTATCAAGAACTGACCAACAAATATTCTGCAATGACAAAACTTGTTAGATGTGATGAGAATTTTAGCACAGATATGCCCAATATTTTAGAACCACGTAGTCAGTAGTAGAATATACAACACCAAATAAAAAAGGCAAAACTCAAAACCTAAAATTTTTGACAACAATGTTTATACATCTTTGCTAACAAAGCACATCAGATGGTTGGGCCTCAGTTACTAGGGCCAAAATGAAGTGTGGAGGTAGATGCAGAGACTAGCAATGGTATTGATGCACTGTGTCTGCAGCAGACAGACCAGTTCACCAAAAAGGCCATTAGAACTGTGGGTATTCCTCAGAAAACAAAAAAGGGGGGAAAAAGAGAAAAAAATGGAGAAGAATCCCACCTATTCTGACTTTAAGCCCTTCCTGGGTTCAAATGGCACCATTTATGTTAGGTTTTTTAAAAGAGGTAGCCGAGTAAGAACAGCACCACGCACGTGGTATTCAAGTAAGGGGTAGGTTTATTCATCATTCTGACTGGCACCAGGCCCTGTAGGCCCTCCACAAGGCTGGGAGAGACATGGGAAAGAGAGCATCTGGCCCTGGGCTAGGCCTTATCTAAGATAGGGGTGGGGAAAAGTGTGGCCACATCCAATCCAGATGTGACCTCTTCTAGGTGTGCCAGTTGTCTAGGTAACGCAGGTACTGGGCAGAGACTTTGCTGAGAGGAGGGTGGAGTCTGCTCTCACCATCCAGGAGCGGACCTTACATATTTCTTTCAGTGTAACTTACAATAGAGAAAACTTCAGAAAGAAAATGAATGGATTGGATCTTTAGGAACTTTCTTGCTATGAATTATCAATATATTCTACTATGGTTTAGATCTTAACTGTTCACTTGAAGTCATGTGTTGATGACCTGGTCACAGGCCTGTGGCACTAGTTGGAGGTGGTTAAATCTTAAAGAGGTTGGGCCTACTGGAAGGACTCAAGTCACTGATGCCATACATCTCCCCACAGTCCCCAAAACAATAGAGCCAAACTATTATGGGCTGAAATTTCTGGAAGTCTTAAAAATTGTTTATCTCTGGTATTTTGTCACAGCTGTGGAAAGCTGACCAGCTTTATTTTAGATAGAACAAATGTGATCATTATTAATGAGTGTACATAAGGAAAAGTACAAGTTTACTATTGGAATGCAATCTGTTAAATTGCTATGTGGCTGGTTATGCAATGAGTCCCATTCTTTTTTTTTGAGGGTAGGGTGGTAAGTCATGGGGCTTGAACTCTGGGCCTGGGGGCTGTCCCTCAGCTCTTCAGCTCAAGGCTAGCGCTCTACCAGTTGAGCCACAGCACCACTTCCAGTTTTCTGAGTGATTTTATTGGAGATTAGAGTCTTACGAGCTTTTTTGCCTGGGCTAGCTTGAACCATGATCTCAGCCTCCTGAGTAGCTAGGATTACAGGCATGAGCCACCGGTGCCTGACTTCATTCTTTTTTTTAATGTCTCATTCTGAGATATATTATTCAGGGGATTGCCAAATCTCTGTTGTCATCCATTATAAATATTCTGCTGGACACAATTCTCACAACTTTGAGTGGGAAAAGCAAAAAGTAGAGCTAAATAACCAAATTGTAAATACTCACTAGGAACTTAGGACTATTCAAGAATCAGGGCTCCTGGAAAAGCTCAATAAGAATCAGATGTATAAAGATACAAACAAATTATGTTTCCTCAGATGAACCGTACAGCTCTGCATTTTGCAGTAGGGGGAAATAATCTCTCTGCCGTGGATTTCTTGCTGAGCCACAAGGCCAGAGTGGATGTTGCTGATAAGGTAAGCAATAAGAAGAACAAGGTGGAGCATGATGAACACACAGGGAGAATCTGATCACTCTAGAGATCTTTCCTTCATATCCACACTCAGTATCTCTGTGGACAGCATTCTTTTGAAGGTCTCTTTAGAGAATATACATATTGTGCATTAGGTACACTTGGTGGCTGAATTGGTTACTCTTCTCTTCCGGACTTGGGCTTTTATTTTCCCACACTCACCTTCTGGTCAATAGTTTTCATTTGTAATACTAGATAGCTGTTCAGAGTATAATCTGGCACATAGAATACAAAAGCTAACTAGCCCCAGGGACTTTAAACTTTGATTTTTCCCTTTGGACTACAATAATAAAGAAAGCCTATTAAATACTTATTATGTACTAGGTAAAAACTATAAGGATTGATATTTAGTGCCCTATCCCAACCAACCTTGTGACAAAAGTATTATAATCCCCAGTTTACAAAAGAAGAGATGAATAGAAAACATACTCCCAAAACACATATTTAAGGAAAGGATTGGGACACATCTGAGAGACCATATTTGAACCTAACACATGTGATTCTAAAGAAAGCACACTTAGCTAAATAGCTACAACTTAGCTTAACTTTTTGCCTAGATATCAAAACCTACCTACAAAGAAGGACTTCCTCCTTCTTTGCAAACTTCATTTAACACAAACCATTTAGAGAGACCTAACACTATGTTAACCTGGTTACAGAAGGCCATGATAGCCTTATTGGAAAGTTGTTGATTCTTAATTCCATAGACCATGGTTCTTAAAATTTCAGAAGATTCTCACAGAGATGGTCTGTTTTCTGTCTGGACTGGAACTCCTTGCAAGGAAAGGCCAGGCATTGCTTTTAACTCCCAACAAGTAAAGCAATCTCACAAAGTCTAGATTTAGTATGTGATGGTAAATGTTTAGAAGATAAATGTAGTCAGCTTGTACCAATTAATCATCTTGTTGGTTTTGTTGACAACTGGATAAGGTATAGGTGTAATGGTAGCAGTTTATCAATGGGACACATCTCTTTCTAATTTTTTGGTCTGGCATTGGTGAGCAAGAAGGCTGTTATATGGTCAGGATAGCTTGGAATATCTCTTCCTAATACCCCAGGCTTACCATTACTCACCATTCTCCTGCCTCAAGCTCCTGAGTGTTGTGATTATAGGCACGAACCACCATACCCAGCTCTTCAGAACCATACTTTGGATACCAAGAACTTCTGTCCAGTTAAATCTTCAGTCTATGTCACAAAAAATAAAAAACCAAGGAAAAAGTAAGTGTGGTTCTGAAAAATGAAACAAGCCTCACCAGGGAGCTCACTAGAATTGCAGGTACTCAGAGTCTTTGGATCACAGCCTGGGATTCTAGAAGATTCCCAGATAAGCCTAGGGATGTAGTTTGGTGGTTGAACACTTGCCTAACATCTTAACATGTGCAAGGTCCTGGGTTCAATTTCTAATGCCTCACAAGAAGGGAAGATGGAGGGAAGGAAGGAAGGGGGAGAGAGAAAGAGAGAGGGAGAGAGAGAGAAGAAGAGAGAGAGTGAGAGAGAGAGAGGGAGGGAGGGAGGGAGAGAGAGAGAAGAAGAGAGGGGGCAATGAAGGATGAAACTTTTGCCAAGTTTGTATGTACCAGTTTGCCCTCCACTCCCCCAGCCTACATAGTGAAACCCTGTCTCATTAAAACCAAAACCAGCTAAGTGCCTGTGGCTCATGCCTATAATCCTAGCTACCTGGAAGGCTGAGATCTGAGGCTCAAGGTTCCAAACCAGTCCAGGCAGAAAAATTTACATAACTCCAATTAACCAGCAAAAAGCTGGAAGTGGGAATGGACTTAACGGTAGTGTGCTAAAAAACCAAATGTGTGAGGAAAAAACAAATGGAAGCATGAGGCTCTAAGTTTAAGCCCCAGTACTTACATGTGAACACACACACAAGCTGAAAAGATTGCCAAATGACCTATGAGATATAATGGTATGAATATAGTCTGGACTTGGCAGGTCCTACTATCCATCTGAGAAGTGTAAGAGATAAATGAGTACAATACAAGGCATTGCGTGCTCAGGGTCAAAAGCATTGCAGAGCACTTTCAAGTTCAAGGCAGGTAGTCTTTTGAGGAGGTAGACTAGATGAAGATTACTCTTCACAATGTAAGAGTACTCTTACACTAGGTATGAACAAAGACTGAAGCCTTTGGTCAGAGTTTAGGGGATGCTCAGAGGAAAAGGACAAGCATCTGTTCTCAGGGCTGCTTCTCTGAGAAGTACCTCCAATGAAAGTGTTCCCAGGGTACCTTGTAGCCATCCTGGCAATGGGATCAGTTTCTCAGTGACTGTCAGCAGTTTTTACTTTACACTATGTGAGCCAGCTGTGAGTGGAATCCAGGACATAGACTCTTTTGCAGCTCCAGACATGAGTGTTTCATAGCAGGAGATTGGGTTATATAGAGGTTCTTCTAGGGAAATTTACATCTGTGAGCAGTGATTCACTGCCTCTGAGAAATGATGGCTCCACTTGGAATTTGTGGTTTCAGTGACTAGTTTATTTGCTGCTTGCACTCTCAGTCTCCGTATTTCTGTAATCTATGTTTTCAATGTTGATTGTTTCAAAATTGGGAATGACCTGTAAGGGGGAGGGGACAATAGAAATGCTATCAGAATGTGATTTGTTATTACCTGTCCCAAATATTTCTGCTCTTTCATGGCCATATGTAAAACCAGATTCATACTATTGGGTCTGGGACCCTGATTTGTAGGGAAGCCTAAATTAAGAGGCTGTATATTTTCTTGGAAGAACATAAGTCATCATACATCATTGTTCCTTGTGCAGAGATTCAGAGCTTTCTTCATGTTGCAATTTTAAATAGACAAATGAGCTCCCAGTATATGGTGACAGCTGTGTACAGTTCAAGCAGGCTTTCTCAGAAGTGACACTATTGACATTCAGAGCTGCTTTGTACATAGTAGACTGTTGAGCAACATCCCTGGCCTCTACCTGTTCACTGCCAAAATCAGAGTACAGTCATGACTTATCAAATGTCTCAAGACATTTGAAAATGTCCCTTGAAAACAAAATCATCTCCAACTGAGATGAAAAAGAAATCCACCAATTTAGAACTATGCTGTAACAATCTGGGACTTTCTTTTTTACTTTCCATACCTGAACTCTTTGAAGAATAAGAGAATTTCTACATAGCCCAAATGAACACCCAAGGTCTTATATACAATTTCTACATAACCCAAATAAACACCCAAGGTCTTACATACTTTACAAACAAAAATGTCTGTCTTATGTCCTCAAATGGTATGCATCTAACAAACAAGTTTGCTGAGTTAAAACTGTAGCCAATCAGGAAAGGCAAATATAATGTAGTGAGAAAGCTTGCTTCAGGCAGGGGCTCCTACAAAGTAATGGATTACTGTTCAACAGGGAAAAAGAAACAGAATGAGATGCACAGACTTTGCAGCTAAGAAACAAGAAGCTGAGAGACCAAGTTGGGCAGCATCACAGTACAGGAAAGTGATAGAAAGTGACTAGAGGTTGAGGTCAGTTCTGTTTGATCCTGAAATAGTGTGCACAGAATGTAAATAATGTGTAATAGCTATCTCGAGGCTGATGACACCTATCAGATTTTCTAGCTTCCTTGTCTCTCACTCTCCACTTTCTGAAATATCCAAGGCTAACTGCTGGCTGATTCAGTTTATAATTCACCATACAGCTACTCACAGCAGTTCTACAGGTCAGGAAAGCCTGGCAGGGTCAGGGGCTCTCTGTGTGCTTTATGTACACACGTGCCTACAAAGTGCACACATCTGTATTATTTTGTTTATCAAGCTTCTATACAAATTAGCAAGCTTCTATACAAATGAGATACTTTATATAACTTTTTGTTTTTTGCTTTCTTTGGCTTATTGTATCTTTCCCTTCTTCAGTGACTACACTACATCCTGAGATGTTTGTGTGTTTATTTCTGTGTTTTTTCTATATTCCATATAATCACTCCTACATCTATCCTTTAACAACCTACTGTGTATAGATGTAAATAAAACATATGTAGATGGAGTTTTTGTTCATTGCAAGTTTTATAAAAATAGGATTATATTATCTCTCCATCTATTTCCCATAGTTGGTGGAGCTTGTAGAAATCTTTTTAAGTTGATTGTTAAAAGTCCTAATTCAGTATTTTTAATCATCATGTATGATATAATTTATAATTTACAGTATATGGATAGGTAAGTATCTTCTTTCTAATTTTCAGTGTCACAATTGTTCATTGTGTGTGTATATGTGTGTATGTGTGTGTGTGTGTGTGTGTGTATCTGTATGTGTATAACACCAGGTCCTGAAAAGTTTATTTTTATGGCATAGATTCCCACAGGTTTAGGTTAGTGGTGTATTTTATCTTTAAGTAGATGTTACCAGCTTGTTTAGACAATAATGTTTTTCATTTCTTCTAATGCATTAAAATAATACTTTTACTTATGCATTTTCCTATTGTTTCTTTCTTGATTTGTGAAAGCACTTCATATATTAAAGAATCACCATTGGTCTTTATTAATATTTTAAGGTATCATTTGTTTATTGAGTTTATATTCTATCTTTCCTTTTATAATTGAATTAAGAGAGTACACATTATAGTCTGACTTTCATCCTAATGTATTAATTGTGTACTTTGTGTGTACAGTGTAATACAACATCTGATTTTTTTTTTTTTTTTTGTTGGTCGTGGGGCCTGAACTCTGGGCCTGGGCGCTGTCCCTCAGCTCTTCAGCTCAAGGCTAGTTCTCTATCACTGGAGCTACAGTGCCACTTCCAGTTTTTTCTGCTTATGTGGTCCTGAGGAGTCAAACCCAGGGCCTCATGCATGTAAAGCAAGCACTCTAGCCACCTTCTCGGCCACAGCATCTCATTTTTTTAGGGCTGCATCACTTATTAAGTATACTTATTTCCCCATAGAACTTAAATATTCCATTTTCTGTGGACTAAATTATCTCTCTTTTTCTTAATTTTCACAGCCTAGTATTTGCAAGGCCTGTGTTAACTTAGCTAGCATGCTGTGACACATCTATCTAACAGTTTCTTTCCTTCTTTCTCCTTGGGAAGCATGGCTTGACTGTAATTCACCTTGCAGCCTGGTCTGGAAGCTTTGAGATCATGCTCATGCTGGTTAAAGCTGGAGCAGACCAGAGAGCCAAGAACCAGGTAGGTATGTGGGTCCCACCTGAACATGAGCTCTCACTGCCTCAGTGCAGGAGAGGGAAGTTCTGTGTTGCAGTGAAAGAGTCTCCTCCTCTCTGGCTATCTTCAGGACGGAATGAACGCTCTTCACTTTGCAGCCCTGAACAATAATGTGAACATTGTAGAATACCTCATCCAAGACCTGCACCTGAAGGACTTGAACCTGCCAGATGAGGTGAGTCTGCAGTGGGAGCAGATCCTACATACACTCTCAACTTCCACTTTCCTCCTATTCCTGGTGCAGCTGCCAAAGCAGCAAGCACAGCCAGAACCGGCCTGTGGCAGCAGCTGGGACTGTGGCAGAGACCAAGGAACAGATGCGGATTGGTGGTGGTGGAGGCACTGACCCACGTGTGTAGGGTGGACAGGAAGCGTAGCAGAAGCATCAAAGACCCTCTTACAGTTTACTCCCTCACCTTGGCCAGGGAGTGGGCACTATCTACCCTCTTTTCTTTTTTTTTTATTCCACTATATCTAATATTTTTAGAATGCATTTCACATGAAGCTGTTTAGTAATCAGTCATGGAAGAGAATGTAGATTTGATGTATTGGTTTACATTCCTTCTTTTTGGAAATATAACACCAGCTACCACTTCATTTATTAATGTGCTTGGTATAGAGGAAAGCTATTTCTATAGAGCAAGAGTCCTGGGCTTTGCTCATTCCAATGCTCTACAATATGAATGAGCGAAAGGCTTCATGAATCCTTGCAACAATCTAATAAAGTAGACAGTAGTTTGTCCATTTTCGGTAAAAAGCTAAGGTCAGTAGAAGCTAAATACCTGGTCTATAATCTCAACTAGAAAAATGACTACTCCAGGATTTGAGACCTAATACCCATTATCTGTCTTAACACTAGTTATCATGCTGTCCTCACTCTCTTCTCAGATGACAATGGACATTGCCCAGATGTTGGGACTGAGTTTTCCCTGGAGCATCTCCCTTTGCCATTGTTCTAGAGTAGCATCCTTAGTGCAATTGACATTGCAGTTTCTCAGCAGTTGAATATACATTATGAATTGGTCTTATGTTTTTCTGTGAAACTACTGTGTGTGTGTATATGTGTGCATGTGTGCACATGCACGCACGCGTGCCCTGGGGGCTTGAACTCAGAGCCTGGGAGCTGTTCTGAGCTTTTTTGCTCAAGGCTAGCATTCTACCACTCCATTCATAACTATATTTCCAGCTTTTTGGTGGTTAATTGGAGATTGGACTCTTACAGACTTTCTTGCCTGGGCAGGGTTTGAATAGCAATCCTCAGATCTCAGCCTCCTGAGTAGCTAGGATGACAGGTATGAGCCACGGGTGCCCACCTTGTGACATTACACATTTCTCCATAAACATTTCTCTAGACGTGATCAATACTATTCACTTCATTTCAACTCTTTTAAAGAGTTTGTGCATTTTTTCTTGACTTTGTTCTTAAAATAACGAGCAAAAGACTCAAATGATGTCTATACACTTCTTTTACTTCCTTTGCATATGGCTGTATGGTTACAGCTTGGAGGCAGGCCGGCCTGGACTGTGTTCTGGGCATGGCTATCATATCAGCAAGTTTTCCAACTGCTGCTGACAGCCTCCGTGTTTCCATCTCCACAAGGACAATAAGAAAAGTGACTTCCGTACTGGTAGCACCAAGGGCATGTGGGGAAATTCTCTGTTTCTCTTTCTCTCTCTCTCTCCTCCCTTCCCCCCTCTCCCATACTCATGCCACACACATGCCACACATAAATGTATTATTATCATCCAATATCTTTTCTTTGATAGAAATGATTAACATTTTCTTGATGGTAAGCAAAGTATCTATGCAAATGAGATGGTGAGCCAATGAACAATGCCCTTCCATTTAGACACCAGCCCTAACTCCATTCCTTCATAGAGATTGGAGCAGCCATGGCTGGGATGCTTGCATGAGGTAATGACTGTAAAATACTTAGCAAAGAGCTGGGTTTTGTTAAGTGCTCACTAACAGATATTCACTTACTGGCTGTCTTTGGAATTTTTTTTTGGCTGAATTTGATGTTATTACATTTTATAAATTAACCTTGGCAGTATTCCTAAAAATAAAAAAATAATACTTTACAATAAATAGTTTTAATCCCTCAGACTTTAGTTACATACGATAATTTTAAATTCAGCAAGTTAAAATATACAAAGTTAAAAACACACAAAGTTAAAAACACTATAAGTTTAATAAAAGATAAAAGAACAAGAACAAGAGTCCTGGATCCTCCTTATGGTAGTTAATTAGGAAAGGTCTAGGATCCAGAACAAGGAAAGCATGGTGATCTCTCCCAAGTCTGAAACTTGAGGCTTCAACTCTCTTCCTGGCTAGAAAAATCTGCCTCCCAAATAAAGGGAGGGGGTCCTATGAGACTGCATTGGATGAGGCCCATTTAAACATAATGAAAATGGGTTTCATGGTTTAAAAACAATAAGACATGACAACGAACTGTATGTTAAGAGACCACATATACCCTTGAAATTCCTGTTGTTACTTTGTAAACATGTTTACATAAGAGAAAACATTTATAGTTCATTTTACTTTCTTCCTCATCTTATTCTGTGCTAGTTTTTGGTATGTTTATAAGATATAGATTACTTTAAATATTTGTACTCTGAGTAAGTTGGCTTTTACATTTTTTTCTTCATGATAACAGTTTTAAAGGGCATCCAAAGTTCAAAGTCATAGCTCTTTTCTTGGAGAGTTCTGTGGTTCACTGCAGTCTTATTTCCAGATCCTCCCATGTGTTAGCTTTTCCTTGGGGTGGCCCCTTATCACTTCGTTTAGCTAGTAGAGATTCAAAACTTTGTAGCAACCAAGGCTAAAAGAAAGAATCTCTGAGCCTTCTAGTTATCTTTGTCCCTGCTATGGTTTGAATATGGACTTGACCTCAAATGTAAGCGGGAGTTGAATCATCATTACCACAGATCAATGGAATTAAGAAGGCGGATCTTAACCCAACTATGTGGTTTAGAGGTGGAGTTCTGGGGAAAAGATCAAGATAGATAAGATAATTAGGGTGGAGCCCATGATCAAATTCTGGTGGATTTCTAAGCTGAGGGAGAGAGAGACACACACTCAGTTCTATGACCCCTATACTGCCTTGAGTCTATTAGCGAGAAGACCTTTGGCAGAAGAGGCCCCATAGACTTTGCTCCTGTGCAACTGTGAGTCAAAATAAACTTCTTCTCTGAGTAAAGTTCCTTACTTTTTAACATGCCACTATAATAGTTAAAAATGGACTAATGTATTCCACAAACTAATATGTATTAGGATTCTTTCTGTTACAAGAACCAAATATCCATCTTAAGCTACATTAAGACATAAAGGTTATTTATTAACTTCAAAGTAAAGTGTTTGAGGGTGCATCTTCTGGCCTTCAGGCTGGCTCATGCCCTTTTTCTTTCCACAAATGCTTAGCTGTTTTTGTACTGGCATTATCCATAGATATACACTGTTCTTATGGAGGGAAAGATGGCTATTAGTGGCTTCCAGATTATATCCTTACAGAACTCAATTTATGGGAAAAATTCTCTTTTTATCAATTGTTTATAAATGCATTTCAGGAGCAATTCTGTTTGGCTCTCTGCATCCTATGCTGAGTACTAAACCAACTCTATGACTAGCGTGGATTTTGTGGTTGCTTCATGTGACTGGAGGCAGTCAGGTAATCACACTAGTCAGTCAACAGCACTAAATACATGAAATAGCTGGGTGCCTGTGTGGATGTGTGGGCGTTCTTCAAAGGAGAACCCAAGAGCTGTTGCGACAATAAAGGTAAACATAAAACCAAAAGCAACACTTCCCACTCTAGAGCACAACATGGCTCTGTATTATTTATGGTCTCTATGAGCAAAGAACTAACAAAGCCCCTCCACCTGCTATAGGAGAATTTAAACTTTGGTTAACTTTCTACTTCTGTGTCCTTGCAGGCTAGAAAAAAGTAGACTATTAACTGAGTTACTAAGCAACATGGTTTCTGATAAAGGAGGCCTTAATTGGTGCATGGTGTTTGGATTTGTGGGAGCTACAGATGGACTGTAATTGCTGAGCTGAGTCTGGAAAGAACCCTTCCTGCACATTGAAGTCACTTTCATAATTCTGTGGCATAGCCCAGTTGCTATAAAGAAGCCCTCTAGTCATTGGTGACAGATTCTGTCAGGGATAGTTTTGACTGGCCATCTGACTGGATTGAGAGACATTGGGGATTTCTAAGTGCACACCCAGGGGGTGGCTGTTAGGACATTTCTAAAGTTTAGATTAGCAGTGATTAGTAGTCAATACTTAATAATGGGTTCAAAATTTGAGTAGAGTGTTAGGAGGTGGTAGAACTGTGGAAGGTGAGGCCTGGTGGAGGAAGTGGGTCTCTAGGTATACCTTTGAAGGATATGTTTTGGCCCTGGCCCCTTCTTTTACTCTTCCTTACTTCCTGGTTGCCATGAGGTGAACAGCTCTGCTTCACTTGGCTCTCCTTCCACTATGTTTCAACCTTGCCACATGCCTAAAAACAATGAAGCAATCTGCCCATGAATCAGTGAGTTGAAATGAATCTTTTCTCCTTTTAAGTTGTTTAATCTCAGGCATTTGTCACGCAATGGAAAGGTCTGACTAACACTGAAACCCAACTCAATCTATTATAAGGAAAGAAAAAAGAATTCGTTGGCTCATTGAATGACAGAGTAGCTATTCATACAAAGGCATGAGTGGCTTTAAGCATATTTGAACCTATGAACTCAAATGGTGTGGTTAGAGCTCTCTATCTCTTTTTACTTTTCAGCTCTGCTTTCCACCATGTTAGCTTTGCTCTTAGGCAGACCCTTCTGACCACGCAGCAAGAAGGGCTGCGGGCAATTTAGCTCATGGAGCTAAAAAAAAAAAAATTAGAATGTGCCAGGAAAAAAAATTCCCACAGTGACTGTGATTGGCTTGGTGTAGCATGTAGCGGTAGAAGAGGCAGGAGTTTAGCATTCATGGCTGCATGAAATGGACTGAGGACTTAGGGCCCATTTGGAAAAACTGTGGGTACAAATCAGTTAATGGGTGCCCTTTTCTCCAGGGAAAGCCTCAAAGACCACCTTCCATAGTTCTTGTTTTCTTCCTATCCACAAACACACAATCATGCTGAGTCATGTGTCTCATACATTACCAGCACTCAGTTACTACAGGGCTCTGTAAGTATCTGCTCATGTGCCCCCCTCCCCTTCCCTGTGATTCTGAGCTTCTTTATTTTTCCTCTGGGCTATACTGTTTATCTCTCTCTATGTGTATGAATGATTTTCACCAATCATTTTCATCTGGTATATAGCCAGTGTCTTTTTTCTCCCCTCTTTATGATTTGTTTACCCAAAGCTTTAAGATATTGTCAACAGATATGCAGATATCCATAGATATGCAGATACTATAGTGTTCACTCTGTCATTTCCAAATAGCCCAAGACTAGAGTTAACCCTTCAATAGTTATGTAATTTGCAAGTGGAAAACTGTGAGTCTGGCCAGTCCATTTCTCCCCTTTTCCCTTTTATACTGATTTCACGAGAATGAGGAAGAGGCAGGCTTTTACACTTAGAAGGGCTGCAGATGCAGATTTCATTGGCAGTGTTTCCAGGAACAGTGGTCTAAGAACAATGAATTATGTGAATTTTTCTGGTGTCAGTTTGTTTCTCAAGTTTCCACACATGCATGGTTGTGGAACCAATGTAGGACTGATTGCTGTAGATTTTCGTTTTTAGACTCTTTTTTTTGGGGGGGAGTGGCGGTCGTGGGGCCTGAACTCTGGGCCTGGGCGCTGTCCCTCAGCTCTTCAGTTCAAGTCTAGCACTCTACCACTTGAGCCATAGCTCCACTTCCGGCTTTTTCTTCTTGTTTCTATGATGCTGAGGAATCGAACCCAGGGCCTTATGCATGCAAGGCAAGCGCTCTACCACTGAGCCACCTTCCCAGCCCCTGCTGTAGATTTTTTAATTTGGTTTCAACATGTCCTCTACCCTTTTGCTCCAATTACTGAGGACATGTGAGCTAGTGGTAAAATGTTTTAAACATTTTTGTTGTTGTTGTTGGTAATGGGGCTTGAACTCTGGGCCTGGGTGCTGTCCCTCAGCTCTTCAGCTCAAGGCTAGAGCTCTACCATTTGAGCTACAGTGCCACTTTCGGTTTTCTGGTGGTTTATTGGAGATAAAAGTCTCAGAGACTTTCCTGCCTGGGCTGGCTTTGAACTGTAATCCTCAGATCTCAGCCTCCTGAGTGGCTAAGATTACAGGCATGAGCCACCAGCACCCAGTCTTAAACATTTCTTTTTGTCAGTAACAATTAGTATGATCACAGGTACCCAAGACAGGGGTCTGGCACATAGCAGCTTCTCAGCAGATCTGAAACAAAAGAGCTTTTGAGTACATGCAGAAGGTTCACACCTTGGACTGACATCTTGTTACCTGATTGTGAGTAGCTCCTTCCCAACACTTGGCACCACCTTTTCTGAATAGTACTTGTCACCATAAAATGGATTACATAGTGACATGGAGTTGGGTGACAATGCAGAACTGGATCTAGATTGAAGTCAGGAATTGTCCCACTGCTATGACAGAAAGAGCATCTGGGGTGACCATCACTCACAATTTCTGCCATCTTTGTCAGTGGTCTGTCTTTGTTGCTATAAATGCGTGATCAGTGCTTGATTTTGTGATTTGATTTTCAGAGAGGAAGAAAACCATTTCTTCTGGCAGCTGAGAGGGGTCATGTTGAAATGATAGAAAAACTTATTTTCCTTAATCTACAAACTTCAGAAAAGGACAAGGTGAGTTGGACTTTGATTCCTTGCTGAGAACAAGAGAAATGGGGAGGAGCAGTTGATGTGGAGGTAGTAACTGGTGTCTAGATCTGGTGGTAGCTTTATTTTTGGTAGGGAAAGTAACAGCAAAGTTTATTTAAAATAGTAAAGTTTAGCTTGGCCTTGGTAGCTCATGCCTGTAATACTAGGTACTCCGGAGGCTGAGATCTGAGATCCTAATTCAAAGACAGCCCAGGCAAGAAAGTTTGAGAGACTCTTACCTCCAATTAAGCATCAAAAAAGCTAGAAGTGGGTCTGTGGCTCAAGGGGTAGAGCACTAGCCTTGAGAAAAGAAAGCTCAGGGACAGTGCCCAGGCCCCAGAATCATACACACACATAAAAAATAATAAAGTTTATTAAAAGAAGGAAACCCATGCTCCAAAATAGGAGAGTGGGCAGTCTCGAAAAGGAGATTGGACACATACTCTTTTGTGCCTGCTTTTATTGAGATTTAAGTGGAAATTTTAGAGAATATTTTATAAAAATTTTAAGACTACATTGGATTTTTAAAAACCCAATTATATCTTGCCAGGTGTCAGTGACTTATGCCTGTAATACCAATTAGTCAGGAGGTTGAGATCCAGGGGATCATGGTTTGAAGCAAACCCAGGAAATAAAGTCTCTGAGATTCCATTTGCAAAATAACCAGCAAAGAGCCAGTTGGAGGTATGGCTCAAGTGGTAGAGCACCAGCCTAGGTAAGCAGGCTAAGAAAGGATGAGGAGGGAAAATTCCCAAAGTAGAACATCATATCTTTATGAGTTTTTTATGGTTTCCTTAGAAAAATTCCCTAGATGTGGTCAAAGAGTTCTGCATACTTCCAAATCTGTTGATATATTGCTAAAATTACCTTTAGAACTTTTTGCTAGTTTATGTTCACATAAGTAAAGTGGAATTGCTTTTGTTATCCTGCTTTCTGCAAATTGATAGCAAAGGTACAGCTAAGGATATGATTTGTGTATGTGTGTATATGTGTGTGTCTGTAATGGTACTGGGATTTGAACTCAGTATTTTGCATTTACTAGCAGGCACTCTACCACTTGTGCTATTCCTCCAGCCCCTTTGCTTTGTTAATTTTTTAAATAGGATCTTACTTTTTGCCCGGGCTGTCCTAGGTTGTGTTTATGTTTCTCATGTAGCTGGGATGACAGGCAATTGACACTATGCCCTACTTTTTATTGGTTGTAAACTTTTTTGCCTGGACTAATCTTGAGCTGTGTGACTTTGACCTTAAATTTTTTGCTTGATTGACTTTCCAATTGCAGCTCTCCAAGTAGCTAAGATTACAAGTGTGAGCCACTTCACCTAGTTCATAAGATTTTATTTTGTCTTCTTACTGGTTCCAACCCCTTGTCTTTTTATTTAGAATTTATTTTAAAATGTATAAAAACCATCTCTGAGGGAGAATAATGTGGCCTGTACTTTAGACTGCAGCTTTAACAAAGTAAAAGCTTGCAGAACCTCTGTGGCAGCCCTGATGTTGGAAGGACATGCTCTTTTCAGCACTGGGGATTCTACATTGAGTGTGTCTCTGTAACAGGAGGGAAACACTGCCTTGCACCTGGCTGCAATGCATGGCCACAGTCCAGCTGTGCAGGTGCTGCTAACTCAGTGGCAAGAAGTAAATGAGACCAATGAGGTAAGTGGAAGTGGTTATTCTGGCTGGGCATGAGACTTAACTGGGAGGGACAGAGGAACAGCTTTCAAGAAAGGAATGGGGGGGGGCTGGGAAGGTGGCTCAGTGGTAAAGCACTTGCCTTGCATGCCTGAGGCCCTGGGTTCGATTCCTCAGCACCACATAAACAGAAAAAAGCCAGAAGTGGCACTGTGGTTAAAGTGGTAGGGTGCTAGCCTTGATCTAAAGAGAGCCCAGGCCCAGAGTTCAGCCCCCACTACCGACAAAAAAATAATAGTAAAAATTAAAGAAAAAGAGGGCTGGGAAGGTGGCTCAGTGGTAGAGCGCTTGCCTTGCATGCATGAGGCCCTGGGTTCGATTCCTCAGCACCACATAAGCAAAAAAAAAAAGCCAGAAGTGGCACTGTGGCTCAAGTGGTAGAGCACTAGCCTTGAGCTGAAGAGCTGAAGGACAGCGCCCAGGCCCAGAGTTCAGGCCCCACAACTGGACCAAAAAAAGAAAGGAATGGGGAGCAGGCAAAGATGTTAGTGCCACAGGGTATAAAACTAAAAGATTCCTACCTTTTCTTTCAAATACACCCCAGTGGTATACTGGTTAATCCACATTCACTTATTCACCTACTGGAAGCTGTCTCCAAACAGAATAGAACAAAACAGCCCACAGAAACGCGGAAAGAACAAGAATCACTGAGGGCAAACCTTGAGTGTGGCTGGCCTTTACAAATCAATATGGGGATTGTCTAAATCCACCTTGACTGGCTTAACAAAATATATTTGACCAGCCATTTCATAAATCATAGAAATGCATTTCTCACAATTCTGAAAGCTGGGAAGACCCAGGTGAAGATAACACAGATTCAGAGGCTGCTAGATGCTGTGGTCTCCTTGCAAGATGGCACCTTCTGGGCTGGGAAGGTGGCTCAGTGGTAGAGCGCTTGCCTTGCATGCCTGAGGCCCTGGGTTCGATTCCTCAGCACCACATAAGCAAAAAGAAAAAAGCCAGAAGTGGCGCTGTGGCTCAAGTGGTAGAGCGCTAGCGTTGAGCTGAAGAGCTGAGGGACAGCGCCAGGACCCAGAGTTCAGGCCCCATGACCGGACCCAAAAAATAAAAAAATAAGATGGCACCTTCTTGTGGTGTCTTCACATAGCAAAAGTGTCTAACTGACCCACCCCAACTCATTACCATTCACAGAGATGGAGTCCTCTTAATCTAGGTCCCACCACTGAACATTATTGCACTTGGACTGATGTTTCAGCTTGGACTTTGGAGGGACAGAAACATTCATACCCTAGAAAACCAAGATTTGTGGTCTTAGTATTGAACTGAAATCTTGCTTATTCATGCTTTCTCTGCTGGGTTTTCATACTCTCCCACACTTGTGTGTTCACTGGGATTTCATCCACCTATTAGCTTTTGGAGTCAAGCCACAAACTAAAGCTCATAGTGATATTATGGTTTGGGATAAGGCCCTAATATCTGCAAGTCATGGAAGTTTCTGGTCCTATTAAAAGTTAATGCTAGATCACTAAGGGTTGTTCACATGATCATGCTCAAGAGCTGTGATCCTGAAACAGTCTTGGTGTAGTAAACTTTTTTTTTTTGTTGCGTCATGGGACTTGAACTCAGGGCCTGAGTGATGTCCCTGAGCTTTTTTGCTAAAAGCTAGTGCTCTATCACTTTGAACCACAGTGCCACTTCAGTTTTTTTCTGGTTCTTAATTGGAGATGAGAGTCTCACAGACTTTCCTGACTAGGATGGCTTCAAACCACAATCCTTAGATCTCAGACTCCTGAGTAGCTAGGATTATAGGCATGAGCCACTGGAGCCTGACAGGTAGTAAACTTTTATCAGTGAATAAAATACAAGCATGTCCCTATTACATGCATTTATAATTAAATTAATGTATTATAAAACATATAAGACATGCTAGAAATATAAGAGTTCTAGTTTAAAAATTAAACATAAATACATAAATAAAAATAAATATGGAGCGTTTTTTCCCCATAGACAGGATTATCATATATATACCTGATTTTCCCCTGCAGTTTCCTTTGTTTTCCTCTGCATATATGTTTTTAGTGGCTGCCCAGATTTCATTTAAGTATTTTTTTGCTTAGGACATTTAGTTTGTTGCAGTTTTTCTTCACTAGAGAGAATGTTGTCATGTACTTCTTTGTATATGAACTGTAGTCTGAATCCTCACTCTTTCCTTTGGGCTTATCCTTAGAGTTAGATTGCTGGGTCAAAGATAAAAATGTGTATGATATTTGTGATGTATTAAACAGGTAAAACCTTTCCTTTCATTTTTTAATGGTGGTGGTACTAGGCTTTGAACTCAGGGCCTCCCACATAGGCAATTACACAAACACTTGAGTCATACCTACAGACCATATACTTTTTGACTGCTTTTTATATAGGGTTATGTTTTTGTCCAGGCTAGCCTCAGACTACAATCTTCCCATTTATGGTCAGTTAGGCTGCGATTACAAGTATATACCTCAAGTGCAGTTTATTTGCTGAGATGGGGCCTCACTAACTTTTTGCCCAGAAGAGTCTCAAATTGTGATCCTCCCATTTTCCACCTCCCAAGTACATGAGATTACAGGGGTGTACTACCACATCTGACCTTTCTTTCACTTATTTTTTGCTTTTTTTTCTGTTTGGGTTTACCCCTTTCTGGGAAAATGAGAAGACAGAATATGAGGAGAAATTCCTTTATAAATAGAAGCATGTCCCAGGCAGAAAGTTAAAGCTTTTTGTGATATTGTTTTTCTTCTCACTGGACATAGAACACTGGTTCCAAGTTCTTGTCTCCCTGTCAACATGATTCTCCATATTTAATTAACTGAGTAAAACCTTATGGAACTAAAAACAGTTTATAGCAAAATCATGTTCAGGAGCAAAATGATAGGGAGTGGGGAAGAAATTCTGCATTTTTCTATAGTTCTAGGGAAAAGGAGTTTTCATGAGAAAGAAGTAGTTACTGTGTGAGAAGCAGTTATTTCTATATCCTATTCTATATCTAACATGTTTGGTCCATACTAGACACTAACTTTACCCTATTAGTGTTTCTAGTGGCTTTCAGGAAACTAGAATACCATTTTCACAAATGAGAGATCACTTTTTAAAAAACAAAATTAATGTTATTTTTAGTGCAAATGTACTTCTAATATTTTATGTTTCATGCTGCATTATAATTCCTTATTTCCAACTTTATCTTTCTTAATAGTCTTTTACCTTCTTGTGGGCAGAATCTTTCTCCTATAGGAAACAATTTGTAAAACAAATGTTTGCTCGAGAGTTTAATAAAGATAAAGAAAAGATGGTAGATGGAGAATCTGAAAGCAGGCAGTATAATGGAGTAAAGTGTACAGGCTCTGACCCAAACAGCTGGACTCGTACTGGGCTTTGCCATTTGTCAGCCGAGGTTTAGTTTTCTTGTCTGTAAAGTGAGGATAACATTAACTGTAACCTATAGGGTTGTTGTATGATGATTGCCAAAGCATGTACTCTTGGCAGTGTAAATTGGCACACAGATGCTCAATAATGCTATCCATGATTAAAAGTAATAGACAAAAGATATAAAGAAAACACACAGTTTTTCAAGCAACCTCATTTCATGCCAAGAGGCAATTAATTTTAACTTATTTTGCCTTTTGTCAGAATGGAGAAACGCCATTCTTTTTGGCTGTGGAAGGAGGTCATGAAGAATGCAGTAAAATGCTACTGGCAGCAGGAAGTGATGTGAATGTGCCAAATAAAGTACGTGCTCTGGGCCAGGTTCACTCACGTAGTGGGAGGGGCCCTTAGAAAGCTCTTGGGGGAATGCTGGTCTCCAATTGATCATTCACTGGGTTTTTATAGAATGAGTCTTAAAATGTATCCTGCTTTGGGTAAGAGTTAATCATTACCTCTGACATTTTTCATTAACATCTCGAAAGTAATTTATTGAAGGAAGAAAGAATTGGAAGTTATTATACTTGCAAATAGGACAAGTACTTATCACACAGACATTCTTACTCTACTTTGTTTCTCCATAGCAACTAGTACACAAATTGCTTATACGTGGTAGACATACTGGATACTTTTTTGAAAGTGTCCAAAAAGAAATGTATCTATGACCTGACTTATAAAATGGTAACCCCTCTGTACATCATCCTCATAATAGCAATAAAAATAATAAGAAATAATAAGAATAATAAAATTGAAGTTTGCCGTGTGAAAGCTCAAGAATACTTTTGTATTTTGTCTTGGAGCTAAAATTTTGAAACGTTCAAGACTGTAGTAGTATATGTTATTTTAGATCAGAAAACGATAACTTGAAAAATTAATGAACTCACCCAATATCAGACAACTCAGTAGTGTTAGTGCAAGGATTCAAACTCATGAATGATTCTGGTGTCTGGATTTTAAGAACAGTCATGGCCCTGCTTTCAGGTGAGTTACCATTCATATATATATATATATATATATATATATATATATATATATATTCTAATTAATATGGAAGTGTGATGAAAATAACTCATGATAACAAAATTTGAATAATTACTAAGGGTATAGTGTCATTGTAACCCTCATCTCAATATCATTCCTGGGAATGAACATCAGTCATAGTTTATCTCATTTTCCAGGAATTTCCATGTGTTCATACAGAAACTGTGACTTGACTAAACATGCCCTCATATACACCCAAGACACCACATGAATGTTGCCATGCTGTATACATATGCTGCTCGTGCCTTGTTTTTATTTTAATTGCTGATAGTTTGGAGATCTTTATGTCAGTACAATGCATAAACTTTTTTTCAAAAAATATAAATTAAAGCACTAGAATCAAGACGAAAGCCCAAACAGAATACATGTGTGTGTATATATATGTATATATATTTTGTTGGTGGGAATGGACATCTGTACAACCCTTTGGAAAAGGACTCTATGCATTTCGTTTCACTTATGATGTATGGTATATTATAACAGAAGGACAATATAAAAGGAAGGAAAAGCTAGCTAATGAACTAGATGAAGAAGTTACCATCAATAGCCAAAGAAATTAGTAATGTGTAATGAATGGTGGAAGAAGACCAGATAAACATTTGGCATATCTATCTCTTACAACATTATATAGCCATTGAAATGATAAGTACTGGGGCTGGGAAGGTGGCTCAGTGGCAGAGGGCTCGCCTTGCATGCGTGAGGCCCTGGGTTCGATTCCTCAGCACCACATAAGCAAAAAAAGCCAGAAATGGTGCTGTGGCTCAAGTGGTAGAGCGCTAGCCTTGAACTGAAGAGCCTAGGGACAGCACTCAGGCCCAGAGTTCAGGTCCCATGACGGGAAAAAAAAAAACCCAAAATGATAAGTACTAAAAAGATATTCTAGTATAAAAATACTCACAGAACCCTGATTAAAAGGCTGTGGGCATGGCTCAAGTGATTAGAACACCTACCTAGCAAACACAAGGCCCTGAGTTCAAAACCCTAGTATTCTAAAAAACAAAACAAAAACCCATTGGTTGAAAAAGAATAATATAAATGTTGATATAATGTTAGAGTTTATACATGGACAAGGACCTTGGGAGAGAATAGAAAATGAAGACAGTAGACTAATTCTCACTGAAGTTTCAGGGTTATGGATGGAATGAACAAACACAAAATTAAGCATTTGCAGAGCAATGAAAGGCTCATACTGCTTTTCAGTTGCTGCAAAGGTGTCCCCATCCTGTTTCCATCTAGTCCCTGGGAAGGTCTGAGGTTTGCTCCCTGATTCTGTACCTCCCCTCACTTCTGCATGGTTATCTGGCTCTTACAAGCATTGTGCTTATGAGAACATGGACACACATTCTCCCTACCTGACTGAGACTGCAGGCTCTCTTGCCCTTGCTCTTATGACCAGAGCTTCAGTTGCCTTGTTACCATTTAATCCTCAGAGTTTTATGCTAATGGCATTAAGGGTAGAAACTTAATCCAACCATGCTGCTTAAAGGAGTTTAGGAAGTAATTAGATTTGGTTGTTAAGTTAGAGTCCCCAGACTTGTAGCCTGGTGACTGTGTAAGGTGAGGGAGAGTGACCATATGGACAGAGATAAACATATGATCCTGCCATGATGTAATACAACCAGGGGACCCTTGCAAGGCCTGTTCCAGGAGGTTGGCCTTCCAGCTGCAATAAAGGCAAGCTCAGTAAACCTCTTCCTTATAAGTTGGCTTGCCTCAAGTACCTTATTATAGTAATGAAAATCTGACTGATAACACTTGTTCTAGAATTTTCTGCATGAGTTGATCGGCATACTCCCTAGATCAACAACATCAGCCCCCACTACAGGACACACTTGTTCCTATGTAGGCCAGAGAAGACCCCAGGGAAACATGCAGTGTGAAGCCAGATGCCAGCAGCATGGTCATAGGACCAGATATGCTGCAGTTTGCTTTGCGTTCACATCTTTATCTGAGTGATGCATCTGGTCATGGGAAGGCTTCATCTGCTGGTATTGACTTCCCTTGGTCTCCAGGAAGTTGCTTTTGTGTTCTCTTGTCCTTTTTCTGTCACCTTCTTTTTCTGTTGAGAGGGTACATGGTTGGGTCATTTCTGAGGAGGGAGTTAGAGTAAGATTATGGCTTTGGTTGGTAGCAAGCTCCCTCTACTTGTGCTAGATGGAGGGCTGCACAGAGTTTGGATAACAGTCTCTTCTCAGGGCTCATTAACTGCCTGGATCCAGTGGAGGCTTGTGTAGATATTAAGAAAAACTCATGCTTCTGAAGGCCCTACCTTATAGCTTATCAAATACATTTAAATTCTCCCACACTTAAATACTTTTTATTTGCTCCAAAAGACTGTATTATTTTTCCTTTAGCAGTTATTTGGCTAAAATATACTTCATCTAACTTAAGCCTGCCTCTGATTTCTTACTACTCTATGTGCATTCTTGGGAATTTGAAGGAGGTAAAAATCTCCAA
>NW_012267299.1:2332453-2364305 GCF_000151885.1 Dipodomys ordii
TGGGTGAGAAGTGGGAGAGGTCTGGAATAAAGGATGGTGAGGAAAACCTTCACCCAAGTGGGAATAACGCTAGGCTTGAAAACACCCATGGCAACGCAGAGAAGGAGGAGCACAGGAGACAAGAAGCAGGAAACCACTGAGACACTTCCAGAGGCTAATAACTTGAGTCTATTTTGGCTCAAGGAAAGGATTTGGAGCAGGGAAGCAGGGATTCAAACTACAGTTACCTGAGGCATAATGACTTAGTGTCTTAGGTCCGGCTGCTATAAGCAAATACCATAAAGCTAGTATTTAATTCTCATAATTCGGGGTGAGGGTAGAAGTCTGGGAAGAGGGTGTTATCAGGGTGAGGTTGTGGTGAGTTGGCTTCCTGCTTCCCTCATGTCTAGCCTCACCTAGTTGCTATGTCCTCACGTGGCAGAACAGGAACGAGGTAGACTTCTGGCCTTGTCTTCTGAGGGCAAGAATCTCATTCCCGAGGGCTCCACTCCATTGACCTTATCCCCTCCCCATTTCTACCACCATCACATTGGGCTGATAGATTCTGTGGCGAAACACATTCAGTGCATTGTAACTATGTCCTCAAGGTCACTGATACTGTCGTGGAAGTTGTTTTGGAGCCCAAAGAATTGGAAATACACTGGACTTGCTCTTTTAAAGCTGAACTATTTCTTTGTTCGATTTCATTACTGTATGACACACAGCAGAGAGTGTGTGGGATGGTAATGGGCATTCCTCTCTTACCTCTGCATCTGTCTCTTGCAGCTCCATGTCAGCGTTTTACAGATAGCAATCCGGAATGGCCACACATCCCTTGTCAACTTTCTTCTTAGTGAGAACATTGATCTGCACCTGAGGATGGAAGTGAGTTTATTCCAGTTAATACGGGATCTGGTCCTGGCGCCTGGGAGGCTGTCTGGGCCCAGAGATGTCATCCACGATACATGTTCAGGATGGCTATGGTTCACAAGGGAGGGATTCTTTCAGGGAATGCTGGCTCACTGTTTTGGAAAATCAGTCTCTTAATCTTGAGAAAGAAAACCTAAGGGGTGAATGGTAGAAAGCTATTGAAAGTTCGTGAACAAAGTAAAAATCTTTCGTGTTTTAAATCTTCGTATTTTTGTGGATAACACTTTCTCACGTGTCCAGAGGGACCATGACTTGTGTGTCGTAACCTCATAGGCCTGGGGAAAAATGATGAACCTGCACTAACTATGAAGAATGACCACCGAAGGATCTTGGCTTTCTTTGATAAGGGAAACCTTGACACTGATTAAGGTGTTTTGAAGTCTGAACTAGCTTTGGTAGAATTCACAAAGGCCCCTTTGTGCCCTCTATTCTGCATTGTGTTTTCATCTCTTTTCTGGGAGTATTATTTCCTCTGACCTTGCAGAGCTATTACGACTTACACTGACTTGGAAGGAAGCAGGTGATTTGACCCATAGCTGATCATTTCTGGAGAGTATAGTTAGGAAAAATTGGCTCCGAATTTACCACAGTGAGTCTAGAGAATGCTTCCTGTTTCTCTGGAAGAGCGAGGCCCCAGCAAGGCAGGTGGGCCTGGCAAGAAGGACTCTGACCACTTGGTTGAGACAAGGGCTGATTTCTCTTTTATCATGCTTGCTGTTTCCAAGGAGGAGGTTATTTCTAAACAAAGAGGACCCACTTCCCTAGGCACCACCTTCTCTTTTCCCTTACTCAGCCCATACTCTCCTAACTGTCCCATCTCTCCTCTTTCACTGTGTGCTGGGGGAACACTTCCCAGTTCATTACATCTCTCTTCTGTCAGTCTTCTGGTGTCCTGGGAGAGAGCCTATACAGGTGGTAAAGTGAGAGAGGCCTGAGCTCAGTCTTTGCCTTTTTTCTGTTCTCTGGCCTCATTACTGACCCTAAAAAGTGGGGATTTTAGGTGTAACTCTAGAGATTAGACTCAGAACAGCTCTGAATTAACTTACTGTTTAAAAGTGTCTGGGGCTGGGGTTGCTCAGTAAGAGAGTGCTTGTTTAGCATGTGCAAGGCCCCAGGATCCAGGGTGCTGAGGTTTGAACTCGGGGCCTTAGGCTTGCCAGGCAGTTGCTAAAAAATGAATGAATAGGAAAATTTGGTGTTGGTGACTTACTCCTGTAACTCTAGCTACTTTAGAGGCTGAGATCCCATAGGACAGAGGCAGAAAAGTCCACAAGATTTCATCTCCAAAAGAGTCAGCAAAAAGTTGGACTGGAGGCTTGGCTCAAGTGATAGAGAAAACTTGGCATTGGGAAAAAGGCTGGAGGTTGGCCCATATTCCTTGCTAAGAATATAGTTCTAGGGGCTGGGAAGGTGGCTCAGTGGTAGAGCGCTTGCCTTGCATGCCTGAGGCCCTGGGTTCGATTCCTCAGCACCACATAAGCAAAAAAGAAAAAAGCCAGAAGTGGTGCTGTGGCTCAAGTGGTAGAGTGCTAGCCTTGAGCTGAAGAGCTGAGGGACAGCGCCCAGGCCCAGAGTTCAGGCCCTATGACCCGATCCCCCCTCCCCAAAAAAAGAATATAGATCTAGGGTGACTGAGGGCAGAGCTGATGGCTGGATAGTAGTATACTTTCAAGGTAGCTTTAGATGATGAATGCCAAACACTTACTATGTGCCTATCACTGGGTTGGACTTTTTTTTTTTTTTTTTTTTTAAGACAGGGCTCTCATAGCGTCCAGTCTGGCCTAGAACTAGAGCTCCTCCTTGCCTCTTCTAAGTGATAGGATTACAGGAGTATACTACCATACCTGGTAGCATGAGCAATTTTAATACTCAAGATTTTCTCAGAAAATGTCTGCTGAAGTGAGTTGCCCTGTGATTTGAAGGATGAAGCCAGACAAAATGATTTGGATCTGAAATTCTGCTTTCTTTCTGCAGCCTCAGGAATCCCCGCTTCACTTAGCAGTTATCCACAACAACATCACAGTTGTAAACATCTTATTACGTGCACAGCATGCTACAGACATCTTAGATCAGGTAAGCCAACCACACCATATCTGGTCTGTGTGTTTTCTCATGTTGCAACACTATGTTTATGGGGAATTCTGATCAAGTTCAAGGCGTTGGGAAGATCATGTGTGTCCTTTCCAACCTTTTTCTCTGCAGCCTCCTTACCACGCTGAGCAGGATCCCTCTTTTCATTTGCAGATGCATGCCTAGAGTTCAGCCAGGGTGTGATTAAATTCACCTTGCACAGCTATAGCTAGCACTTTACGATAAACCCTCGCTCAGAGGTAAATTACCAGAGGCCCTTTAAATCAAAAGCCACTCCAGCAGTGTGAAATGCTGTCCTTGGCAGGGAGCCCTTAGCAGTAAGAAGGAAGCTTTGTTTCCACATTAGAGGCACTAAGCAAGTTTTCCTGTGCCCAAAGGCAAAGAGCTCTCTTGGAATTTAAAAAAAAACCAACAACAAAAAACAAAAACACAAAAATCCATCAGAGCCCAATCAACTGGAGCAGAATCAGATGCCTCATAAAGCAATCTGAGGCTGAATGGAAATGGAAAGGGGAATAATAAAGGGGTGGGCTGGGATCTGCCTACCCTCCTCCCACCCTTGCAGGCCTTCTTCCTAGGGACCCTGGAAGTGGGAAGAGAAGCCTTTCCTGGGGCTGAGGCCAAATGCGGCTTTGGGGGCTGTAGGCCTCAGAGAAGCTCCAGCTGTGCTCTCCAAGTTAAGTAGTGTCCAGAGGGCAGTGGGCCTGCCTGCTCCTTCTGGATCATTTCCAATGTGGTCTCCATTTCCTCAGGTCTCTGCAGCCTCCTCAGGGTTAATTTTTGCCCTGACCTGCAGGGAGACATATCTTCACCCCTTTGCTCTTCCAGCAAATCTTGCATCCTTGAGTCTTACTAAAAAGCCCCGAAATTGGAGGGTAAGGGGCATCTCTTGTTATTAGGGTACTTCTTATTTATTCAGCTATGTTAATGCCCTGAGTCTATCCAACTGAGCAAATTCTTTGCTAAGGACACAGCCAGAGCCCTGTGCTCAATGTGGTTTTCCAGCAAGGAGTGTATGTCAAGCTAGCTGTCCAGTGACAGAACGACTTTATCATTGCAAACTTTTTTTGTGTGTGAGAACTGCCATTCTACCTTTAAAATAAGAAAAGCATATTTTACAAGTAGACTATGTGAAATAGAACATATACACGTGCTTTCAAAAAAACTAACAACAAACCTTTAAATGTAGTCCCCATGGAGAAAGGTAACTCTTGTTAACATTTTGGCATGTATCGTTTCTTCTAGCCACTTTAGCAGTATTGTCAAGATGAGATTTTGAATTTTTTTTAATGCTTCATTAGAAATAGAAATAAACAATGCAGAGCTGCAAAATCAAACAGTTTGGTGAAGGTGGTGAAACCATTTAGGCACCTGTCTTAGGTTAAAATTGGCCTGTCCTGTAGGTGGAGGTCAAGGAGCATGCACAAAAGTCATCAGTGGTGAGGTTACTGACCGCAGCTGCCATCTGGAAAGCATGCGTGCCAATGTGCAGCTTACAGATAAATTTAAAGGAACCTTGGTACTGCTGACCTGTTAGGGCCTCAAAGCTCCACAAAGCCATCGACTTAACAAAACACAATTTTAAACCCAAGAATCTTGGACAACGTTGAAATTTGCTTTTGTGGGGAGATCTTCATTTTATGATGTGAACAATCTTTAGAGGAGCTTGTGTTTGTTTTTCTGAGTTGGTATAGCGACAGACCCTAGGTAGATTTGTCAGTTTAAGTGTGATGCCTAGAGAGATGAGCCGCAAGAGGAGCACACTGCCATCTGCTGGTGAATCTTATAAATGGTTTTTGAAGCTCTCAGCAAGCTCTCCAGAGCTGCACTTCTGGCTGTGGTCAGCTGTGTGACCTTGGAGTCACTGCTTCCCCTTTCTGGTTAAGAGGATGAGCTAGACAACTACAAAGTTCCTTTCTGTCATGGTGTTTTTTGTTTTTTGTGGGTTTTTTTTTGTCATGGGGCCTGAACTCTGGGCCTGGGCGCTGTCCCCCAGCTCTTCAGCTCAAGGCTAGCGCTCTACCACTTGAGCCACAGCACCACTTCCGACTTTCCTCTGCTTATGTGGTGCTGAGGAATCAAACCCACAGCCTCATGCATGCAAGGCAAGCGCTCTACCACTGAGCCATCTTCCCAGCCCCTTCATGGTGTTTGATAAATACCTCTGCAATAACATCCAACTGAGGATCTGATAAATAATTTTCTTGTGTTTTTCTGTATTTCTTTGAAACACTCACCCTTTTGACAGCAAAATGTTTACCCTGTTAAGTACTAGAAGCTATTAAGGTGCTGGTGACTCACGCTGATAATCCTAGCTGTTCAGGAAACTGCAATCTGAGGATGACAGGTTTTTTTTTTTTTTGTGGGTGCTCTATTTTGTTTTGTTTTTCAGAGCTGAGGATTGAACTCAGAGCCTTGCATTGAGCTAAATCCCCAACCCCTGAGGATCATGATTTGAAGCCAGCTGGGCAGGGATGTCCATGAGACTCATATCTCCAATTAACCACCTACAAGCTGGAATGTCTGAAGTGGTAGAGTACCCGCCTTAAGCAAAAAGGCTCAAGACAGTGTCTAGGTTCTGAGTTCAAGCCTCGGGACTAGCACTTACAAACAAAATGAAAACTAGAAGTTGGGCTGGGATATGTGGCTCAAATGATAGAGTTTGCCTGGCACCCACAAGGCTTACAGTGTCGAAAATTTAGAAAACAGAAAAGCATCAAGAAGGCAGTAAAGCCAACCTCCGCTATCATCTAGACATTGTCATTTTTAATGTGAACCATTTTCTTCTTCTTCTCCATGTATACCTTTGGGGTTTTGTGGTAGTAGAGATTGACCTGGGGTCTCTCCCATGCTAAGCAAGTACTTTTCCACTTAGCCATGTTCCCAGCACAGCTTTGTTTTTATTTTATTTTTATTTTTTGTCAGTTGTGGGGGCTTGAACTCTGGGCCTGGGCGCTGTCCGTCAGCTCTTCAGCTCAAGGCTAGCGCTCTACCACTTGAGCCACAGCACCACTTCCGGTTTTCTGAGTGGTGTATTGGAGATAAGAGTCTCATGGGCTTTCCTGCCGGTGCTGGCTATGAACCATGATCCTCATATCTCAGCCTCCTGAGTAACTAGGGTTACAGGAGTAACCACCAGTGTCCAGCTTTTATTTTGGTTTTGAGACAGGTCTCAACTTTGCCCAGGATGACCCTGAACTCATGACCTTCCTAAATACCTGGGATTGCAGGTATGAGTCACTATGTCTAGCTTTAAATCTACATTCTTTTTTTTTTTTTTGCCAGTCCTGGGGCTTGAACTCAGGGCATGGGCACTGTCCCTTAGCCTCTCTGTGCTCCAGGGTAGCACTCTACCACTTGAGCTACAGCTCCACTTCTAGCTTTTTTTGTTTATGTGGTACTGAGGAATTGAACCCAGGGCTTTGTGCATATTAGGCAAGCAGTCTGCCACTAACTCATCTACCGAGCCCTAAATCTACATTCTTAAATTAAGATTCGTTATAGTGTTATTGATTCTAAAATTATACTGTACATTTGTCTTCAAAATTGTTTGGCAAACACATATTATTCAAAAGTTACCAATGCATGCCTTTTAAGTGTATAATGAGGTATTAGTATTCCTCACCTCTATCTCAGAACTTAAAATTTTTTTTTTGTTTTCACTTTTTTAGTTTTTGTTTTTTGAACTCAGGGTTTGAACTCAGTGCCTCGTACTTGTTAGGCGGATGCTCTACCACTTGAGCCATGCTTCTAATCTATATTGCTTTAGTTATTTTTCAAATAAGAACTCACATTTTTTTTAGACCACAATCTTTCTACCTATGCTTTCTCCATAGCTGAGATTACAGGCATGTACTACCATGCCTGGCTTTGTTTACTGGAATGAGGTCTCACTGCCTTTTTTGCTTGAGCTGGCCTTAGGCTTTAATTTCTTCTCACTGGGACTCCAGTGCGAATAACTCTAGGTCAATAACTCCCATTTCTTTCTTTCCTAGACCCTGGAAACTACCATTTATTATTATTATGATTTCTATTTCTGTGGATTTGACTACTGTACCTACCGCATTTTTTAAAATGTGTGTGTGCGAATGTATGATAGAGTCTTACTATGTTGCCCAGGCTGTCCTTGAACCTTTGGCTGACTGATCCTCTACTCTTACCTCCTAAGTGGGACGACTGGTGCACAATGTGCCAGTTCTGCCATTGTTTTCCATGGGCATCTACTATTCCAATATAGAGCTGTTCCATGGTTTATCTAATAGGTCTCTGTTAGTTCACTTCCTCAGATATTTTCACCATTACAAACAATATGGAAGGACTGTCCCCTGTAGCCGTGTGAAAAATATAAGGGTATCCGTTTTGCCTTAAGCCCATCCTGCCTGCTCTCCTTCCCCTTGTGTGTGGAAGACACCTTGCCTTCTTCCCAGCTGCAGTTGTCCCTGTAAATCTTGTCGTGGCAGAGGCAGCGGACCCCTCTGCACATAGCTGCGGACCTCGGAAACGTGGAGGCGGTGGAGGCTCTGCTGCAGGCAGGCTGTCACCTGAAGCTCACCGACAAGGTAACAGCACACACTTCCGTCTGGTCACTGGGGTAGCAGCTAAGCCCTCCCCGTGGGCTGTGTGTGAGCAGCAGCCCTCCCTTGGGGAAATGGTCATTGACTAGAGACATGTCTTCCCAGTCAGGAACACATCTCAGTTTCCATTGAGCTCTGGTACAGGTTTGAACTCAGATCCTCCAGCTCACCTGACGGGTGCTCTACTGCTGAGCCATGCCTCCAACCTTGATTTTTCATGGATCTATTTTTAGGACAGGCTCTTGCTTTCCACTCAAGCATATACCTGAGCCACACTCCTCCTACATCTTTAGACTTGATCTGTAGTCACTGGGATCACAGGCAAGCAACTGTGTCCAGCTTCCTTCTGTGGAGACTTTGATGCCTGAAGTAGCCTGGTACTGAGATCCTGCCAATCTCTTTGATGCCTGAAGTAGCCTGGTACTGAGATCCTGCCGATCTCAGCCTCCAGGTAGCTTGGGGTGGAAGGAGCACACCACTACTCCCAGCTACAGACTTTTCTGCCCAGATTGTGCTCAAACTGCAATTCTCCTGTTCTGAGCATCCCAGGTCACTGGGATTACAGGCAAGAGCCACTGGCTTGTCAGAAATAACTTTTATCCTAAATAATAAAGAATTTTTAAAAGATTCAATGTATTTACTATTTTTTTAAGATTAGAACTTTACATGGTCCAAATATATATATGTATATATATATATATACACATATATATATACATATATACATTTATATATATATGTATATATACATGTATGTATATGTGTGTATGAATATATACGTAAACAACTAGAAAACATTGTATAGTAAAAATTTCGCACCCAGACACTACTTCTATGGCTCCCAGCTTACCTTGCCATATGTATATGTCTTTTGTTCTTGAATTCTTTATGCATATACAAACATAAATGTATGAGCCTTTATTCTATTCTTTCCGCTTTTTAAGATAAATTATGAACTATTAATGAAATAGTTATTAATGTTAGTAATACATTATTTTAACATATTATTTTGAATTTAGCTTCCCCCCCTCAAAGTTTTCTTAGAGTTCTTTATATATAAACATTAATGGTTTCTTCATGAGTTTTACAAGTTGCATGAGCATTTTAACACTTGTTTAATCTTCAACTAATAGGTATTGAAGTTGTTATTAAGCTTTTGCCAGAGTGGCAATGAATAAATGTAACTGCAACGAGTAAATGTACCCATGTCTATACTTGTTTTTAAACTTTTCACTGCATATTAATTGTAGTGAAATATACCTAAAATATAATTGACCATCTTTTTGTGGTTTGGTCTTTGGAAGTCCCTGAGTTTCAACTCAGGACCTACCAATTGCTAGGTAGGCCGTCTACCATTTGAGCCATACTCTCAGCTTTATTTATCATTTAGCTAGTTGGTCATTATTTATTTCATTACTAGTTAATAGTGGTATTTTTTGTTGTTCTTATTTGTCTTAGTTATTTTTTAAATATAGTCTCAGCTGCCTGGACCAGGATGCTCTTGTTTATGTCTCCTGAATAACTGGAATGATAGGCACGTGACGCTCTGTGCCTGACCCAAATTGACCATGTTAACACTTCAGTGAGACAGAGCCAAGGGCCTCAGCAGGGACTCTTCTACTGAGCTGCACTCCAACTCTGGACCTTGCAAGGCTCTTGTAGGGTTCCTGGCTAGGGGACCCCAGAGTCCTGTGGCAAAGCACTTCCCTCATTCATGCTGTTCTGTAGAATCTCACATTTTATGCTTGTACAATCTGAAATACTCCTACAACATTTTATTTTTTGTTTCTTTGGGCTGGTCCTGGGATTTGAACTCAGGGCCTGAGTACAGTCCCTGAGCTTGTTTTGGCTCAAGGATAATACTCTACCACTTGAGGTACAGCTCCACTTCTGGCTCTTTGAGGGTTAATTGCAGATAAGAGTTCATGGACTTTACTGTCTGGGTTGGTTTCGAACCATGATCTTCAGATTTCAGCTTCCTCTTGCATTCCAGGTGTGAGTCATCGGAGCCTAGTAGGTTGTTGTATCTTTATCATAAAAGTAATACAAGGAGAGAACGAAGGACGAGGTGACATTGTCCAAAAAGACATGTAGTCATAATTTACAACTACTCTGTACATCACCTTTATAGTAACAATAAAAAAGTTAAAGTAATACAGGGCCACCGTGGCTAATGAGACCTGAAAAGCACAAGGAAGAAAAACAGAGCCACACCCTCACTTCCCATCCAGCTGGCTAGTTAAGTTTAATATTTGTTGTTAGTATTTTCCTGGGCATTACTTTGTAAGTGCCTTATTATAGAATAAGGCACCTTCATTCACATCTACTGGCTGCACAGCTGTTTTGGGTGTAGAGAAGCCCATGGAGGAGGAATTTATGGGCTGGCTAGAGCTGGAGCTGGTGGAGCCGGACATCCGGGTCACTGGACATCCAGTTCACCACGTCCCTTAGTTACCACTTCACTTTGTTCTCAGAACAAAAGGCCAGGCAGGGCTAGCAGACTTGCTACAGTTTATTTTCTCTTCCTCTTTCTTTCAGAGTTCAGCACATAGTTGGCACCCAGAGCATATTTTTACTACTGAATGAGCGACCTTTTCTATCTACTCTTAAAAGTCTTATTTTTATTTTTTTAAACGGAAGATGTGTTTCTAAGACCTCATTAAGATCTAGACAGGAAACAAGGAGCCAAGGTTTGGTACAGGTTAGACTTTCCTGGAGCCAGTGTTGTGGGTCTAGTGGTCCTGGAGCTTCCAGGGGGCCTCCATTCCCTGGCTTCCTCAAGAGCGGAAGCATTGCGCTTTCCCTCCCCGCGGCACTTCCTATGGAGATTTTCTAATGAGCTTGAAAACTCTGGCTTGCAGAATGCTGCCTTCCCAAAATAGGCTAATTATGGTGATTCAAATGGCTTTACAAGCCAGAGTTTAGACAGCGTGCAATTAGAGGCTTGCTAAGTGCCTGCAAAATGCAGCTCTTCCTAATTTCATTACTGTCTCTTTTGATTAGAGGCTGATTACTTTCAGCCCTAATTTTCCAGCTCACCTGGGTCTTAGTGCCTGGACTAATCATGAAATCATTTGTGGGTGGGAATTGGACTTGAGGCCAGTAACCACAGTGTAAGAGAGTTATTGAGATAAGTTGGATTCGTTGCATTAGAAACACAGGTTCCTAGGATCTGAATAAATCCTGGAGGTTTTTTTTTTTTTTTCCCCTCTCTAGCCATTAATTTAAATTATCTTCAGGATTCTTTTTCTTTTCTTTCTTTTCTTGTTTTTTCTTCTCTCTTTTTCTTTTCCTTCTCTCTTTCTATTCTTTTCCTTCCTTCCTTCCTTCCTTCCCTTTTTCTTTCATCTGTGTGGAGGCTTGAACTCAGGGCCCAGGCACTTTCCCTGAGCTTTTTCGCTCAAGACTACCACTTTACCACTTTTAGCCAGAGTACCTCTTCCAGTTTTCTGGTGGTTAATTGGAGATAATAGTTTCACAGACTTAACCTGCCTGGACAGGCTTTGAACCGCGATCCTCAGATCTTACCCTCCTGAGTAGCTAGGATTACAGGCATGAGCCACTGGTACCCGAGTTTATCTTCAGGATTCTGTATGGGCCCTTTGAAAAGCAAAGAAGAGCTATTGTCCTTTGTCAGGGAAAAATGGCGAGACATAAAGGTTTGTGTACTGTGTATCACTGAAGGGGTACTCTGTACAAATCTATGTGCCTGGCTTTGAGATTTCTGTGTCTTGAGAAAGATGGGCCTTTTTGTCATTTGTAAAGGACACCATCATGTCCAGGACTGGGCTTTTTGCTCATCCCATTTGGTTAAGACTGGAATCCTCTGCCCTTTGTTAGAGGAACTGTGTTACAATAGAAAAGAATTTTAGAGAGTTGTTCTGTGAGCTGAATTTTTACTGTGAATTGGGTTTGCTGTCATTAGTGATACTGTTTTTAATAAGATCGAGTCCCTTCTCAAAACATGGCTTCCACTTCCTGGTCTAAAGTGGCTGTTCAAGCTCCTGACATCCTGGCAGCATTCCATTCAGGAAGCATAACCCTCCCTTCCCATCCTCTTTCTGGTACTGGGCCTTGAACTCAGGGCCTGCTGGGCAGGTGATATACCACCAAGCCACCACTCTAGTCTCCCTTTTCCTCCTCCTCTTCCTCCTCCTCTTCCTCCTTCTCCTCCTCCTCCTCCTCCTCCTCCTCCTTATTCTTCTTCCTGATTATGTTTGAGATAGGGTTTGGCATGTGCTTGCATTGTGACCTGCCTATTTATACTTCCCACAAAGCCAGGATTATAGGCATACATGACCATCTCCAGACATTGGTCAATAAGGGGCTTTTATGAACTTTTTTCCACAGGCTAGCCTCAAACCACAATCCTTTCCATCTCAGCCTTCTAAGTAGCTAGGATTGTAGGCATGAGCTACTAGTGACCAATTTCTCTTCTTGACAACAGTACTTCCTGGAAGTTATCTCTGCCCTTCCATTATTACAGCATTGGTCATAACATGGGTCCCATACACAATTGCAAGGGAGGCTAGAAAATGTGAAGAGTGGTTTGGGTCCCAAGGATTTTATATGTATTATCACATGTACCCCCAGCCCTGGCTGCAACTGAAATGCAGGACTGGCCCAAATTCACTCAACAAGGGAATGGTAGGGTGAGGATCTGAACCTAGGTCCCTGTTCCCAAACTCGACTTCCTAACTACCAAGCCAAACCATTTGACCTTTTCTCTTTTTGTATGTATTTTTAATTGTAAAAATACTGTTCAGAGGGGTTACAGTTACATGAGTAAGGTAATGAGTATATTTCCTATTGAGCATTTTTACCTCCTTCTTTGTTTTCCCCCTATCATCTCTTCTCCCCCAACTCCTCCCTCCTCGCCCCCCAACCCTAAAGTTGTAAAGTTCATTTTCAACATAGTGTCTTGCACATCTCATTGTTACAGTGGGTTAACCTGTATCCTTATTTCAGCATTTTTTAATTTCCCTTCCATTCCCCAATTTAGAAAAGTGTATATACAAGATGCAGGGAACTGGAATCAAATACAGTGAAAATAAGGGTTATACCATGGGGGAAGAACATACAAAAGAAACAAAAAAACCACATGGTACATTATATATACATTAAAAACAACAGCAAGAAAGATAAAACCACTTGTGTCCCTATGTTGGGGTTCATTTCGCTTGGCATCATCTTACATGGTCATATATGCATAACTTTTGACCTTTTCTGCTGGTCCTAGACATATACTAGTTACAGCAAATAAGGGAAACTGTGAGACCTATGTTTCTTGGGCCTGGCTTACTTCACTTAATGTAATTTTTTCCAAGTCATTGCTTTTATTTTCTTTTAAAAATTTCAGCAAGGAAAGACTGCCCTGGCTGTGGCGTCCAGGAGCAATCACAGCCTAGTGGTGGACATGCTCATTAAAGCCGAGAGGTACTATGCCTGGAGAGAGGTAAGGAAGGCCTGTATGGCACAGCCCGGACTCTTCCAGCAACCCCTGCCTTCCTGGCAGTGTGGTGCCTAGGCAATGACGGGCCCTCTGCCCCTCGCTTCCGCTGCTTCTCTCCTGTGCCTCTGCTGACATCAGCAACAGAACTGACGGTGGGTGGAGGCCCTGCAGGGCCCAGCAGCCCGGTCCAGATGGGCTCTCCTGAGCCTAGGATTGCAGCTTGTGGGGCTGAGTCCTCGCTATGCCGTCTGCCCCACGGTCTCTGGCTATGGTCCTAAAGATGCTCCTGTTGTGTCTGCAGTTTTCACCCTGCCCCTAGGGGCTGTGTGACACTCAAGTGTTCTGTGACAATCATGAAACTCATCCAAGGACACGAAAACCTTGTCTTTAGGTCACTTCTTTGCCTTTCTTTCATTTTTTACTCCTCTGGTATCTGTTCCTCTCACAGCTTCTAGGTCAACTGCCCTCGCCTTGCACACTGAAGTCTGGGCCTCCGGCAGGCAGGATGACCTTACCAGAAGACAGGACGTCCTTACCCGACAGCTTAGGCCCATGGGCCAATGCAGGTCCTCCATGCAGGCCTGGACTGCTGTTATTAGTCCATTCTGAGAAGCTTCTTAAGTCCTCAGAGCAGCAGCATTTATTGGGTGCATCTCCCTTACAACCTTGAGAAGTGTCTCCTTAAGCAGTGTGATTTCATAAGCCATGTGGATTTCATAGGCCATTTATCACCAAAGCTAGGTGGTACAACCACTGTCACCCATCCAGGGACTGTGTTGATGAGAATCTAAGTTATATGGCACATGACAGTACCCGGATTCTTGTAAAGGCCATCCTTGTAGATTTTCTTGCTTGTAGAACGATGGCAACAAACAACCACCAACAAAAAAATGAAGCCAAGCCCCTAAACAAAACAATGGTGAAAACAAAATCACAAAAAATTGCTTTGCCTGTGAAACTTTTTTAAAAAACATTTTTTAACATTATAATTCTTTGTGTAGCCTCTCCTTCTCACTCCCTTCCTATTTTTGTGTTCCTCCTTTTACCTTTGCCTGTTTGCTTTCTCCTTATGTACATTTTCTTAAATTGTTGCTGTAGTTGATTAAAGACAACTTTACCAAGTTCTGCCTTTTCTCTTGCTCTTTAGTGGGTCCTACATTTTGTCCGAGAATAGAAAGACTCACTGGCTAGGTTTTTAATGCCTGGTGGCATTCTTTGATTCTTTTGCCAAATGAGACTATAGTATTTCCATTAAATGGATAAACCTTTTTTTCCTCTAACAGATGTTAATGATGTTAGATAAACATTGAAAACAGTATAGAATGTGCAAATACAGCCTCACAGGCTGGAGGACATGTTAACCGGTAACTGGGTCTTCAGATCTGTGCTAAGAGGAAATCTTGTTTTTAAGATACAGCTTTACTTACACCAAATGCATTTATAATTATTTCAAATTGTCTTTTGTCTGTCAAACATGTTGTATCCTGGACTAATATAAAATGATTCCTAATAGTCATTTAAAGTTCCTTTCTTGTATCCATTATCGATTTATATATCCTATATCTATGGTAGATTATTTCAAATTAAATGTCTACTTGATGTGTGTGTGTGTGTGTGTGTGTTTGTGTATGTGTGTGTGTGTAACTAACCAATCACCCATTATTAAATTCGGTGGTTAGAGGGAACTTCTTAAAATCTAGCTTATGCTGTTTTAAGTTCTAGCAATTCTAGCTTGTGTTACTCTTCCAACTAGTTGTTTTTTTTTTTTTTTTTTGGCAGACTAGCAATTTACTGTTTTCCCTAGCTTAGGGCCAGTTTATGATGACTTATTAAGGAACTGAATTTTTTGTTTTGGGTCCGGTTGTGGGGCCTGAACTCTGGGCCTGGGCACTGTCCCTCAGCTCTTCAGCTCAAAGCTAGGGTCTACCACTTGAGCCACAGCGCCACTTCCGGCTTTTTCTTTTTGCTTATGTGGTACTGAGGAATCGAACCCAGGGCCTCATGCATGCAAGGCAAGCGCTCTACCACTGAGCCACCTTCCCAGCCCTAAGGAACTGAATTTTTAAAAAAACAATATGACAGTTTGAACTCAGAGCCTTGTTCTTGCTTACTAAGCAAGTTTTCTTTCATTTGAGCCACACCCTCAGCCCCTTTTTGCTTTAGTTATTTTTCAGAAAGGGTCTTGAATTTTTGACTGGGGCTGGTCTCCTGTGCAGCTGAGATGCCCAGTTTCTTGGTTGAGATGGGGTTTTGTTAACTTTTTCCCCAAGCTGGCCTCTAGTCACAGACCTTTAGATCTTTACCTCCTGAGCCACCATGTTTGGCCTCAAACTGAAGCCTTGATACTTGAAAATTAAATACCCAAAAGAAGATAGGGGAGAGGAGTTGAAAGTAAGGCCATTAAACATGTTTATCATTTTGACATTTCCTTTGTCATTACATCTCTCTGGTCTTTTGAAGTCAGCATGGGACAAAACATTGCAAAATCCTTCCCACTTTCTGATAGCTGCACAGTACCTGTGTGTGTGTGTGTGTGTGTGTGTGTGTGTGTGGGTGGGTGGGTGGGTGGGTTACAGGGGATTGAACCCAGGGTCTCGCCCATGTTAGATGAGTATGCTACTATTGGAGTATCTTCTATTCTCTTCTTTCTCTTTTCTTCTTTTCTCCTTTCTCATCTCTTTTCCTTTTCTCTTCTCTCTTCTATTTTCACTCTCCTTCCCTTCTTCCTTCCCTCTCCCTCCTCTCCCCTCCCCTTCCCCTTCTTCTCTCTTCTCCCCTTCCCCTTTTTCCCTCCTTTCCCCCTCCCCTTTCCCTTCTTCCCTCCTCTCCCCCTCCCTCTTTCTCTCCTTCCCCTCCCCCCTTTTCTCCTCCCCCCCCCTCTTCCTCCCTCTCCTTCCTCTTTGTCCTCCTCCTCCTCCTCCTTCTCCTCCTCTTCCTGCTGGCCTCAGCCTCAAGACCTTTCTGTCTGTACAGTAGCTGGGATTACACCATGCCCAGCTTCTATTCAAACTTTTTCTTTTTAATTTCAAGACATTTGTCTCTATTTTGGATGAGTAAAAAACAAAAAGACCCAGGACAAATAACACTGAAAGAAGTCCTGGCTACCACCTTAGCAATTATATGTGGAACATACAAACTCTGAAATAAGTGATCATGCCTGAAATAATTTTTCAATTTAGGAGCATGAGGAGAGCACTGGGGAGCCCTCAGCAGGTTTCACTCTGACATTCAAGCAAGACCACAGCCCGGAGACGAGACACATCCGCACACTTCTCTGGAACCTGGCTTATCGGCAGCTGCAAGTTAATGAGTGGCAGAGGTTGGCCCGCTTGTGGAGCTTTACAGATGACCAGATCAGAGCCATTGAGGCCCAGTGGTCAGGTGAGTGTGGACCGATCAGCTGGTGGGGGGGATAGCACCCTCCCTCTTCCCAGTCAGTGCCTGGCTCCCCACAATGAGCCCGGGATGTGGGAGAGGGACAGACAGCTGTGGTTGGTAAGTGTGCAGAGCTCATGTCTCGGTGAGCTGTAGTAAGCTGCATGTGCAGAGGGGTGACTGCTTTCACTGGACCACAGGAGATAGCAGGAGCAGGCCACCAAAGAAACCAAGGCTCCTGGCTGAATGGCATCACGCCATTAAGGCTTTGAACAGTTGGCCTGTCCCTGGTAAGACAGTGTCCCTTGAAATGCTTTTTTTTTTTTTAAGCTGGCACATATTAATTGTACAAATGGATTTCACCGAAACGTTTTTACACATGTAAACAATGGCAAACCTCATTCCCTCTCCCTCTCCCCCATCCCAACTGTCCTCCTTAAAACAATTTCAGCAGGTGCATTCCTCTATTTCCTGAGCAAATACACCTGCTTTGACTTTATTCATTCCCATCACCCTCTTTGTTAGACCTTCCCACTCCTGCTGCTACCACTGTGTTCCCAGCCTATTTAGTTTTGGTTATTGTTATTATCATCATCATTTTAGTTAGGGCCAGCTTGAACCTCAGTCCTCTTCCATCCAGTCAGCACTCCATTTAGGAAAGAGAGAAATGGAAGAACCACAAATCTCAAACTTTGCTAATTTATGTCTTTATATTCATTTTATTCATGGACTTTATGTAGTTTCCTATTTGCTTTTGGATTTCCATCAGGATTGATTAACTGTTACTACAACACAATGCCTGAGATAATTTACAAGGTGAAAAGGTTTATTCTGACCCACAGTTTTGGAGGACTTTTTCTGCCCACAATCAGTTGGTCTGTTGCTTTGGTCTGTGGGTAAGGTACACAGCTGGTAGGAATTAGATGGTAGAATCACAAACCTGTGAGCACACACATCACACCCAAGCAAACGATGGGACTTTGCATGACTAATTCGAAGGGCCCATCTCCATAGGAACTAATGCTGATGATGTACTAAAAAAAATAGAGATGAACTAGCTTCAGAAAAGATTTCTGAGGACTCCTCTTTGGGGTCCATCTCTTCCTTTTAAGGCTTTCATTTCATATTCAAATAAACTTTAGCTGTAAAAAGAAAATAAGATTTCTTTTTTTTTAAATAAGATTTCTTCTTTGTCATTTTGTTAAGATTTCTGCGTGGTAATTAATTAGGCATAGGGTGTTCTGTGATGCCTTCAAGAAAATTGAGCTGTCTTTTAGAAATCTCTCTTGACTTACAATACTTCCCCACAGAATAAGGAAGATTTAAAAGTTGTTCAGTTAAATCTTTAGGAGTAGGACTACAGGTGCAGCCTGCATAGTGTGAGGCCCTGAGATCAGTCTCCAGCACAGCAATGATCAAGTTAATAATTAAATAAAAATATTTATGGACGGTCTGCAGTGTGTTTCTCTCCACCAGGGCTAGAATACATGTTGTCTAAGCCATGTGCTCATGTGATGGTTTTGCCATCTCTTTGACATGGTGACACTGATGTTGATAATCTAGTTATTTTGTTGGGAATTGTAGGCTTTCGAGTGAAGACAAGCCATGCACATGGTATACAAGAAGTATTAGTTAGGAACAAGATTAGGGAAAGAACTGAGGATTTGCTTTCCTAGGACTACGTTATTTATGCACATAGTTTCTTTTCTGGAAACATTTGCCCCTGTAAAGTCTGAAGAGCCAACTTTTTTCCACACCCCATCCCCAGAGCTCAGGGTCTCTTTTGGAGGACCATCTGTCTGCTTCTGTAAGGACCCTGTCATAGGGGTGGTGTGCGATCCTGTGAACTCTTCTCAGGAGTGACAATGGCTTTGGCACTGTCATGTCCCAGCATCTCCCCAGTGTACCTGTCAGGAGTTTGTCTGCAGCTGGGTTACAGAATGAGAAATCCCGACCTGAGTTGCAGAATTTCCTGAGAGCCAGTTCCTAGACACAGGGGAGGCCTTAATCAATAATGAGATTTGGGCCATCAGTGGCAGCACAGAATCTTGTTACAGGTCTGACTCAGGACCTGCATGGTCCTGGTAATGAGATGCCCAGTGACATACACACTTGGGGCAGGAGATGCTCTTGATTACAGCAGCTGTCTTCCCATCACAGAAAACTCATCACATTAACACTGTCATCGTGGCTGGGGTGTTGGCTTAATGGTAGAATGCTTGCCTCCATGCATGATGCCTTGGGTTCGATTCCCCAGTACCACATAAACAGAAAAAGCCGAAAGTGGCATTGAGGCTCAAGTGATAGAGTGCTAGCCATGAGCAAAAGCAGCTCAGGGACAGGGCAAGCCCTAGGACTGGTAACAAAACAAAAAACTGTCATCACCACCCACAGACATGGCATGTGCTTAGTTCCATGAGTGTTCCCTTAGGGGCACTCTAGTATAGGAGGTGCAGGACCCCAGGAATCCAGATTCTGGGCATCAGACAGAAGCAGGCAGGAACTGAAGGGCTTCCCTGCAGCTCTGGGCTCTTGGTCTGATTGGGTGGGCAGCCAAGGTGGTAGAGGCAACTTAAAATCAAGGTTACCTTGGAAAGCAGCATCGCTTATGGTGTTTCATGCGACCTCTTGCCCTTGGCACAGGAAACCAGAGCTTCCGTGAGCATGGCCACAGGGCTCTGCTCATCTGGCTGCACGGGGCTCTGATGACACAGCCCCACCCTGCCAAACATCTGTATGAAGAGCTGGTGCGTGCAGGTTTTCCTGAACTAGCTGGTGAGTCACAGTTCCCCAGACAGAATCTCCCTCTGCGTGAAGAGATGGGGGACAGTTGACAAAACAGCCCTGGAACAGCAAGCTCTGCCAAGGGCGCATACTTGGCCAGCAGTTTCTCCTTTGGTAAACGGCCCAGTTTACAATGGTCCTGTGTTAGCCCCATGGTTCTCAGTTTCACCCTGGACTGGGCATTGTGGGAGTGTCTCTGTGTATGTGTATTCGCGGGTGTGGATAATGGGGGTGGGAGACAAATGCTAAACTCTCTTCTATGGCGGGCTATAGGTTACAGCACTGTCTCTACACCTACACTTGAGAAGTTTTACCCCTGTTGGGGTGACAATGTGTGAAAATGTTACATCTATATACTTTGCCAGCTGAAGTTATTATAAAAATCATTCAGGAACTGGGGACATGGATCAGGTGGTAGAGTGATAGGCCTTGAGTTCAATTTTTGGCAACATACACACATGCGCGCACAGACACACATAAGCGCGCGCACAGACACACACACACACACACACACACACACACACACACACACACTACTCTGCACAATCTAAGGAAAATTCTTTGACAACTTATCAATAAGGGCTGGTGGAATGGCTCAGGTGTGAGGCCCTGAGTTCAGTCCCCAGTACCTCAAAACCAATTTTTTTTTTTGGTCATAGGGCTTGAACTCTGGGCCTGGGCATTGTCACTCAGCTCTTCAGCTCTAGGCTAGCATTCTACCACTTGAGTGGTGATTTATTGGAGATAAGAGTCTCACAACTTTCCTGCCCGGGCTGGCTTTGAACTGCAGTCTTCAGATCTCAGCCTCCTGAGTACCTAGGATTACAGGCGTGAGCCACTGGTGCCCGGCTTCAAAACAAAAAGTTATTAATAAATTAGGTGGGACTATAGCTCTCATACAAAGACCACCATTGAAGCAAAGTATGGGACATTATTTCATAGAAGCAGTTTTGTCTGGATTTGAGGCATAAATGAATAAATCTGGCCACTGGTCCAGCATTGTTTCAGGTACATGTAGCTCATGGACGACACCTACCCCAGGATATTATCCTCTAAACACTGGGCTTCCTTCGTCATTAAATTTGTTCTTTCCTGTGGAACAGTCTCTGTAGGAACTCTCAGGGAATACCATGGAGTGGTGGTTTGTGCTCTGGAGCAGGACTGAATCATTTCGGTATGGCCTTCCACAGGTTTTGGTTCCTCACCATGTCAGGGTTCTTATCTATTAACTTAGGGCAGGCAATGAGCCCATCTACATCGAAGGGCTGTCATGGAATAAAATGGGTGATGTTATCTAACACATAGTATTCTTAGAAATATTAGCTACTCATCATACTTAGTATCCTATTTTTTTTTTCCAGAAAAGATTCGCCAATTCAAAAGCTCATCTGACTCCAGCTCCAAGAAATGTGTAGTTTCTTAAATGCCTACAGGAACTTCTTAGTACACTTAGCATCCGGTTCTTTTAAATTCAGTCCTGTCTGTGCCATGAGTTTCATTCGGCAGTGTTGATTTTCCCCCCAGTGATGAAGATAGTACTGACAGGTTCCTGGAGCTGACGACAAAGAGGCTGGACTTTTTAGATTTCCCAACCACTGGAAAGTCATGTTTTCTTTTTGGTTTTTGTTCAAGGCAAGTTGCATGTGATGCTCATTTCTGTCAATGGGGCAGTCCATGAACAAGATAATCTAGGAGGGCTTTGTCCATGTTTAGAAACAAAGCAGCATGCATGGTGACATGGGGAAAACCAAGTGCTGGAAGAGATAGATGTGGTTTTGAAATTGGGGTTCCCACTTGGGACCTATGAGGCCTGGGAATCAATATTATTTCAGTTCTCAGATTGAATTTCCATCTGTATAAATGGGGGAAATGTCTCTTCTAAGAGGTCAGAGTGAGGATGAAGAAAGAACATCCGTGATGGCTGGAGCCCGTGGCCTGGAAATCAATTTTTAATTCTCTTTGGTAACAGAAATTCTGTTTGAAAATAGTCACTGGTAACCTTGAATCACAGAGAAGTATGGTATTACCTAGGAAATTCTAGAAATACACCAATGTATTTTTAAGCTCTTGGTTGATTAATTACAGGTGACTTTAATTTTCTTGCTACTTTTTGGTATGATCGAAGTGTTTTCATTAGGAGTATTCATTATTGCAATCTGAAAAGGTTACAAAATGAATGTGAAATCAATATTAATTCTCATCAGTTTATGTCTCCCTATTTGCTATAATTTAAGTGGCCTCACCTGGTTTGCTTTGCTCATGTATAACACTTTTGTTAGGTTTAATTCCACACACCTTATGTGGTTTGAGCCTTATATAAGCTTTGTGCTAGCTGCATTCCAGGCTGCTGGTCTTTGAGAGAGGAATCCACCAACAGTCCTCCAGCTCTCCAATAAAGACTCGTAATTTGGACTTTTAAGTGGTGGCTTCTCTGTTTCTCACGACTGAAGGTCCTAGCAGACTGCTAAGAACTGACTTATTTTGCTGTGCCTGTAAACACAGATGCAAACAGGCAGGGTGGCAGATGCTCTTACTAGACAGATGACACTGAAACTGGCCCAAGACCATGGCCTAAGAGCAATCAGCCAGCCACAGACAGGTGGAGAAGCCTGAAGTTCTTTTGTTCCTAAGCTGCCCAGATGACTTCTTTGTACTGAGCAGCCACTGAAGTTTCTGTCAAGCTCAGCAGGTCTACACTACACAGGCTAGTTTCTGTTCAGAGAGGACAGTGTGGCTCAGTGCTGCAGTTTCAAACAAGGGAGGAAGAACATCAGAGGCATGTCGCTCTAACAGGAGATTCCCTACTGATGCTTTATACCTTCATTTTGGTGCTAATGGTGAAAACTTCCCCTCTTTTACCATTCATGTCTTTATTTTTTTCACTTCAAAGTAAAAATATCTTCGTTTTCCTCTATTCCTACTTCCCTCCTCCCTCTTTTCTTCCCCTGCCCCCACTTCCTTTCATATTGTTCCACTCTCCCCTAGGGCCTTACTATATAGCCAACCTGGCCTCAAACTCATGATCCTCCTACTTCAGCCTTCCAGATACTGGGATTATAGGCATGCAACACCATGCCTGGCTTAAAAATACCTTAGTTTAATTTTTATTAGATTTATAATGTTTTTAGTGCTGTTCCCTGTCAAAATTTTGTGTAAATTATGGGTCAGTAACACTGGAAATAATTGTTTTAGAAAACACTGCATAGAAAACAGGATTTATAAACTCTAGGGATATAACTAGTAACAGGCTGAATATATTTACAAATGAAGTTCATGTTTTAATTTAAAGAAGCATTACTTAATTGTTTAAATAAAAATAACATTAAAATACTTTCTACATATAGTTACAAAGGATGGTACAGCTTGCAAAAGAGGTAAGTTTGAAAAGATGAACATGATGTATCCACGATCTTCTAACAAGGCTGGAACGGTTAGAGGAATGACGATGTGTGTGTGAAAAGGTTCACTTTAGTCAACCACTTTTATGGACTGAACATTTGCCAGAGACTGGGTGTGGGCTGACCTGCTTCCAAGAGATCTAGATGCTGTGACACTTTCAGGATGGATGGTCCGTGGATATTTTGCAGCAGCTGCTTGAGAAATAGTTTGCTGAAAAGAGAAAAGTTGCTTTAATAATCCCTTAAGAGTCTATGTATCAAGTATTTTATCTCCACATTAAGCATCCAGTAGATAGAAGTAATGGATGGGGTGAAATAGCCAGGTGAACAAATGATGAAGCCCTTTTCCAGAATGAATCCATAACGTAGCACTAGCCTGCGTTTCTACACCCACATAGAATACAGAGCAATGATCAGAGTGACGGAGGTGCTCCTCCAGGACTCACCCATCCCTCTCCTCGTTCTATCCAGTGTTCCCTGCACTGGCTCACCATTAAAATGCGGTGTCTAATTCTGGAAGACACTAGGAAGTACTGAGGATTCAAACCAGAGTAGCAGAGGCCTCATATTTTTGCCTATTTCTGCTTCAAATTCTATATATATTTCTATTATACACATTTATTGCAACTGAATTTCTTTTAATACTAGAAATATGCAGACAATTGTATTGATAAAAGGGGAAGGAGGTAAAAAAGCCAAAAACAAACACCAAAAAAACCCAGGAGCAAAGTTAAAAGTAGAAGAAGTTTTCTTCTAATCAATTCTGCTACACAAGCAGCTGGTTCATGGGTACACAGTTTTTGTTCTATATCATTATATGTTTTACCATTTTTGCCACCAGCACACTGGATTCTTTTTTTATGCTATTTGGTAGAAGAAGAAATGTTTCTGAAACCAATTTCTTAACAGACAGAAAAAAGACATGGTAAATGGAGTATATGGAGACAGAAAGAGAAGGCAAAACAGGTGTCAGACATTACAAATTTTTATATTTCCCAAACTCCTTTGAAGGTTTTCTCAGTATACAAACTTTCAGGAAAAAGACCATGGACTCGTGGTTCAATGCAGACTCACCACTGTGACTGGATGATGTTTTTCCACAACAACGGAGCTCATGGGAGGAGAAACTCCCATTATAGCCAAACTGCTATTAATTCTATTCTTTGAAGCAAAATCACATCTCCCTGTAATCCGGGCTGTAATTGTTTTTGAAGCTTTCTGTTGTGCTGAAGTTACCATTCTTGGCACATACTACAAAACAAACAAAACAAAATATCCAGTTGGTAGAAAACCTATGTGAAATCTCTATTGCTTTCAAAGAAAATATACAGCACAGGCCACCAGTGCCTCATGCCTGTAACTCTAGCTACTCAGGAGGCTGAGATCTGAGGATGAGGATTGGAAGCCAGTGTGGGTAGGTAAGTCTGTGAGACACTTATTTCCAATTAACCACCAAAAAACTGGAAGCGGAGTTGTAGCTCAAGTGCTAGAACACTAGCTTTGAGCAAAAACTCAGGGCAGTGTTTAGGCCCTGAATTCAAGCTCCAGGACTGGTGCGTGTCCCATGCACACATACATACAGTTTGATGAGAGAAAACGAAAACCCAATCTCCAAATACTCCAAAATTCCCCTGTAAACATATGCCAACTATTTTAGAAGATTTGAGAAACTGTTGCATTGATGATGATTCACAGGAAGTTGCAAATTCTATAGAGAAGCCCTTTGTACTGCCCCCATTTTCCTGAGTGATTAACCTTTTGATGAATTCCAACAATGAAACTAAAAAGCTGGCACTCATGTAATGCCTGTGGATAGACTTATGTCATTTTGTCACATGTAGATTTTTGTTGTTATTGTTGGTCATGGGGCTTGAATTCTGGGCCTGCGCGTTGTCCCTGGGCTCTTCAGCTCAAGGCGAGCGCTATACAAACTTGAGCCACAGCACCAGTTCCGGTTTTCTGGTGGTTAATTGGAGATAGGAGTCTCACAGACTTTCCTGCCCACTGGCTTTGAACTGTGATCCTCAGATCTCAGCCTCCTGATAGCTAGAATTATAGGCGTGAGCCACTGGTGCCCGGCATATGTAGATTTTTGTAACTAGCCATGCAAATCAAGAATAGATTGTTCCATCACCACACAGATGTTCCTCACATCTCTTATTTCTAGTCTCCTTGGCTCTCCTTCCTTCACAACCACAGTTTTATGAGCAAGTTGATCCAGAAGCAAAATTAATATTACCAATGACATATATAGTTTTGTGTTCTGCCTTTTCCCTGTTTATTAGAAAACTATGATCTTGAGCCAAAGTAAAAAAAGAAAAAACCTCAGCTGGAAACTGATGGCTCATATCTGTAATCCTAGCTACTCAGGAGGTTGAGCTGAGGATCACAGTTCAAAGCCAGCCTTGGCAGGAAAGTTCATGAGACTCTTACTTCCAATTAACTATCAAAAAAAAAAAAAAAAAAGCCAGAAGTGAAGTGGCAGCTCAAGTGGGTAGAGTATGGTAGCCTTGATCAAAAAAGCTCAGGGACAGTGTTCAGGCCCTGAGTCAAGCCCCACACTGAGCACGTAAATTAATAAATAAAAATAAAAAATAAAATAAAATATAAATAAAAAAACCCAAACCAACCCAAAACAAACAGGGGTTAGTGCTTGTCTAATATGAACTAGGATGTTGATTCCCTGCTCTGAAAAACAAAAACTTTTTTTTTTTGGGTCCAGTCGTGGGGCCTGAACTCTGGGTCTGGGCGCTGTCCCTCAGCAATTCAGCTCAAGGCTAGCGCTCTACCACTTGAGCCACAGCGCCACTTCCGGCTTTTTTCTTTTTTCTTATGTGGTGCTGAGGAATCAAACCCAGGGCCTCAGGCATGCAAGGCAAGCACTCTACCACTGAGCCACCTTCCCAGCCCCATGAAAAACAAAAACTTTAATACCTTTTGATGAATATCTACCTTATCTAATAATTGCAAATACTTATCCAATAATGTAAACATTCTCCCTACTTTATTTCATTTCAGCTTTATTTTCAATGCACATGAATTTTTAAAATTACTGTCATTAACCTTGTCAACAATGTTTTCTTTCTCTCTCTCTCTTTCTTTCTTTCTTGCCAGTCCTGGAGCTTGAACTCAGGGCCTGGGCTTTGTTCCTGAGCCTCTCTGTGTTCGAGGCTAGTGCTCTACCACTTCAGCCACAGTGCCACTCATGGCTTTTTCTGTTTATGTAGTCCTGAGGAATCGAACCCAGGGCTTCATGCATGCTAGGCAAGCATTCTACCACTAAGTCACATTCCCAGCCCCAATCAATGTTTTCTTATTTCCATAATTGAGCCAAAACAGCTTGTATTGGACAGTTGAGATAATTAGATTCTTCTAATGTACGTATTTTTGGTTTAACTTATTTAAACACCTGAAATTTCAGTGCACAGAATTAATCCAAATATATTTCTTCTCTCAACCATTTTTCCAAGAACATTTATTAAACATTGAGTTAGCCAGTGTAGTACTCTACACATCTGTATCCAGCTATAAATGGTGAAAATGGTCTACTGAAATAATAAGGGGAGTGAGCTTCAGAGGAGACAGGTCTGGGAACGTAAATGGCAGAATAGTGATCATTTTGAATATGCAGTATATGCTACTCAAGAAAATTATAGCATTTTAAGTCCGATCAACATAATAACATATTAACCTTGAGGAAACAGCAATTACTTGCAATTCCCTGGAGTTGGAAAGAATCCATTACATTTCACAGAAAATTAAGCAAAGACAAAACTAATTAATGCTAGGAACAAAAAAATTATACTAAAAATGAAATGTGGTCATAGTATACATTCTTGGCTTAGCTTTGTTTACACAGCCATCACCAATGCAGATTTAATCTAAAGTTGGAATATCTACATCTAAATATTTAAATACCAGGAGTATGGGGTGAGAAGGAATAAGGCAATGCCAGGAAGTCAAATCCTTCTATCCAGTCAGCAGATAATGTCAGAAATTCATAAATGTAGAGATAATACACAAGCATGTTATTTAGGAGAAAATAGTTAAGTAGAAGAAATAGTCAAGAGAGTTTACAGAGAGGAATTTAGAGAAGTGTTTTTGACTAGAATGCTTATGGAAGCTATTTGGCTTTTAATACAATGAACTTTTATGGATCTTATGAATTTGAGCTGTTTTGCATGCTTCTAAACTTTAGAGACACATTTTTATTCTAGTGCTCTCTCTCTCTCTTTGTTTCTCTGTCTGTCTCTCTGTCTCTCTTTTTGTGTGCTGCTCCTGGGGCTTGAACTCAGGGCCTGGATGTGGTCCCTGAGCTTCTTTTGCTTAAGGCAAGCACTCTACCACTTGAGCCACAGCGCCACTTCTGACTTTTTTGGTAGTGAACTAGAGATAAGAGTCTCACAGATTTTCTTGACTGGGTTGGCTTTGAATTGTGATCCTCAGATCTCAGCCTCTTGAGTAGCTTAAGATTACAGGCATGAGACACTGATACCAGGTTTCTAGTGTTTTAAATGACAAAAATAAGGTACATAAATCCATAGCCTCTTGTGTGCTAAGCATGCATTCTACCACTGAGCTACATTCTCTTGACTTTTAATATAGATTTCTTTTTTAAGGTGAAAATTTACTGGGAAAGAAATATTGCAAAGAAAGAGAGTATGTGCCATAAACATGCACTTCGGTCCTAGTGAAGATTCTCAAATGCTCTTCTAAAATAAAATTAATGGTTAAGAAAATCCTTTGCAGGCAAGGGGTGGGTTCCTTGGCAAGGCATTGTATTGTTCAGGATGTGTGAGACCTTGCCTTTTTGTTTTTGTCTTTTGTTGTTGTTGTTGTTGGTCATGGGGCCTGAATTCTGGGCCTGGATGCTGTCCCTCAGCTTTCAGCTCAAGGCTAGAGCTCTACCACTTGAGCCATAGCACCATTTTTGGCTTTTTCTGCTTATGTGGTGCTGAGGAGTCAAACCCAGGGCCTCATGCATGCAAGGCAAGCATTCTTCCACTGAGCCACCTTCCTAGGTGGGTTTGATCCTCTCACTGGGAAAGAAAAATAAACTGCTAAGCATTTAAAACAGTATAATGGAGTCTGCTACTTTACTCTTGCCTCACCACATTTGAGGGTTCAAACACTTCATTTGCTTGTAGCTTTTCTCATCGTGAGGCTGAGAAAAACTAGAGAAGTCTAGACTGAGAAACACTAGTGAGATAAACACCACAAAGGCAAGCTGTACTCAGTGAAGCTGAGAGTTGCTTTAGAAGGCCTTCTGCAAGATGGAAAGAGACGAGTTAAACAGTTGTCACAGAGTTGCTCATTTTTAAATGATTTATCACTTGTTAAGTAATGAAACTAACATTGTATAAAGGTGATGAAAAAGAACTGTTTTAAAAACAGACAGGATATTTTTAAAAGAATATTTAAAGGTTTTGAGAGAATTATAGGGTAAGTTATTTGAAAATATTGCTGTTAAATTAAGTGGAGGAAAAAACCTAGAAGGACCCTATAATCAGCAGTTTTGTTACTTCATGTTGTATTTTACAGAAACTGACTTTGGAAACTTAGAAAATACACAGAAAATATATAACAATGTAGATTAGATTAGAAAGATAGCTTAATTATAATCAGTATTGTATAGATTACCTTGCAAACTCATATTTAAGATGAAATAATAAGGCATGCAAATGTCATTAAAAAAGAAAATCATTCTCTGCTTTAGCAGACTCAAGTAAATGACCACTTTTGGGCCCTGATCATGGTAGTGAACATTGAATCTATCAGCTTAGCTGGCTTTAAAAAAACGTTGAAAGAGAAAATTTTGGCACTTAAAGTCCTGTCAACATAAAAATCCTGAAAGGAATAAGAAAAAATGGAAATGATATTTTAAAACCCCACATTTATATCATAATATTTGACAGGGAGACATTCAGATTAGTGGGTAGGAGGAGTCCAGGCCTCTTAAGTCAGATTGTCAAAGTCTGAATTCCAGCTCTTAAAAGAGGTATTGTGTCTACACAGTGTTAATCTCTAAGCCTCAACTTCCTCAGTTATAAAATGGGAAATGTAGCACCAACTACCTACCTAATGATACCTTATCCCTTTCATTCTGATGAAGAGGAAAGCTAGAACAGAAATCTTACTAGTTTTAAAATCTATCTGAGAATCTTTTCCTTCAATTATTCTGACTGGAGTTAGAAAGATAATAGTACCACCTATTGTTCAAGCTAATGAGATGCAGTATGAACTGTCTAACATGTATTTGGAACACTGTTTTCCACTATGACATTCTGACACTTCCTTTAACACACTGAGGAAGTGTGCAGAGGAGAAAAACAGTTTTACAAAGGAAGATGTTATTTTATAGAATATTAACCCTCTTTGCTTTCGTTTCCTATCTCTTCTATGCTATGGAAATCCCAAGAAAGTCTGGAAAAAGTTGAATGTTCACTTAGGAGGAAAACTTGGTGATTAAAATGAAGAACAAGACAACCAGGGTTTGATTGATTTGGTTTACATTAAGTTAACCAAATAATGAACTTGTTCCTATCGTTTTTATGGTTCTTTAAAAAATAAAAACACATATTTAAAGTGAACCTGAGTGTTTTAATCATATAAGGAAGGAAAAAAAAAACCTAGCATAAGACTTAGAGAAAGATTTACTTATGATTCTGTCTGGTCACAAAGATTGCTCTTTTCAAGGAATAGATGATACAGGGGGTCTATGTGTATTCCTGCACGCACCCATGTGTATATTATATTCATGAATATGTGCGTGGCTGTTACGTGTTGGGGGACAAATAGGAAGGGATGTCTTCACAGTACTGTTTCTCATGTTTCAAAGACTTCAAAATTATCTTAGGTAGTCAAACTGTTTCAAAAAAATAAAATTGGCAAGCAAACTTACACATTTCCCCCCTTGTATATTTGTTTATCCATAACTGCAGACTTGTTGGTATAGTCATATTTTTACAAGGGAGTTTTTAGCTCTGTGTGTGTCATCTGCACATATAATATGAATGAAAAATGAGAAATTTACATAAACTCTTATCATGTTGTTTAAATGAGATCATCCATATCAGATCATATTTTAAAATGTAAAATCATGGAAAAGAAACACAGCTGAAGCTATATCAAGGGTTGATATATCTCCACATATTCAAATTTCCTTCTCTTTTTTTTGGCAGTACTTGAACTCAGGACCTTTTGCTGGCTAGGCAGGTAGTCTACCACTGAGCCATACCTCCAGCCCTTTTGTACGCTAGTTATTTTTGAGATAGAATCCTGCTTCTTGCTTAGGAGTGTGCATGGATTACAGTGAACCTATTTTACATATTCTGTCTTTGGTGGGGTAATAAGCCCAGCCTCTTTCTGCTGAGATAGAGTCTTACAGACTTCTTCCTGGCCTGGAATCATAATCCTTCTAATCTCACTCTCCCATATTGCTTAGGGTCACAGGTGTATATCACCATGTCCAGAGATGGGCTGAGAGGTTTCTGCAATCTTTCTGCCTAGTTTGGCTCAGGTAGCTAGGAGATAGCATAAGCCACAAGTACCAGGCTTTCACATTTATCTAACAGTCAAATGATGGATCTATCTCTATCTATACATCTAGCCATCCATCTATCTCACTTCAGTCAATAGCAAGCATGGTTAGTAGTAGACCTAAATGTATTTTTCTTCAAAATTGGTAGTTTTCAAAAGCAGAACTGAATAAGGTGGAAGACTGATGATAACTAAAGATAAACAATTATCTGGTTGACGCAGGCCTCTCCCCTCACAACAGCTGTCCAAAGCAATGGTACCATGTGATGGCCTGCCAGGGCAGTGGTAAGAACCAAAGCTTTTCCTCCTGTTTTCTTTTTTATTATATCAGTGGTTGGAAGTTGGAGAAGGAATTATCTCAAGAATTTATAAGGGATTATATACCTTTGTGCCAAATTCACATGAAAAGAAGGCGGCCAACTGTTGTCTTACTTATACATATTGACATTGTATTTCAAATTGTTCACTATCTTTTTAAAAACTGTATTTTATGATTTAATGACTTTTTTAAAAAATGTGGTACTGAGGAATCGAACCCAGGGCCTTATCAGGTTAGGCAAGCACTCTACCAATAAGCCACATTCCCAGCCCTCGTTTTACATCTTTTTTTTTAAAAATCAGACATAATTCATTTACAGTGAAGTATTTTAAGCCAAAAAAAAATAGTCTCCTTTTCGAAAAAGGAGGTTTAAATATTGTTTGCATTCTTCTGGTTCCTTTAAATGCCCCTGGTTATTCCAGAGGGTGTTTTTTTTGTCTCTCTCCTTTCTTTTTTGGTCCTTCACTTTTTCTTGGATCTTAACACCCATGTAAGTTATGCTTCCAACCGTACATGGTTTGAAAGCTTGCCCAGAGATACGACCATTGTTGAACTTACAAAAGTATAAATGAGGGTTTCAATGCCACAGCCCTTCCTATTGCCTGTGGAGTCTCTGCTGAAAAGAATCAAGATTTGAGCTCTAGAATAAGGCAAAATGCGAGCATGTTGTTTGCTAGGACACTGTGGGGTTATATTGATGTGTAACAAGTTGATTCAGAACACTGGAATTTCATTCTATTCTGTTCTGATTGATTTTTTTTTTGTTGTTGTTGTAAAGGCAATTAACTAGTCCTGGAAGGATCCTTCAGTTATATAAAATTTTGTTTCATGGATGTCATGGCTCCATTCCTATTTTTGTCTTGTTCTTCCAATTTGATATATACAACTTTTTTTCAGAATTCTTTTATATTTGGAATGTAGTATCTTGGTTTCACTGTTTTTTCTTTTTTGTTTGTTATTGTTTGTCTTTTTTTAACTAAAGCTATATAAAGCTTGTGGATTAAACAGAATAAATTTCTAAATTAAAAAAAAAAAGCTCCACAGAGGTGAGGGAGTCTGACAAGCTTAGTTAACCCTATGTCTATTCCTTTCCTTCCTGAGAAGAAAATAAGTTTAACAAGAGGAGGAGGAGGGTCAGTCTGTAATAATTTCACTTCTACCACATTATCCTAAATAGACTCTATTCTCATTCAGTACTATCCTCTAGGTACTTCTCTAATAAAAACTCAGTAACTCCAAAAAAATTGTTCCTTTTTTTTTTGGGTCTGCACTGAGCTACATCCCTGTCAATTGCATTTTTTTTTTGGGGGGGGGGTGTCTGGTCGTGGAGCCTGAACTCTGGGCCTGGGTGCTGTCCTTCAGCTCTTCAGCTCAAAGCTAGCGCTCTACCACTTGAGCCACAGCACCACTT